>NC_083729.1:88967744-89291315 GCF_028564815.1 Eubalaena glacialis
TTTTTTAATTTTATGGGTCAATAACAGAATCTCTATATCCTTGGTAAGTGGTAAATTATGCACGTGAGAATATAATGAATTTACTCTCCTGATAAGTCCCCGGGGGTGGAGGCATAGGGGAGGGAAAGGATTTCAGGACCCCTTGCAATTCCTGTTTTCTCCATTCTCCATCCTTGCCCACCTCTGCCCCTGCCCCTCACCACCACCCCAGGTTTGTAAGAAAAGCTGCAGAGGATGATTCGTTTCAGGGCCACCTGCCAAAGTGTTGGAAATGAGGGTCTTCTGGGGTCTAAGGAGAGAGGTGGACCACCCTGAAGAAAGGCCTCTTGGAATAGAGTCTCCGTTGCTGGCTATCTGACCCAAGGGGCAAGGTCAGCAATGGGACTGGCATTAGACAGCTGCAGCGGTGACCCAGAGCGGGATTGGGATGGGGTTTGGATAGGTGGTCTTGTGATGAGTTGCCAGGAGGAAAGGCTCAGACAGTGGGATTCTGCATAGGGTGCAGGTAGGTTTGGGAGGCACTGAGGTATTCAGATGCTTTTTATTTTTATGGGTATACTATTTTATTGACATTTAGATTTCACCAACAATGAGCTCAAATGTATGTTGGCCATACGTTCAGAGTTTTGAAATCAAGATAAATGCACAGACAGCTCTAAGGGTGCAATGTATTTAACACTGCACGATATATTCAACAATTAGGCAATCTAAGGGGTGGTAGACCTATACACTTAGGAACACTTAGGAGCACAGGTATAGGGACAAGCCCTGGAATTGGAGGAAAAAACCCGCCATTCGGGACGGAACAGAGCTCCTTGGTTGCTGACAGAATCTCCCCTTAACTTCAGACTCGAGACAAACCGAGGGAGTCTGTCAGTATACAAAAACCACTGAATTCAGGACAAACAGCCACAGGACAGATTGGCCAGAGCCAGTTCGGTTTGTGGGGACCAGTCTGAAGCGAGCAGGGTTGGCTGGAGGCTGGAAATGTTGCAGCTGAAGTCCAGGATCTGTAGATTCGAGCAACCGTCTGCTAAAAACTGCTTGTTTCCAAACAGGTTCCCAAGATGCTTTTCCCAAACAGGGCAGGTGCTTCTTACAGGAGTGTTGTGTCAGCTCTGCTGCAGCCCTCAGAGGCTAGGAATGGGTGGGGACTCAATGCTGACCACCTGTGTCCTTGCACTCTTCCTGGGGAACAGGAAGATGGGTGAAGTATAACTCTCTTATTCTTGCCTCTGTAGAGAATGAACAAGGTAAGTTTTCTCTTCTGTCCAGTACGTGTAGGCAGGCTGAGCCTTTGGATTTTGAATTCTGGCCTCTCTTGTTATAGGGGGTAAACAAGTACTTTATATGCTGTTGGACAGAGTATGCCCTTGTGAAAATAAATGAAAACTACCCATGTGAGAAAAGCAAAGACTATTTATGCAGAGCTGGTGAGAGCGAGGGAGTCAACCACCATCGTATGTGTTTTGACAGAGACTCAAAGGCAGGCGGAGGAGTGGGAAAGCTTGATAGTGGAAGAGGGAAGGTTTCAGGGGTGCCCTGATTGGAGGTGGTTGACATGAGGAAGCTGGGGGACGGCTCACTAGAAGCCGGGTGTCATATGAGATAGGCTAGGGGTGTGTATTTGGCTTTCTCTGGCTGGTCCTAAGTTAGAAGTGCTCAGGAGATGGGGACAAATATTAAGGCAGCTGTCAGTTACTAACCAAGTCCTGGCTATTTGGGGCCAATTGTTACAGGGATTATCGTTTGGCTTTCCTGGTTGCCGGCCAGGCTAGAGCCAATACTCTAATTTCCTGGGCTGGTTACTATAGAAAATGGGTGGGCTTCCTGGCCTGGTTGCTGCAGATTGTGTGTCAGAATTCTGTTTGTGTATATGGTCTGGCCATTGTCTGTCTGTCTATTCAGCCTCTCAGCCCTTCCCCCTCCAGCAGATCTGAGCCCATTAAGCGGATTCGCCTGGGTTGACCCAGGTGAGGGAGGAATGGGAAAGCAAGGGTGGAGTTTGGTGAGATTTGGTTGAATAAAAACAAGTTGTGATTCAATGGAAAACTATGCATCATCTATAGTACACCCTTTGGGGTTGGGTTATCAGAGTCTAGCTCTGTTCATTACCTGGAGCTATTCTGCAACTCATTGTAAGTTGTAAGAAACTGAGAGGCATGGAAATTGGGTCCTGTCCTGTAGAGATTTGACTGGCTTCCCCCTACCCTCTTGGAAAAAAACAGTTTTGTCTCCATTTGTAATTCATCCCAACATTGCTTTTTCCACACAGATTGTGCTGTTTTGGCTTTTCCTTTGATCCCGTTATAACATCTGCATGTATCCCTCATGCCTTTTAAATACGTTTATTTGTATATTTGTATGAGAGTCATGGTTTTACCTTTTTATCCAAAGTATCTTTTAATGCTGTGTGTGTGTGTGTGTGTGTATGGATGGCCGCAGGTGTCCCTGGGTACCAGGTATGAAGCAGCGTGACCTTGAGAGTGATGAAGGGCTTTGGGGCTGGGCTCGTCTGTCCGGAGAGGGTTTTTCGTGTGGCCCCTGGGCAGAGGGAAGATATTGGTGGTGAGGTCCTTCCTGTGGATTCTTGTATGACCCTGGACTTGACTGAGATTGAATTTCTCACCAGCTCTGACTAAGGTATGTGTGTCTGTGCTTGGAAAGGGGCAGGCTCAGGGCCAGATTTAATTTGGTTTGGAAAAATTAAGAAGTTTGATGTTTCCTGCATCTAAGATGTATGGGGCCAGTGTCTTGGCTGCTGGATCTTGGAGGTTGGTCTGGGCTTGCTAAGAACTTTTGTGTAGCCATGTGTCTGCATAACAGGCTCACTACAACTCTGGTGGGTTTGGAGACAAGGCAGGGTTGGGAGACGTGGTGTGCAGATGACTGGTACGGAGGTTCCTTAGAAAGCAAAAATAGAGCTACCGTATGATCCTGCCATCCCACTCCTGGGCATATAGCCAGAGAAAAACATGGTCCAAAAGGATACATGCACCCCAGTGTTCATTGCAGCACTGTTTACAATAGCCAAGACATGGGAGCAATCTAAGTGTCCATCAGCAGAGGAATGGATAAGGAAGATGTGGTACACATATACAGTGGAATATTACTCAGCCATAAAAAAGAATGAAATAATGCCATTTGCAGCAACATGGATGGACCTAGAGATTATCATACTAAGTGAAGTAAGTCATACAAAGATAAATACCATATGATATTGCTTATATGCAGAATCTAAAAAAATGATACAAATGAACTTATTTACAAAATAGAAACAGACTCATAGACTTAGAGAATGAATTTATGGTTACCGGGATGGAGGAAGGGTTGGGGGGAGGGATAGATTAGGAGTTTGGGATTGACATGTACACATTGCTATATTTAAAATAGATAACCCGCAAGGAGTTACTGTATAGCACAGGGAACTCTGCTCAATATTCTGTAACAACCTAAATGGGAAAAGAATTTGAAAAAAGAATGGATACACGTATATGTATAACTGAATTGCTTTGCTGTACACCTGAAACTAACACAACATTGTTAATCACTTATACTCCAATATAAAATAAAAAGTTAAATTCAAAAGTTATAAAAGATAAACAATGAAAAATTAAAAAAAAAAAACAGAAAGGGAGGGGCCTGGAAGGTGAGTGTGAGGATTGCGTTTCATGCTCTGAATGACTAAAAGCAGCAGCCGTGACCATCACAACACAGAAACCTTCCCCAATAAGACAGAATCGAGCTCTGCAGACCTGAAACACTTCCTGGAGAAAGCGTGCAGGGCACTGTCATGAGTGAGCATGTGGTCATCCTTCCTGCCCAAGCCTGGGCCTGACTCCCGAGACCTGGGCCATCGTGGTGGGCAGGGAGTGGCCAGCTGGGCTGACAATGATGAGAATGGTGAGCTACCAGGAAGTGAGGGCGTTTTGGGGGGAAGACGTGCCACCTTGGGGAGGAGGCCTGGAACCTTGGCTCGATGGCTCCGCTGAGATGCTGGGGCAATGGCAGCTCTCGGAGGCCGAGAAATCATGTTGCTGAGGAAACGCCTGGGGCTCCCCGGGCTCATGCTCCAGTGTCTTTGGCTGGAGGACCTATCTGTGGGCACCTTTCAGGGACCTGTTTGTTCTAGCTCCTTAAAAACCTTCCAGGTAGGAGTTGAAGTTTGGGATTTGAGATCACTGGGTACTGGCAGAGGTTTTTGGTCTTGGAAATGGAGAGACTGAATACACAAATGGACAACAGCCAGAATATATATAAAACCAGAACTCTGACCCACAATCTGTAGCAACTTGTCCAGGAAGCCAGCCTGTTGTCTGTAAGTTAGCCTTGTCAAAAGTCAGAGTACTGCTCTAGCAGCCAGCCCAGGAAGCCAAACTATAACCCCTGTAACGATTGGTCCCAAATGGCCAGGACTTGATTAATAACTGACAACTGTTCTAGTTTTGGTTTTTTTTTAAGTTTTAAAAAAAATTTTTAAAAATTAATTAATTTATTTATTTTTGGCTGTGTTGGGTCTTCGTTGCTGTGCACGGGCTTTCTCTAGTTGTGGCGAGCGGGGGCTACTCTTCGTTGTGGTGCGCGGGCTTCTCATTGCGGTGGCTTCTCTTGTTGCGGAGCATGGGCACTAGGTGTGTGGGCTTCAGTAGTTGTGGCACGCGGGCTCAGTAGTTGTGGCTCGCGGGCTCTAGAGCGCAGGCTCAGTAGTTGCGGCGCACGGGCTTAGTTGTTCCGCGGCATGTCGGATCTTCCCGGACCAGGGCTCAAACCCGTGTGCCCTGCATTGGCAGGCGGATTCTTAACCACTGCGCCACCAGGGAAGTCCCAAGTGCCCTAGTTTTTGTCCCTACTTCCAACTTAGGACCAACCAGAGAAAGCCAAACACACACCCCTGACCAATCACATAGGATGCCCGGCTTCTCGTGAGCTGGCAACAGCCTCCAATCAGAGCACCCCTGGATCCTTCCCTTTTTTCCATCATAGGGCTTTCCCACCCCTCCGCCTGCCTTTGTGTCTCTGCCAAAACCAAGTGATGGTGGATGGCTCCCTCGCTATTGCCAGTTCTGAGTAAAGAGCTGTGGCTGGTTCTCATCTGAGTGGTCTTTGTTTATGGAAACAAAAGCTTGGATCTGACCCATGGTGAAACCTATAACAAAGTGGGCAGGGCCAGCTCAGAGGGCTCCTGACTCAGAGCTCCTCCCAGTTCCTGGAGTTGGAGATTGGGGTGGGGGGGGCGACACAAGGCTTGGGGAACAGTTTCAGTGGGTCCTTACTAGGCCCCGAGGGCAGGGAGACAGGAGGAGTTTTCACAAGAGTGGAGGTCCTGACTGCTGCTTTGGGCTCCTGGGAACTTCAGAGATCTGGGAGCCCCTGAAGGCCGGCTGCTGAGTCAAGGGGTCCCCAGAACCCAGCACAGGCCTTCGTGGCTGCCTGCAGTGGGGTGGCCCCCGGTATGTGCAGAAGGTCCGGGACTGCAGGAGGAGAGCCAGGCCCACGAGCAGGTGAGAAAACCAGCCAGGTATGGACGGGGTTACAGGTGTTAGGTTTTAACTTAAAAAATTATTTGACATAATTTTACATTTAGAGAAAAGTTGCAAGAATAGTAAAAAGAATTCCCACATCATTCACCTAGTTTGCCAAATGTTAACATTTTAGTGTTTATTTTGTTCTCCTCCACTGCCTCCCCTACCCTGTGTGTGTGTGTGTGTGTGTGTGTGTGTGTTTATTTTTTCCTGAACTATTTAAGAGTAAGTTGTAGGCGTATCTTTTTATTCCTAAATACTTTAGGGTGTATTTCCTGAAAGCAAGGAATTCTTTTATATAACTGCAGCACAGTAATCAAAATCAGGTCCTTTGCATGATATTCTTATCCATTTACAGACCTTATACCAATTCTCCCGTTTGTCCCAATGATGCCCATTAGAGCCAAAGGTCATTCTTAGCATCTGGTTGTCCTCTGTCTTCAGCCGCCTTCCTCGGGACCAGGTCACTGTCTTTTCTGTGTTTCACCATGTTGACCCTTTAGAAGAGCGTGGGTGAGGCACTCTGTGGAAGGTCCCTGCTCTCTGTCCGGTGTTTGCTTGTGGTTAGATTCAGGTTTGCACCTTTGCTGGGAACCCTGGGGTCAGGCTGACCTCCTCTCATGCCTCAGGTAACTGACCTTGAAACCACGTGGGCGTCTGGGACTCCCTGTGTGGTTTTGAGATGGAGCTGTGCCCCAGGGGCTGCAAGAATTCCGGTCAGGAGACCCCAGGCCAAAGGTCAGCTGGCCTTCTGGTAAAAAGCCCCTACCCCAGAGAAGGCTTCCTGCCATCTCTGTGGCAATCAACAACCAACAGAATGTCAGGATGGATTTTCCTGGCCGAGAACAGTGACCTATTGATGTGTGTGATGTGATCGAGTCCTGCGCCCTCCTTGCTGAGATGAAAGGCCCATGTTGTAGAGAACGTTCTCCACTCCTGCGTGAACAGGACGTCAGGACTCTCCACAGGGACGATGCCCCACTCATCCTGAATCCAGCCCAGCTCACAGGTGGGTTCCAGCCACCTGATGCCGGCTTGGCTTTGGCTTGAATGGATATCCCATGCCAGGTGTAGCCTGGAGCACACTGGCACTTTCTTGAACCTACCTAATAGGATGTGCGAACATCTTTCGTCCTTGCGGGCTAATAAACGAGTTTAGTTCAGCAGCGCCTGTGTGTGTATGAGGCAAAAGTTGGTCTTGGACTTGCTTTCATTGTAACCTGGTGGCCGGCTGTGGTGGGAGCTGCCGGTGTCACCGGCATCCTGGGAGTCGTCCCTGGCTGACGTCACCTTCCAGGAAGTTCCGTCAGTCCTGCCACAGAACGGCCTTCGTATACATCAGCTCCTTTCCCATGTCTCCTTTCACGGGAACCGGGGTGTGCAGTGGAGCGAATGGCAGGTCATCAGGGTCCGGGATCTGTGGGGATGGGCTGCTTCCTCAGGGCCCCGTCCCCAAGGCCGGGCCAGGCACCAGGGTCACTCTGGCAGGTGCGGGAGGTTATCTGTGGCAGGGCCCATGGGGCTCGTTGCACCAGCTCTGACTTACCCCCGTCCCTCACCCTGCGCCCCGTCTTCCGCAGAGGCCGCTGCCTTCCAAGCACCTGGACCCGTTTCCTGGCCTCTGGCCTCTTTCCCCCCCAGATGCCTGTGCATGGCCAGGAAGCTGGGCCTGCAGGTCCCGGCCTGACCTGGGAGAGGGGTCTGGAAGGAACCAGGTCAGAGGCCTGGCAAGGCTGACTCGACACTGAGCCAGGCTCCCAGGGCACCCTAAATTCCCTCCGACTGCAAGAGGCAGGTCCCAGCCCCTGGGGTGGGGCTGTGCCAAGGCTGGGAGCGGGCAGGCCATTCCTCGACCCCCAGACACACACAGCGCTGTTTCCAGGGGGATTTCACCTCCCACCGGCTGTCTCTCTCGGTGCCTTGAGCCACTGCACTTCAGGCTGGTTCCTCGTGCCCAGGGCGTTAATGAGTTGGGCTTAGTTTTGCTGTAGCTGCCAGCATTTACTGGTGCTTTACTTGTGCCCGGCGCTTTGCTGCACACTGGTTTAGTCCTACAACAACCCTGGATAGATGTTGTTATTGTCCTGATGTGCAGAGGAGGAAACGGGTCCAGAGAGATGAGGAATTGTGCCCAGGCCACTAATGAGCAGAGAATCGTGGTCACCTTTGTCTCAGCTCCTTGAACTCTTAGTAAATGTGCGTTAGACTCGGTGGGGTTAGTGACTGGCACTGCTCCAGGCTTCCCCATCCTTGAGCATCCTCGCCTCTATCTCTAATGCTGTTGAGGATCAGGGTGCAGACTCTACCCCCGGGGCAGTGGGGGGGGGGGGCTGAGCTTCTGTCTGGCACCCACCACCGTGCTGTGCTGAGCCTGGGACCCGGCGTCGACCCTGGAGGGCGACCAGGCATGAGGGAGTGGGTTTGGAGAGGGCCTCTCACCTACCCGTCCTCGGAAGGCATTTTGCCTTTGGCCTCATTCCCCTTTGGCAAGAGTAACAAAGCAATTGGCTTCTTGATGGAATGTGATAGGCTCAACCATCCGTGTGAAATACGGGTTAGCAAAAGAAGACGGTAAACAAACCCGTCCCATTTCTGCAGGGACATGACATTCTGGAGCGAAGGGTTCTGTTGCTACATGCTGGGAAGTTAGAGGATGGTTTCAGTCTTGTTGGAGATGTTTGCCATCTTTCTTGGTGTATTTTAATCTTCTGAGGATGTGGATGGCCATCGGATCCACGTTGCCGATCCCCTCTCGGTGGAGCGCTCAGCTACCACCTCCACCCCCAGGCACAAGGGCTATGCCGTGTCCCTCCTGGTGCTGAAGTGGCAGCTGCCCTCCCAGCCTCCCTGGGCGGTGGGGACGGGATCATGGGCTCCGGAACCACAGGGGCCAAGGTGGAGGCTCAGCTCCAACATGAGCTACTACTCTCTGCTGGTTTAGAGCGACAGCAGTGAATGGTGTCACAGTTCTGGTGGCTGGAAGTCGCAGGTCAGGGTGTCCACAGGCTCAAGCTCCCTCTGGTGACTCCAGGGGAGCATCCTTCTTGGCCTGTTCCGGCGTCTGGTGTCACCAGCCATCCGTGGCGTCCCTCAGCTTGTAGGTGCGTCATTGCACTCACACAGCTGTCTCCTACTTGTGTGTCTTCACATTGTCGTCCCTCTTGTGTGTCCATCTCTGTGTCCAAATTTCTCCTTTTTATAAGGACGCCAATCATATTGGATTAGGGCCCACCCTAATGACCTCGTTTTAACTTGGTTGCCTTGGTAAAGATGCAGTTTTCGGCTAAGGTCACATTCTGAGGTGTTGGGGGAGGGAGCTGGGACCCCAACATGTCTTTTTGGAAAAAGAGAATTCAACCCCTAACCTGCGCTCTTTTGACAAGTTGCTTGACGTCTGCATACCTCAGTTTCTTTATCTGCAGAACAGGGCCGCTAATACTTACCTCATAGGACTGTTGGGGTGATTAAATAAGTGAGTATGTAAATAAAGTGCTTGGAATAGAGTCAGGCGCTTAGTAGGTGCTCTGGGAGAGAGAGCGGCTCTTATCATGACCCACTCCTCACAGTTGCAGAAACGCAGGAGGTGTAGACGCTTACCGAGGGTGTGGTAAGTTGGATTAGGAACGAAAGTCGGTCTGGACCCAGAGATGGCTCTGGGGGAGGCCAGCGGGGAGACCAGCATCACCCTGTGTGGCCGATTGCACCCGGAGACCACAGAGCCTGGTCTGGAAAATGACTTTCTCCTTCTGCTTTTTCAAAGAATTGTTGTCTAAGCCGGCGAGGCTTGGATACTCATCGGGGAGCAGGGGAGGGCTTCAGCCCTTAGTCTTTAACCTGGTGAAATCCCACCACCAGGGCTTCCTCATCTACAAAGGGAGGGGGTGCCCTGGGGGGCCCCGAGCCTCTTCCCACTCCAACAACCTGTGGGTCCATGGATACCCAAGAACAAGGACAAAACCCACGGTGTTCTGACCAAACAAGCCCCAATGCATAGTTTGCTTAGTTCCACCAGAATGTGGCCCAAGATGGCCCCAAAGCTTGGGCAGCTCCTCAGGCCTTGTTAGAATGGTCCAGCTGCCTCCTGTCTTTCAGGGTCTGGAGGAGCCAGAACTTGGGGCTGTGGAGCCCCTGGGGTTCTAAGATTCCCAGAGGATGAATAGCGGATTGATTGAATCCTACAGAACCCGGCGGATTCCTCTCCCCCCTCACCCGGGGCTATCATAAAGTCTGGAGGTGGAATTCCTCTGCACCCCTTCCTGGGCTGACTCCTCTGGGTATAGGCCCAGGAGGGTAGGTCAGGGGGGCATGTCTGCCCATGTGTGATCCTAACATTGTCTTCTTAGTCACTGGGAGAGTGGTCAGGAGGACTGTGGGTCATCATCCTCTTGAGCCGTTGGTGGGGTGAGGGGTGCTTCCTTGGAGCATTTGGGAAGGGGGTCTTGCTTCTCCATCCAGACGCTGGAAAGAAAGGCATGAACCCGTGATTCAGGTAGGAGACCATTTACTGCCCTATTTGATTCTCAGTCATTGTTTTGAGAAGGAGATGAGCTTGAAGTTGTGGGAGAAGGCATGTATTTAAAGCCGTTGGAAGTCTGTCAAGTACACTCTGGAAATGGATCCAGGCTAACAGAGTGTTCTGAATAGAGAAATAATTATGGTTTGTTATCAATGCATCATCGCTTTATGGTACGTGACTATTTTCCCTTTGTTATCAATGCATCATCGCTTTATGGTACGTGACTATTTTCCCTTTGTTACCAATGCATCATCGCTTTATGGTACGTGACTATTTTTCCTAAGTTAATAACATGTATTTGCTGTAATTTTGTTTGTTTTTTACTTAGCAAGCCTTTTGGATACAGATGGAATCAGAACAAACTTCACCCTAGTCCTGTTTCAATTGCCAGCACTATTGACGCCCCTACTTTTACTGCGTTAATGTAGCCAGATCAAGCCTGAGACATCCCAAGGTGAGGTGCCGCAGACTCTGTGGGTGGGAACAGATAAATGCCGACTGCCAGACTGAATCCAGCAAGAATTGACCTTTGACTCTACCTCGTGGAGGGAATTCTCCTGTGCAGAAGACCTTAGCATCGGTTATTGGTTACTCAGCATCTCGCTTGTTGTAAATTGACACTCCTTTGTTTACTTCTTTATTTTTGTCATTTTCCTCCACTAGAATGTGAGTTCTTGGGGCAGGTTTTCAAAAATATATTAGAGAAATGAATATGAATGAATGGGGTGCCGACCCAGACCTTGGTCTTTTCTGAGCTTGGTTGCTGTGAGCTGAAGTCACCTTCCCCTGGTGGACCTGAGTAGATGCTGGCCATTAGATCTGGAAGCTCAGTTGTCTGCGAGGCCCCTTTGATGAAGCCTGGCAGCCCCAGGCCTCACTTGTGTCTTCCTTAGGACCTGTCCTCTGTGAGTGAGCCTTGGAATTTTCTTACTTGTTTGTGTTTTCTCCCTGCGGCAGCCAAAGACATGGCCCCGGAGGAGGTGAGCGGCCCAAGGCCTCAGGCAGCGGCTCTCAATGCTGGCAGGCGGCCCAGAGGCCACAGGGAAACTTGAGAGTATTGCCTGAGCCAGCCCCATTGCTCCCACCTGCGCTCCCCAGGTCTCACTGGTGAGAGAGTGGCCTGGCGTGGGTATTTGTCAGACGCTTCTCATGGGCCCTCAGAGGTGAGAACCACTGGGATAGCTCTTCTCACGTTTTGTCCACATCAGAATCATCTGGGGCTGGGGGGGCTTGTCAGACCCCAGTTGTTTGGCTCCTCCTCTAGTTTCTGACTCTGTGCTCCGAGGTGGGAGCTTAGAATCTGCATTTCTTCTTTTCGGGGGGGAGATGTGCCGCGCGGCATGCAGGATCTTAGTTCCCCGACCAGGGATCGAACCCGTGCCCCCTGCACTGGAAGCTCGGAGTCCTAACCACCGGACCGCCAGGGAAGTCCCAGAATCTGCATTTCTAATGAGCTACCAGGAAGCGCTCCTGTTGTCCGGGCCACACTTTGAGAACTGCTGCCCCAGGGCTCTGTCACAGCCACCCTGATTCTCGCTGACCCAGGGCTTTCTGCTTCCTGCCCCTGCTGCCCCGCCTCCCCCGTTTCTCCAGCTGGGGGGCTCTTGCTTTGCCCTCTTGACTGGTCTGCCCTTTGCTGAGCTCTGGGTTCGCCCCGACAGGATGTAGAAAAAATTGTTTTTATCTACTTTTCTCAACCCAAAGGAGATGGGAATGCTTCTAAAGGCGTTCTAACTGGGGGGGAAATGGACCCCCCGAATGGGGAACTGTACGCATGGAAGTGGACACAGTTGAGGGCGGCTGGGGTGTGGGCTCCGGGCTGGTTGGTTTGTATTTGAGAGGCACACTTAGGGGTGAGTCGTTTGGTATCTCTAGGAACTGGCTAGTCCTTGGAGGGGTCAGCGAGGCCCCAGATGTCAAAGCTAGAACATAGACGTGCCTAATAAAAGACTTGGTTAATCCAGGGCGGTTTGCGGAGTAAAGGGGAGGTCTTGGCTCTGAACTTCAGATCCATCTTAAAGTGTCTTTCCTAAAAGCGCCGTCCAGTCCATAAACTATGCATTGGTGTGTCACTGCCCCTTGTCTTCCAGGTTCAGCCGGTCTCTCCCATGCCACCTTAGGGGTGACCGTCCCCTTCCTTTTCCTCTCGAGGGGGGGGGTCCCTTGCTCATGGTTCATGAACTGAGGCCAGCTACAGCCGTGTGAGGTCACTGATCCCACACAGGCCCCCTGGGGCAAGTGTAATAACTCCGGGAGTGCTGGGTGAGGTGGGCTGACCGGGAACCACACGGAATGGCATCTCCTGTGGAAGTTGGAGCGCCAGACCCTGAAGGGATATTGAGGAACCTGGATCTTCTTTGTGATTCACTTCACCGGAGGCCCTCAGCCCAGCTGCCAAATCCTGTGGAGCCCGCCCGTGACCGCCTGCCCTGGGGGCCTGGAGTGTTTTGAAGATGACAAATCAGAGGTGGCTCAGCCTGAAGTCTGCATGCCTGTCGGGAGAGCTGGCAGGTGCCCGTGCCCAGGTGGGGTTTTTTACATTACGTGACACACGGATGAGAAGGCCATGGGTGCATCTGGGGCCTGGCGGGGTGATTCAGGCACCATCACTGCTTCCCAGAAGCATGGCGCTTGGGGGTCAGCTGAGCAAATGTTCTGTGTGTCATTGAGATTATTAGAAAGCAGAGAACCATCCCGTGGCTCAGTGGAAGCTGGGGGCAGGGGCTCTATAGAAGCCGGAGGGGTATCAGGGCCGGAGGAGGTGGGAGGTGTGGGGAGGGCGGCCAGATCTGGAAACTTCTCTCTCCGTCTGGATAGATGGGAAGCCGCGGGGACTGTTGGCGGGCATGTCTTCCTGCCCACCCTCGGTGAGTGGACACACGGCTGGTTCTCAGCAGCAGAGTAATATCAGGGTGAATAATCCTTGCGTTGCTTCTTATAGAAATCAAATCTCTAGGACAAGGAAATGTTGCTCTTTCCGGTTCTAAAGGAATGGGATGTCTCTACACCCCTCCCACCCATGGAGAGCATGGCCCCACCTCCACGAGCGGCCTGGCAGTGCCCTGGGAGGTCGGCTTCTAGGTTTGTTCTTCTGGACGGGCCACGTCCCCAGCGCCGGCCCCATGTCCCCGGCCCAGAGGTGGAGGGTAAGGCAGAGGGAAGCAGGGGCACAGAGAGGGACAGTGGACCTCGAATCAGAGCAGCCTGCTGGAGTCTCCGGAGCCCACGGCAGAGGGAGGGCTTGGTTTGTGGATGCAGGATGCAACGGTGTGTGTGTGGGGGGGGGGAATAGGGAGCTCTGTGGCCTTCGGTGGGGAGGCAGTCGGGGCTGGGTGCCCTGGGGAGGGGCTGTAGGCATGACACGGGCCCAGCGTCCAGCTGGCCTCTGTCCACGCTCCGGGCCCTGTGGGCAGGATGGGGGGAGAGTGGGCAGTGGCTGTTGGAGTTCTCATCCCTTCGGGTGTCTCTCACTGGAACCAAGGTTAGGAGGAGGGAGCCAGGGAGGAGCTGGAAAGAACTGAATACAAAGCAAAATGTCTCCTGCACCCTCGAATGCTCTGTGCATGCTCTGTACGCCACGCCGTCTAGACAGCCTTGGCCTTTAGGTGTGATGGGCACTCCTCTCTTCCAGGCCACACTTATGCAGACCCATTCCCTACACTCTGTAGCATCGTCAGGCACAGACTCTGAGAAGGGGACAGGAATCTTCAAGCTTGTCCAGGCTGAATCATCGTCCCCTAAGCACACCAAACTCCTCCCTGGAACCTGTGGTTTTGGTACCTTATACGGCAAAAGGGATTTTACAGGCGTGATTAAGTTGTGGATTTTCAGGTGGGAAGATTATCCTGGATTATTTAGGTGGGCCCCACATAGAGTCACAAGAGTCCTCCTAGGAGGGAGGCAAGAAGGTCAAAGAAAAAAGGCCACGTGCTGATGGAAGCGGGTGGGAGGGGGGGAAAGGGCAGTGTGCTGGGGGCCGCAGTCAAGGAATTGAGGACATGGAAAAGGTAAGAGAAGGTAAGAGAAGTATTGTCCCCTGGGGCCTTCAGAAGGACCTCAGCACTGCCAGCACCTTGACTGTAGCCCCTTGAGACCATGTCAGACTTCTGACCTCCAGAGCTGTAAGAGGATCAAGTGGTATTGTTTTAAGCCGTTGTTGGTGGTAATTTGTTACAGCAGCAAAAGGAAACTAATACAGAACTCATTGACCTCAGCCCTCTCTTTTTACAGCTGAGGAGACTGAAGCCCATTTGCGGTAGATATTTTCCTTTTTAGTTTGCTAATTTGTAAGTTATTTATGAGAAGGGAATGATTTTTCTCGTGCCTCCGTGAATAAGACCAAGTTTTTTTCTGTAATTGTCCTGTTGATGAGAGCAGGCCTTAGAATTTTCAGTTTTATGGGGTCTGATTGCTAAATTGATCCTATAGGTTCGATGACCATATTTTCTTGAATCAAAATGAAAGAACTCTGATCTGATAAGTATGAGTGGGCTTATGGGGGTAATAAGACAGAGGCTATTCCATAAAACCAGGGACAAATAGCCCGCACTGTAATACATGGCGTAGTGGCCAACCCATGCCCTCCTGGCCGCCAACTCCCGTCTCACCTCCCACACCCTCTGCCTCCACAGCACAAGGAAGGAAAGGGGGTGGAAATCTTGCCACAGGGTTTTCAGAGGATACTGCTGATTTCTGAACCAGAACAGACTTTGAAAAGTCCTCCTGAGTCTAAAAAACGAAGACTCATTGCTTCAACCCTTGCAATAGACATCCTGAGTGACCTTCACCTCAAACCTCAGAGGATTTCGAGATACCACGGAACATTCTGTGCCTTGTTTATTTCCCATCAGTTGGTGGAGAAATTGAACCAATTGGTGGCACTGGTGACAGTGGGAACAGGTCAGTGTAGGCCCTGGAGGGGAAGGAGGATGCAGAAAATGTAGCCCTGGAGATATTGCAGGATCGGTTCCAGACCACCACAATAATGCGAATATCGCAATAAAGTGAGTCACGTGGATTTTTTGGTTTCCCCATGTATATAAAAGTTATGTTTGGGGCTTCCCTGGTGGCGCAGTGGTTGAGAATCTGCCTGCCAATGCAGGGGGCACAGGTTCGAGCCCTGGTCTGGGAAGATTCCACATGCCGCGGAGCAACTGGGCCCGTGAGCCACAACTACTGAGCCTGCGCGTCTGGAGCCTGTGCTCCGCAACAAGAAAGGCCGCGATAGTGAGAGGCCCGCGCACCGCGATGAAGAGTGGCCCCCGCTTGCCACAACTAGAGAAAGCCCTAGCACAGAAACGGAGACCCAACACAGCCATAAATTAATTAATTAATTAAAAAGAAAAGTCATGTGTACCCTCTACTGTAACCTATTAAGCGTGCAATAGCATTATGTGTAAAAAAGTACAGACCTTAATTAAAAAGTACTTTATTGCTAAAAAATGCTAACCATCATCTGAGCCTTCAGTGTGTCATAATCTTTGTGCAATCATGTCAAAGATCACAGATCATCATCACAAATATAGTAATAATGAAAATGTTTGAAGTATTTGGAGAATTACCAAAATGTGAAACAGACACGAAGTGAGCAAACGCTATTGGAAAAATGACGCCAATAGGCTTGCAAAGAGCAAGGTTGCCACAAACCTTCAATGTGTAATAAATGCAGTATCTGCGAAGCGCAATAAAGCAAAGCCCAGTAAACCGAGGTCAGCCTGCACTGCTGCAGGCCGGGGGACGTGTTCTTGGGTGGCTGTGAGTCTGAGGCATTAGTTTTTGAAAGGACGATTCAAACAATTCTTGTGGCTTGAGGATCAAAGTTTCCCACAGAAAAAGCTGAGGTTCTGTAAATTCCTCTTTATGGATCACAAGATCAGCAGTTACCCTTCAGCATGGCCAAAGGCACATTGCACGATTTCACTTCCTTTCTTTGGCTCTATTAACGTGGGCTGCCCTATGCTATTTAGCGACTAGGATCTCAACCAAGGCGGGTCAGCTGGATTAATGTGTTTGGCGGACTACAGAGACGGTGTGGAGAGGACTCAGTTATTGACATGCCCTTCATCCTGGGATGACGATGGTATCTGGTGAGATTTACCTGCTCAGGTGAATTCACACCCTTGAAACTTCCTTGGCTTGACCCCAAATGTATAGCTCACTCTTCAATTTTACCAGGTCAAAATTATGGAACAGAAACAAGTATTCCCCCTTAAACTGGTCCTTGGAAAAAGAATAAACACAGATACAAGGTAACATTTACTCTTTGCCCAATAAACTCCTTTTGGGGGTATTTCCAGCTTCCATAAGAACCCCATCATGAAGTTATACACACACTCAATTAATCCAGTGAACTCACCTGTGGTCCCCCTATGTGCCTGGACCTCAATTTTATCTCCTTTAAACTGGAGAATGGATTTGACCATCTCTAAGTTTCCATCTTGCTCCAACATTGTTTTTCTCAGATATTATTTATCCACCTGAGTTGTGACCCCTGAGAGTTACCTTCCTTGTTAGCAAAAGGATAAAACTAATGCCGGTGGGCCCTTTTGACTGTGAGCCATTTGCTCTGGGTAGGAAATTCCTAAGATTTCTCTAAAAGGGTTTCTGTATCTGCCTTTTCACCTGTAAGAGCCTCAGTATCTGAATAAATCAGACAGAAGATGTCATTAAGGTTGGTAACAGAGATTTTAAAGGACATTTGGAAAAGTCCTTCCTTTCCATCCAACAGCAGGGGTCCAGGCTCACCCCCGGGGCTCCGTCCTCTCTAGCTCCACGGGGAGCTCCCTGAGGGGAGAGGCACATTCAGTATCACCTTTGGGGCTGCTGGGCGGTTGGGAGACACTGGTTTTGTACAGACATGAATTTCCATCTCTAAACTATTCAGTTAGCCAAATCCCACACACTATAATAAATACTTAGAGAATCATCCCCTTCCTTTGCTAACAACTAAACATCATGTACGACTGGCAGTGGGGCTCTCCTAACCCTAGAAGGACTTCATGGGGGAAACAGCACATACCTCGCTGGTTAAAGCCCCAGAGTCCTCCTTTTCTCTTTAATGGGGCCGTGGTTGGGCAAAATACACATCACTTTAAAACCACCTCGCAGCTGGAAGTACGTAACTTTTAGCGAGTCACAAAAAATAGGGAAACTTACACAGAGTTTCCTTGGCCACTTCCGCATCTGAGTGATCATGCACCCAGCGCTACAGCCGGGACGGCGCTCCCAGTGAAGAGGGAAAAGGTGTGTTCACAGCCACCCAGTTGGAGGAGTGACACAAGCCCGATTGGGAAATCCCTGGACAATGAGAATATAAACTCCTGCCAGACTGCTGAGTTCCCACTGAAGGTGAAAAGCCTGGCAGCCATCCCAGGAGACAAGCACCAGGCAAAAGATGCAGAGCTGCAGGTAAGAGGGGAGAAGGGAAGGGAGGGCGACTGACCTGGGAGTCAGGACACCTGGGCTCCATCACTTCTGGAGGGCACCTCAGGAGGCTTTCCTGATGTCTCCAGACCCCAGGTGCCTCCTCCATGTGACTTTCCTCATCTCTGTGACCTTCTTCACCTGTGTGAAAGTGACCTTGACCTTTTGGGGCTTCAGTTTCTCTATCTGTCAAAAAAAGGGGCTGGATTGGAGGATTTCTAAGGACCTTCTATGATTGGAAGTGACCGGCAAAACTGCTGTGGAATCAGTAAGAGGAAAGGAATTGCTGAGAGGGTTTGTGTCCAGCTCAGGGGAGGCTGTGCCTCTGAGACTTACACTGAGTTTAGAGGCTTTCCTCTTTGGAAGGATCATGGGATGCTTTCTAAAGTATGAGTAACTTTTCTAATGCCTGAGCTCTCCGTGTCGGCCGATCACCAACCCTCACGGCCGTCTTGGAGGAGTAGCAGGCAGAGTGTTGCTAAGTGTGAGTCCCAGAGGCTAAAGCGTCCGGGTTCAAGTCCAGCTGTGCCTGTTACTGGCTGTGTGATGTCACGCACCTGTTTCTATAGTAACTGTCTTTTAAAAATCCTGTTCTCCAGTGAATAAGTATCACTGAATAGAGATGGTCCACCCAGTGGCCAGCAGCTCACCAGTAATCAATAGCCAGGAAGTGTTAAGCTTATCTTTATCCCTTGCTTCATTCCTGTGAAGTAATAATAAAACTGGGTGCGATTCTTTAAAAAACTCATTTTTACCCTCGATTGTAACTAACCCACGCAGTTTATTTTCACCCTCCCGGCGCCTCGGTCTCCCCATCTGTAAATCGTGATGCTGATGGTGAGGATCACAGGTGGAGGGAAGGGTATATGAATCTGAATCACGTGGAGCTTTAGCACAGTGCTGGGCACAAGGGGGGTGCTACCTAAACGGTCCAGTGGTTAAGACTCTGCGCTTCCATCGCAGAGGGTGTGGGTTCGATCCCTGGTCGGGGAACTAAGATCCCATATGCCGCATGGTACGACCGAAAAAAAGAAAGCTTGCTCTCTGTATTAGACGTCCTCCCTCTCGAATCCCACTCCCCTCTGGAGACCTTTCCTCTTCCTGGCGCCCAGCTCCCTTGGGAGCCCCTGGTCCCACTCTGCCTCTAATGCCATGTGATGCTAGTCGGGGCTTGTCATCCTTCTGAATTTCCTCCTGTAAACTGAGGCAGTTGAGTGACTTGACCTTCTGAGTCCCTCTGGCAGCTCGATGTCAGCGGTGGGATGCTGGGGCATCCCTCCCAGCAGCCCATCCCATACCCCCCAGCTCACCCTTCCCTGAGCTCCACCTCACCAAGAGAGCGGGGGTCCCTCTTCACCAGCTCGAAAAGGGGGGGCTCCTCCTGCGTGCACGGTAGAAGGGGCACTTCCCCTCAAACCTCATTACAGTCTTGCCCATATTTTAATTGTATGTTCCACTTTTTAGCCTGTCTGGTTATCCTAACAGGCAAGAAAGGGAGCTTGGTCGGGGTCGGGGGGCTGTGAGGATGGTCCCCGCACCATTTGTTCCCAGCCGGCCCGGAACGCACCCCCCCACCTTTCCACACCTGCCACAGCCCTTCCCCTCAATATCCCCACTCCTACCGCACCCTCAAAGCCCAATTGTTTGACAATCGACACCTGAGTGATGACGCACAGACCCTAGGATAGCAGAGTCTAGTGACAACACGGCTGAAGTAGCGCAAGTATATAGTGTAGTTTCAGGTGGTCTTTTTATGTCACTGTCACCTGCTCTCTATATGGGGACACTTGATCATGACAGTGTCTTCAACCAGTGGTTCTCAAACTTCAGCCTGCTTCAGCGTCACCTGAAGGATTTATTAAAACGGATTGCTGAGCCCACTCAGAATTTTGGATTCAGTAGATGTAGGGCAGGAAGGGGCTGAGGACTTGCACTTCGAATGAGTTCCCAGGTGATGCTGAGGCTACTGGTCTGGGAGAAACACTTCCTTCAGAGCTCGAGGAGGTTTCATGTCCAGAAGCAAATCAGGAACAAGTGAGTACCTCCGAGTCTGAAACTAGACCTCAGTTTCCTACCAATTTTGTTCTCCACCCACGAAGGACTGCTGCTTAAGGAAGGAAGGAAGAAGGCAGCAAAAAGATGAAAGGGACATGGAAGCTTCTGTGATCAGCTGATGAGCCAAACCCAATGGAGTCACAGGAAAAATAGTGATGGGGATGGTCTTGGTCTTCCAGCATCTTAGAGTCCCCGCTCCAGTGTTCTTAACCTGGTTGAGCATTAAAATCACCTGGAGAGCTTTAAAAAAAATCTCCGTACCTGGGACCAATTACGTCAGGAACTTGGGGAGTTGGGGCCCAGGCAGCAGTAGTTTTTAAAGCTTCCCAGGCAGTTCTGATGTGCAGCTAAGGCTGGGATCCACTGCTCTATTCTACCTCTTATGCGCCTCACTGTTCCACTTATATAAACTATTTAGGGACTTCTTATTTCTCCCTTCAGAGCCTGTGTTCTAAACCTGTCATGTATCTGATGATTCTCTTTAGATAAATGGGCATTTGACTTATCAGTAGCATGAGAATCTGTATGAAACTCCATCTAAACGTTTCTGGAGCATACATTAGTTAAGAACCTCTGTTTCATTTTAGGCATAAATAATTCCCTAAACACACGAGGTAAATTATTGTGGCACTTGATTGTGGGCCAAAAGAGGCCAGTTTAAAACCAGGATATTATCTTGCTATGTGACTTGGACATATAAGTTTGTTTCTGGACGTTAGTTTCATTCATCTGATGAAATGGATGGATTAGAGAGCAGGGGTTCTCTGCTATTTTAAAGAATTTCTGGGAAGTATTCATTCCACTCAAATTTTTCATGAAATGTCAAGAGGAAATTTACGAATGCTTGGGCTTAATTGGGGATTGCTAACCTGAGTGTATTCAGGGGCCAGGCAGTAAGTCAAATCCGTGAGGCTGTGAGTGACAGGGCCTATGACCCACTGGAATCAGTTTGTCCCTCAGAAAAGACAATCAATGAAAAATAACACCACCACTCAAGCTGAAAAAATGCATATCCACAAGTTGAACAGGCCTGTGACCCCCAGTTTGTGATTCCCAGATTAGCTTTGACTATTTGTGACAATCTGATCACATCACTGCTGGGTTAAAGGGATGAGGGCCAAGTCCTGGCCCCATCACTTCTATTTGTATTTCCTTGGAGGAGTTATTTAACTTCTATGAGCCTCAGTGTCTTTATCTCTAAAACAAAAATAATAATATCTAGTTTGTAAAGTATTGGGAAAATTGAAAGAAATCCTACATGTCAAGACTTTGCCCAGTGCCTGGCACATGGTGGATGTTCAATCAGTGTTAGTTATCACCACCATCCTCAATATCCTCACCATCATCACCAACCTCAGTATCATCACCATCCTCACCATCATCACCATCCTCAGTATCATCACCATCCTCACCATCATCACCAACCTCAGTATCATCACCTTCCTCACCATCATCATCATCATCATCATCAGATTATGAGGTTCTGACCTCAGAATTTCAGAAACCACTCTGAAAGGGCTGGGGTGACCCAGGTACAGGGATTTAATATTGTCTCTGCTCTTAATCCATGTGGGTGTCTGCCTACTTCATTTAAGGATGAGCCAGTCCTTAAGATCAATGCCTCTCAAATCACCTGGGAGTCTTGTTAAAAGGCAGATGATTCTGATTCCCTAGTTCTGGGGTGGGGCCTGAGATTTTGCATTTCTCACAAGTGATGTCCATGATGCTGGTCCAGGGACCACACTTTGAGTAGGAAGGCTTTAGAATATTCGAGACGAGGTTTTCTTATTTGGGAGCAAGGAAGTCAATGTATGGCTTTGGATGTGTCCTAAATTTTCTAGAGCTAGTATTCATCAGCATGTTTTCTTAACTGTCTGTGGTTGGCAGAATTCTAAGGTGCCCCCCACTGAGCATGCCTTGTGCAGCCCCCTCCCCTTGAATGAGGGTGGGTAATATAAACATGATGGGATGGCATTCCCATGATTAGGTTACCTTATACAGCAAAGGCGAGGGAATTTTGCAGATGTATTTTAGGTCCCCGGTCAGTTGATGTGAAGTTAATCAAAAGGAAGACCATCCTGGGTGTTCCTGGCACAACCAGCCGGGCTCTTTAAAAGAGGGTCCAGGGGTCACAGTCAAGAGGTCAGAGAGATGTGAAGTAGGTGGTCCATTGGCCCTGAGGAAACAAACTGTCCCGTTTTATGGAGGGGGCCCCGGGGCAGGAAATGGTGGTGGCCTCTAGTCGCTGAGAGTGGCCTTGGCTGACAGCCAGCAAGAAAGTGGGCACCTCAGTTGTATAATCCCGAAGAGCTGAATTCTACCGTAGCCCCAGGGACATGGGACAGGACCCCAAGCTTTGACGTCCACCCGTGGGACCCTGAGCAGAGTCCATCCAAGCAGAGGCCGACCTTGGACCCACAGTGATGTGAGCTAATAACGGGGCTTGGTTTCAAGTCACTGAGTTTGTGGTCCTTTGCTCCAGGGCAATAGAAAATGAACACAGTGTCCTTATTCTTCTCTTTGATTGCTGTGCATACCCTCCGGGTTACACTGCAACGATAACCTACAACATCTCAGTAGCTTAATCCATCACCTTGCTCATGTCACGTCACTGTCTCGGGGCAGCTGTGTCAGACCGTGACGGCCCCTCACAGCTACCTGAGGCCATTTTCAAAAGAGAATTTTGTAGACTACCTGTCTGCCTCAGATTGTTTTGACACAAGTGCTGGTGTGGAAAATCTGTGTTTCTCCTATTTAACAGAAGGAAAAACAGATGTTCAGGAACAAGGGAGTGGCTTCATGGATGGAAGTAAACCTCAGTCTCCTATCAGGGTGGCCACCATCCATCAACAGAGGCACCATCCTTGAACAAGGGTGGCAGAAGAGAGGGCTGGAGGATGGGGTACCGGAAATGAAACACCTGGAGGTGACCTATGTCCTTCCCGTGTTCTTCCCACGATAACCAGTCATGTGGCTGTGCCTAATTCAAGGGTGCAGAGAAGTGAAATCCTTTGTGCACCCCAAAGTATCACAGGTCCAGATGTTGGGAACCTGAGTCTATCATATCATGTTGCTGGGGAGGAAGCAGGATTTCAGGTCAGCCAGCTTCAGGATGCTCTCCTTGCACCAGGGATGAAGCTGGCTGCCCCGGCATCATCCTGGGAGAAGCCAGAGGGAACACGTGTGAGAGGGAAATGCTCCCCCCCAGCTCCAGAGAAGAGCAAAGCGTTTCTTAATGGGACTTTCTGGGTCTGTGGAAAACCCAGTCAGTTTGGGATGTCTTCAGGCTAATGACTGGGGTTGCTTGTGCCCAGGGATTTCCCCACACCCTATGGCTCAAAATCACTTGGGTTTCCTATCGTGGTTGGCTTTCTTGGCTTGTTTTTTATCTGCTCTTGTGGCCATGCTGGGCCCAGGGCTGGGGAAAATTGTGCCTTCTGTGACCCTCAGAGGACAAGCCATTCTAGGTGGACATATTTTCCAGGGAGTGAAAGGTGATCTTTCAAAGCATAAAAAGAAAATCTCACCTGTTCTGACAACTTAATTTTGGGAGGAAATATTTCTAAAATATATGTATTGTGGTGCACATTTGTAGTCACTGCAAGTCGATGTCACAAAAATGTGCCTTTAATAACTTTTCTAATAAGAATCTCTTTTGGCTCCTGAGGCCTCTTTCTCGGAGGAAAGGGGAATTTAAGCTGCCAGCCTAGGCTGGTCCAACTCTGCCTCTCTTGGATTTATTTGGTCTCTTTTGGGTAGATGCTCAGTCGCTTAGAGTTTCTGACTTTGCCACCTACTTCTAGCCAGGAGTCTGAGAACTGGGGAAGCCATGTCCCCAGGGCATGGTGGGGAGGGCGGCTGGTCCACACTTGCTGGCCTGGGGGGGTCTTCACTGGTTTCCATGGAGATGTTCCTGGACCGGGCTGGTCACGCAGTGTCCTGCTACATCTGCTGCTGAGGTTCATGGCTGGGAAAGCCGGGGTCTGGTCTTTCAGGGGAGGCAGAGCCAGTGCAATGGCTGATGTGGCCCCACTGTGCCCCTTGCTGGCTCCATGGTCCTCTACGTCCCTTGGCCATGGCCTCACTTCTCCCCTGGCTTAGACTGGCCACCTGCGCAGGTGGTAGCCCAAATATTTACCAACCCGCAGGGCAGGAGTACCAACCAGTCAGAACAGGTGCTGCCCTATGTTGTGTTACCATGAGGCTCTCAGGGGAGCCCCTGGAAAGGTAGAGGGTGGAGAGTTCAGGGCTTAAGTGGGTGGTTATTTACCAACTGGTAAAGACATGTTTCCACAGTTGGCCACACTGCTCCTTAGGGACTGAATGTCCTGCAGCCTTTAGGTCACCTGTCCATCACGGCAGCCCCATATCAGCTCAGATCTCAGTTTAGCCCCCCATTCTCCACTGGAAGCACAGGGGAGATCTGAATCTCCTCCCCATCAGCAAAGAACTGAGGCCAGCAGGGAGCTAACCCTAGCATCCCTCTACCTAAGTAGGCCATGCCATTATCTCCATCCTTCCCTGGAGCCCCCATCTTGGTAATGGCTCCTTACTTTACCCCGGTGGGATTCCTCTAGGGACCCAATTTGAAAGCAGAGGAAAAGCCCCTCAGCTTTCAGCTTCCCCCTCTCTTCTGCCCTCTGTCTCTTTGCACTCAGGTTTTGAGCCCGGAAGTGGGGGCAGAACCCGCTTTCCCTACTTAGACATCCCCTATATCCACTTCCTTCTCTCCTTTCCAAGGAGGCCTTTGCTCTTCCCCTTTCTTGGGGCCATAGTGGCTGAAGACTCAGAGGTAACGAGCAGGGAAATACACTGGAAGGTAATTAGCATGTTATCCTCATCACATATGTTATGCACTGTCACATCCTCGAGAAAGAAGGTCCTGTGCAAAATTTAAACTGTTCTTCATGATTCAGGGAAATCATTACGGACATCAACTGTTTTGTGCTGGAACACCTGGATACCCTCAGTAGGACACAGAGAGGTGGAGGGGACCGTTTGTGTCTGCTCGTAAAGGCCTCTGATTGCTGTGCTCTTTGGTTCTTGCATCTGTCTCAGTAGTTTTTCTTCTCTCCTCTGCTATTGGGTAACTGGCTGCCATGTCTTTGTGGGTGCGTTTTCCCACATCAGCTCTCTCCCTCTTTCTGATTTGCTACCTCTTCTCTGCTTCTGGTAGAACATTCTGGTCACCTATCACTACATAACAAACTGCCCCGGAATTGAGTGGCTTACGACAAACATTTTATTGTAACTCACATACTCCATAGGTCATGAATTTGAGAGGGGCTTAGCTAGGCGGTTCTTTCGCTCCATGTGTTTCACTTGAGATCAATCAGTGGTACTCAGCTGGTGAGTGGACTCGTCTGGGGAGCCTAAGATGCTTCACTCACATGGCTGGGGCTGGGCTGGGACGGTCGGCCTGACCCCCTACATGTAGCCTCCCTCCAAGCAGGTCTCAGGGCAGTTGGACAATTTACACGGTGACTGGCGTCCCCCAGAGCCAGCATCCCAAGGAAGCCAGGTGGAAGCTGCATGGCCTTTTCTGACTTAGCTTCAGTGTTCACTCAGCACCATTCTGTTGGTTAAGAATTCTATTGGCTTAAGTCACGGTTGGCCCACATTCAAGGGACCCCTTGACAAGTTGGACCCCACCTTTTTAAAAAATACTTATTTATTTATTTTGGCTGCATCAGGTCTTAGTTGTGGCACGTGGGATCTTTCATTGCGGTGCACAGGCTCTTCCTTGCAGCGCACGGGCTTCTCTCTAGTTGTGGCACGCAGGCTCAGTAGTTGCAGTGTGTGGGCTCTCTAGCTGTGGCACGTGGGCGCCAGAGCGCGCGGGCTTAGTTGCCCCACGGTATGTGGGATCCAGTTCCCCGACCAGGGATTGAACCCATGTCCCCTGCATTGGTAGGCGGATTCTTAACTACTGCACCACCAGGGAAGTCCCTGGACTCCACTTTTGATGGCAGAGTAGCCTGGTCACATAACAGAAGACAATAGGGAGATATTGTTGTGGCCATCTTTACAAAATACGATCTGCCCCTCTGAGAAGCAATAGCCACATTAATACGAATAAAGAGACAGGTTCTGAAAGAGAGCTTCACATTTCTTCTGTGAGTCAAATAGACATGACTTGGCGCCAGGATCCTATTGACTGTCTTTCAGCCGTTCAAGTTTTTTTGTCCTGGTTTCTTTTATCTGTGTTATATTTTAGATGGTCATGTTTTCTGGATAACTGATAATTCAAATATCTGCGACATTTATTACTCTCAGATTACAAGGGTTGAAAGCAACATTCATTTCAAAGGGTGTGCGTCTGCTCATAACCAGTCTCCTGTCCCATGCCAGCACAGGGCGTCCAGATACTTGTTCACGTTACCCAGTGAGTAGCCCCACAGAGCTGAAACTCCAGTACCCAGGACAACTCAGGAGTCTTGAGTCCTGGTTTTGCCAGTTGCTAGCTATGGGACCTTAAGCTAGTGAGTTGATCCAATTCAGTGGTTATCTGACTGAGCCCCTGACTTGGTGCCGGGGGCTCTGAATGACTTGGGCTCACTGGGAATGCAAGGTGTGAATGGAGGCTCTGATGGAGAGGGAGGATGAGCTGGGCTGATTTGCTGAATCTCTTGGTTAATGGTTCCTGGGGCAGAAGTTGGTCAAGTTCAAAAGGTTTGACAGCGAAAGGGTGATTTTATTTATTTTTTATTTTTATTTTAAAAAATTTAAAAAAATATTATTGACGTATAGTTGATTTACAGTGTTGTGTTAGTTTCAGGTGTACAGCAAAGTGAATCAGTTATACGTATACATATATCCACTCTTTTTTAGATTTTGTTCCCTGAGAGGTCATTACAGAGTATTGAGCAGAGCTCCCTGTGCTCTACAGTAGGTCCTTATTAGTTATCTATTTATAGATAGTAGTGTGTATGTGTCAATCCCAATCTCCCCAATTTATCCCTCTCGTCTCCTTACCCCCTGGTAACCATAAATTTGTTTTCTAGATCTGTGACTCTATTTCTGTTTTGTAGATAAGTTCATTGGGAAAGGGTGATTTTTTTTTTAACATCTTTATTGGAGTATAATTGCTTTACAGTGGTGTGTTAGTTTCTGCTTTATAACAAAGTGAGTCAGCTATACATATGCATATATCCCCATATCTCCTCCCTCTTGCATCTCCCTCTCCTCCTGCCTATCCCACCCCTCTAGGTGGTCACAAAGCATGGAGCTGACCTCCCTGTGCGATGCAGCTGCTTCCCACTAGCTATCTATTTTACATTTGGTAGTGTATATATGTTCATGCCGCTTTCTCACCTCGTCCCAGCTTACCCTTCCCCCTCCCCGTGTCCTCAAGTCCATTCTCTACATCTGCGTCTTTATTCCTGTCCTGCCCCTAGGTTTTTCAGAACCTTTTTTTTTAGATTCCATATATATGTGTTAGCATACGGTATTTGTTTTTCTCTTTCTGACTTACTTCACTCTGTATGACAGTCTCTAGGTCCATCCACCTCACTACAAATAACTCAGTTTTGTTTCTTTTTATGGCTGAGTAATATTCCATTGTATATATGTGCCACATCTTCTTTATCCATTCATCTGTTGATGGACACTTAGGTTGCTTCCATGTCCTGCTATTGTAAACAGAGCTACAATGAACATTGTGGTACATGACTCTTTGTGAATTATGGTTTTCTCAGGGTGTATGCCCAGTAGTGGGATTGCTGGGTCGTATGGTAGTTCTATTTTTAGTTTTTTAAGGAACCTCCATACTGTTCTCCATAGTGGCTGTATCAATTTACATTCCCACCAGCAGTGCAAGAGGGTTCCCTTTTCTCCACACTCTCTCCAGCATTTATTGTTTGTAGATTTGGAAAGGGTGATTTTAAAGAGAAAGATACTGGTTGGCAGAAAGTAAAATAGAAAGAGAGTGCGTAGCCCTTGGTGGAGCCAAGTCTGAACCTTACCAGGTTCTCCCTGGTAAGACATTCAGCCCAAGTGGCCCAGTGCCTGGTTCTGCTAAAGATGGGTCTTCCTGTGCCATGGGTTCCAGTAAGCGACTCTGTCCCCACACCCCCAACCCCCCGGCCCCATCAGGGTCAAGGACATGCAGGTGCTGTCGTTATGACACAGCCGTGCAGACCAGAAACAGTCCCACCGTGCCGCTCCTAATTCCCTTAATTCTGGGGGGAAAGTGCTAGCTTCTCTATTTTCTATAGAACAAAACTAGTTTGTGGACTTCTCTCAAGGGTTCTGCTTTTGCTTTGAGCCAGTACATTTTTCAACAAAATCTGCCTCAAACCTGGTCATGTATTTCCCTGTATCTGAAGCTAGAGGATCTTCCCTACCCCTCAAATGCCTAACATCCTGTGCTTCCCAGAGACTTAGTTCCAAATACTTTTTATTTTGCTTCAGCTTTGAATTAAAAAAAATATCCAAGCTTAATTTTGATGTAAATATTTATTTCCCCATAGGTTTCAGAACGTTTTATACCACATGCCTGAAACAACATGTTCAGTTTTTTAGGAATCTATTTTGAAAACTGAATGTGACTCAGCAGTAGGTATAAGCCTGGAGAGTTATTTGTCTTCCTTAAGAGTCAAGATCTGTCACCTTGTTTTTGTGTTTTGGATGACTGTACTGCCTGACTCAGAGATGGACAGTTGCCTGGAACCTTCTGGGAACAAGGTGAAGATAGAAATAAAGAAAAGTTTCATCTTCTGGGTGAATGAAGAGAGAGACTCAAATATACTAGAGAATCAAATTTTTACTCCTTTTAAATGCCTGAAGATTTATCTCTGGAGCTATCGTTTACTTACTTATTTACTCTCAATAAACTTTCAGGTGTTCAGGGGAAAATGTGTGTGTGTGTGTGTGTGTGTGTGTGTGTGTGTGTTTGGGGCCCAGGTGGGGCTAGGGGGCCCAGGTGGGGCTGGGATCCAGGCAGGGCGTTGGGAGGCCCAAGCCCCACTTCTTGAACCTATGGGGAAATTAATATTTACATCAAACTTAAGCTTGGAAATTTTTTAAAATTCAAAGCTGAAGCAAAATAAAAAGCATTTGGAACTAAGTTTCTGGGAAGCACAGGGATGGGGGATAACGAGGGGGTCGGGGGCCCAGAGAGAGAGAGAGAAACAGACAGACAGAAAGAAAGAAACAGAGAGAAAATGAGAATAAAGCAAAATGTTAAAAATTGGTGAACCGAGGTAAGACACATACTCGTGTTATTATACTATTCCTGCAACCTTTTAGTCTGTTGGAATTGTTCAGAATGAAACTAAAAGGTGAAGTAAACACCTACACACCCTTAGGCTCCATGTGCCACCCTTGAGCAGGAGACAGACCCAGGGCCACAGGCAGGTACTGTCACCTGGGCCTTAGCGAGGGCCGAGGGGGATGCTGCTCAGGCGCCCTCCCCCTCCCCCTCCCCCCTCCCCCTCCCCCCTCCCCCCTGCCACTGGCAACCCTGGCTCAGGCTGGGCCATCAGCATTTTCCACCTTACTGCATTATTTTTCTTTTCTTCAACTCTTCAACCATTTTTTTGGTCATTTTCTTATGCCTGGCCCTGCTTTGCCTCCTATTCTTCTGTGCCCTTACACTGAGTACTGGGAAACGGGGTTATTTGACAAAGGAACAAATAAAGCCAGAATTGTAACTCAAATACTTGGAACGAGCTGCCTTTAAAACTTCTTTCTTCCAGTAAGAAGGTCACCTCAGATTCAAGCAGAAATGTCAAATTGCCTGTCATTTAAAGACACATTTAAAGAAAATAGGGCAGGAAAATAGCATTTTGCTTGCAGACTTCTGCAAAACAAACTTTTCCCTCTGGGCCTGCAAAGACCGACCGTCTCCCTCACTACGGCAGTTCTGGGTCCAGCCCGCTGCTGAGGTTTCAGTTATTGAAAACGATCACTGCCATGTGCTTGTGGTTTAATCCTCTGAAGCCACTTCCTGGAGAGATCGCAGTAAAGCAGCTATTGTGCCAAAGTCCACAGAGAAGAACGGAGAAAACTGCCTTGGCCGGGAGTCCGGCGGGGGGGTTGGGAAGCCCAGGTGGGACTTGGGGGTCCAGGCGGGGGGGTTGGGAAGCCCAGGCGGGGCTGGGGGTCCAGGCGGGGGGCTTGGGAAACCCAGGTGGGACTTGGGGGTCCAGGTGGGGGGTTGGGAAGCCCAGGTGGGACTTGGGGGTCCAGGAGGGGGGATTGGGACGCCCAGGCGGGGCTGGGGCCCAGGTGGGGCTCGGGGGTGGATGGGGAGGGGCTGGTCCTGGAGCAGAACAACAGTGTAGGATTTTGTTCCACTGGAACAGGGTCCTTGTTGAATCATCAGGGTCCTTACCCCAACCAGATGTGTGATTTTGAGGAGAGGATTAATTAAAGTCCATCTCCCGTTCATCACCTGAAAGGAAAGGGATGGGATGAGATTCCTCGGAGCCCCTCCCAGCTCCTGGCTTTGTGACAGTTCAGCGAGCAGCCGCCCCAGAGTGGACACAGCCTGACTCGCTGGTGTCAGAGTGATTTTAAACGTGGTTTCAAACCTTCACACAATCAGAGGCTAAGCCTGAGCCTTGGGGGCTGCTTTCACCGGAGGAGAGTTGAGATGACTTCTCAGGGTCAATGGGCAGAAACGGTTTATTTGAAAGAGTTGAGTGTCAGAAAGAGGAGCAGTGGGAAGACCACACGTGACAGAACCCGGCCGGGCTCCTTCCCTGGGGTCCTTAAGATTAGGGATTCGGGGTGAGGATGACAGGAAGCCTGAACATATAAAAGGAGGCAGTCGGGGTGGGGGAGGGTAGCTCCACAAAGCCGCTGAGGACCAGGCTCCTGTGGTCACCCCACCACTTAAGCACGTGGTCTGCACGTGGCTCAATCCACCCACCATATCCACACTGAGCCGGCAGCAAGGCCGACTTTGAAGTGGAGACTTTTAAGTTTTTTGAGGAGACTTTTAAGTTGACACCTTGGGAGGGTCATACATTTCCACTGACATTTCATTGGCCCAAATCTTGTCACGTGGCCACTCCTAGTTGCAAGGGAGGATGGGAAATGTAGTCTTTGTGTGGATGGGGCGGTGCCCAGGTAAGAGTCGGGGGTTCTGTTACTGGGGAAGCCGACTTTGGAGGAGGAAATTAGCACCATCTGTCACAGAAACTACATTTTTGAAGAGTAAGGGCTTTGCAATCACCAATCCTGGGTTTAAACGTCAACCCCCGCGTACTAGCTGTGAGATATTGGCCAAGCTACTTCACCTCTTTATTCTATTGCATCATCCGTAGATTTGGAGAGATATTCACATCATGGGGGCAAAATGAAGGAACAAACGCTCAGTATTTAGCACAACAGCGGTAACCGTTCCACTGGTCCCTGGGTCAACGTCTTTGACTTCATTCATTTACTTGGATACGTGGTATTGATTGCACGTGGTGTGTTTAACTCCTGTTTCTTTCATGTCCTTACTAGAGAACTCGTGAGTCTGGCTGGGACCAGTATGGTTGGGACGTGATAAGCTAGTCCCTGCCCAAAGAGGACAAAGCAACGTGATCAATGTTGGTGTGACCTTTAGGCTAAGCAAGTGGCCTGGTGAACCTTGGGTGGGGTTAAAGTTACAGGAAATGTCTGGGTTTCAGGAACACGTGAAGGATAGGACCCTGTAGAAGCAGGAAGAACTTAGGGGAGACAGCCCGGGGCAGACACCCAACTAAGGGGAAAGTCTCAGGTCCTCCACATCACCCCCTGTGCCTCATCACCAGTGGGGGAGCTCAGGATGCAGCTCTGAGCCCCTGCCTTCTGATGGTTCCCCATTGACGGGGAGGGGGGTTTCTAGAGTGCAAGGGTTACTTCCTCTGTCTGCCAACCCTGCCCTGGCCAGTTAAGAGCCATCTGGTTTTACTGGAGACATTCAGAACTGTATCTGTGCCAGGAACAGGGAAAAAGTCAGACTCCTTCAAGGATATGGGGAGGAGGTACCGGTAAGGATGTTTTTCTGGATTCACTCATCACTCCCAACTCCCTGGTAGACTTTCAATCGTACACATTCCCTGGTAACTTCTGGAACTGGGCACCGTGTAGTCCATGAAGGCTGTGAATAAGACCCAGCCTCTGTCCTCAAGGCCGTCCCCACCCGTGGGAGCCAGACAAGTCACAGGTGTGGTGGATGGCCTGATTGCTCCCACTTCATTCCCCTCCTGGTGTAACTTTGCAGCTCCTCCCACTACAGGTGGGGGTATTTCCTGGTCCCACAGATGGCAGTTTGGCCACATGTCTTGCTTTGGCCAACGGAATGTGGGCCAAAAAGAGTGAGCTAGTTCTGAGCAAGCAAGGCCTTGAGTGCTTTTGCCCACATTGTTTGAGTTTTGCCATCACATGAGAAGATCACCTCCCAGGAAGTCACTGGTCCAAGGAGGGTGAGACACCCATGGAGCTGACTTGGGTCCCACCTGAAGCTTGGAGCCGAGACTAACCCAGCCTAATCTAGGTCAGCCAAGCTCCATCTGACACACAGACCTGTGAGCAAGAACAAATGACTGGTGTCGTATGGCATTCAATTTGGGGCTGGCTTGTTAGCAGTATTGTTGTGGCAGCAGCTAGCGATACAACAGGCAACTGCGATAAAGCGTGGGAGGGACCACAGGGAGATGCAGAGGGACCACGGGGAGATGCAGAGGCATCTGATACTCCAGCCTTGGGGAGGTTGGTAGGGAGGAATGCTTCGTGAGCTTGTATAAATTATTCACTTTTTGGCCCTCATTTTGCTTTTTCCTCGGGGATGCTCTAGATCAGAGGGTATGCTGAATCCCTCAGCGTATGTCAGAGTTGTATGTAAAATAAGAGTTAATCCATAAAGACTATAGGAAGAGTTCTCTGACCAGTAAAATATAAGGAACTTTTGACTCCTGGTGATTCATTCACTCATCCCTTCATTCAACAAATAGGAGTTAGGGAAACAGCTGTGAATAAAATAAAGTCGGGTCCTGAGCACATGCAGCTTACATGCTGGAGAGAAGAGACATGGTCAATGATAAACGCCATAGAGAGCAACAGAGCAGGAAAGGAAATATGGAGCACTGGGGCAGAAGGTGGTGCAACTTTACGGGAAGGTCAGGGAAGACCTCACCAAGAGTGATGCCTGAGCCCAGACCCTAGCAGTGGCCTTAGGTGAGGAAAGAGCCTATCAGGCCGAGGGGTAGGGAGTGCTAAGGCACGCTTCAGGAGAGAGAAACACTTAAGAGACAGAACTCCTATTCCAGTGAAAATTGCTGTAGAGGAATAAATTCAAAAATTTGAGTTTTCTTGTTAAAAAATCCAGGCAAAAGGGTTTTGGTCATCAGGGGAAACCTCCAGAACCCGCCCCTGGGACCATCCTCAAGGGGTTCTCTCTTTGGGCGTCGGTGGTTCTTGGTGACCCCTCCTCCGTGTCCTCCCCTAGGCTGTGGGGTGCTGGACCTGCGGTCTCCACTTCCTGTGTCCTCCAGAAGTTGCCGGGAGTGATGTTCATCTGGTCCACGTTGATGTGTGTCTCTGTCTTCACCATCCAGCCTGAGGAACACATGGGTAAGAAGTGACTCTTTCAGCTGGAGGGAACGTGCCTGCAGCTTATCTGGGGAAAGGAGTTGCTTCTCTAGGGAGGTTCTGTTGTCCTCAAAAAGCAAGGTGTTGGTAGGTGACGGAGTCTTCCTCTTGCCCGTCTCCTCTGGTGCACGAGCTTGCTCTGGGCATCGGTCATTCCTGCCAAAGGAGCAAACCAAAGAGACCCTGCTTTTGCCCTTGACGAAAGGTGCTTTTGGATTGTAACCGTACGACCTGCTGCAACTAAGCTGAACTCAATCAAGATCGACTCTGAATGATAAGGCATCAACAAGTCAAAAATGAGGCCAAACTTTTTTTGTCATCATGTGAACCTGACTTAACTTTTCCCACAAAATGTTGATGGGACTTGATAGTAGCCCTAACCTTGTTATTTGGGAGTTTTGAGATCTTTGTGAGAGGAGGGGTTCATGGGGCCCCCACGTTGTCAGGGGCATGTGGCTTCCTTGGATGGACCCAAAGCCTGACTGTGGGTTCTTTCTCCTTCAGTGGCTGCAGGAAGCTGCCAATTTCATGGCAGGCATCCCAAAACCAGGTTCAAGGTAGAAGGGGAGCCTGTGGCCATGAGGTGCCCCCAGGTGCCATACTGGGACTCTGCTAGCACCCACGTCAATGTGACATGGCGTAGAAACGACTCCACCACGATGGTCCCAGGGGAGGAAGAGATGCGAGTGTGGGTCCAGGACGGTGGCCTCTGGATTGTGCCAGCCTCGCGGGGGGACTCTGGCACCTACATCTGCACTGTCAGGTCAGCCCCTCTGGGATGAGGGTGGGAAGGGGGGCCCTTGCGGAATGGATGCTTGCATGGCGTTTCCATGACAAGCTGGATTTCAAAACCCAGCACACAGGTGGGAACCCACCTTACATCCACTTCACTGTCACTGAAATACCTCCTACCTGAGAGCCTGTCCACAGATGTCCTCATGGCGCCCTCTCTCCCTTCACTGAAGTCTCTGCTCAAGTGTCACCTCTATGGAGAGGATGTCCCTGGCCACTTTATCTAAAGCAGGACTCCTGTCACTCTCCCCTTACCCTGTGCTTATTTTTCCTCATCTGTCACATATATATGTGTTTTATGTATTTAAAGTTTGTCTACCCTGTTAGAACATAAACTCCAGAGGACAGGGACTTGGCTTGTTTTGTTCACTGCTGAATCCACAAGGACCCGAGAAATAGATGTAGAACACTGAGTAGAACTGGAGACCCAGGTGAGACTTTAGGAAGAGGTTAATCCCACTGCTTATTGCACACCTGGGGGAACCAACCTCACTTAGAAAGTTCTCCCAGGTGGTGGGTATGGAGGTGAGGCTGGAACCCACAGCTACTGACATGGGGTGTAGTCTCCTTCCTCTTTGTCCTGTTGCTTTTTTTCCCTTTAATTGTGGTAACATAAGCATAACATAAAATTTACCATTTTAACCCTTTTTAAGTGTACCATTCAGTTGGGTTAAGTACATTCACATGGTTTGTGTGACCATCACCACCATCCAGCTCCAGAACTCTTTTCATCTTCCCAAGCTGAAACTCTGTCCCCACTGAACAACAACTCTTCAACTTCCCCTCCCCACCAGCTCCTGGCAACCCCCATTCTACCTTTATTCTGTCTCGATGAATTTGACTATTCCAAGTACCTCATATTCCAAGTACCACAGTATTTGTCCTTCCGTGACTGGCTTATTTCACTCAGCACAATGTCTTCAAGGTTCATCCATGTTGTAGCAGGTGTCAAGATTTCCTTCCTTTTTAAGGCTGAATAATATTCCATTATATGTACAGTTGACCCTTGAACAACACGGGGGTGAGGGGCACCAACCCCTAAAGTCAACAATCTGTGTATAACTTATAGTCAGCCTTCAGTATCCACGGTTCCTCAGTATCCTCAGTTTTGCCTCCGTGGATCCAATCAACATGGATTGTGTAATACTATAGTATTTACTATTGAAAAAAATTTGTGTACAAGTGGACCCACACAATTCAAACCTGTGTTGTTCAAGGGTCAACTGTACATACCATATTTTGTTTATCCATTTATCCATCAAGGGACACTTACGCTGCTTCTGCCTTTTGGTTGTCGTGAATAATGCTGTTTGTACATGGCTGTACAAAAATTTGAGTCCCCGATTTCAATTCTTTTGAGTATATAGCCAGAAATGGAATTGGTGCATCGTATGGTAATTCTGTATTTAATTTTGAGGAACTTATATTGTTTTCCACAGTGGCCAGACCATTTTACATTCCCTCCAGCAATGTACAAGGGTTCCAATTTCTCAACATCCTTACCAACACTTATTATTTTCTGTTTTTTAATAGCCATTCTAATGGGGGTGAAGTGGTATATCACTGTGATTTTTTTTTAACATCTTTATTGGAGTATAATTGCTTTACAATGTTGTGTTAGCTTCTGCTGTCTAACAAAGTGAATCAGCTATATGTATACATATATCCCCATATCCCCTTCCTCTAGGTGGTCACAAAGCACCGAGCTGATCTCCCTGTGCTATGCAGCTGTTTCCCACTAGCTATCTATTTTACATTTGGTAGTATCACTGTGATTTTGATTTGCATTTCCCTAATGATTAGTGATCTTGAGCATCTTTCCATGTGCTCTACTGGCCATCTGTGTATCTTCTTTGGAGAAATGTCTATTCAAGTCATTTGCCCACTTTAAAATCAAGTTGCTTGTTTATTTGTTTTTGAGTTGTAGGAATTCCTTATGTATTCTGGATATCAATGCCTTACCAGATATATGACGTGCAAATATTTTCTTCCATTGCATGGGTTGCCTTTTCACTCTGCTGATAATGTCCTTTGATGGACAAAAGTTTTAAATTTTGATGAAGTTCAATTTATCTAATTTTTCTTTGGTTGCCTGTGCTTTTCATGTCATAGCCAAGAAATCATGTCTAATGCCATGAAGCTTTCCCTCTGTGTTTTCTTCTAAACATTTTTATAGTTTTGGCTCTTATGTTTTGGTCTTTGATCCATTTTGAGTTAAATTTTGTATATGGGTAAGTTCATGGGCCAACTTCATTCTTTTGCATGTGGCTGACCAGATTTCCTAAGATCTTTTATTGAAAAGACTGTCCTTTCCCCATTGAATGGTCTAGGCATACCTTGCTGCTTCTTGAAGGAGAAAGTTGTAGGCCTAGTGTTGGCAACCTTAAACATTTCCTGAGTTAGTTCTTCTGAAAGGATTAGGACAGACCATTGGCATGACTGGGAAATACTCTTCTTGGCCTTGTTTCTTCAGCTGCTGCCTCTCTTCCACTACAAGGCTCTAATCATCCTCACCAGCCAGCTTCAGAGTCTCCCCAGATTTCATAAACTCATTTGACTTAAGGAGAAACTCTGCCCACGAGTATTTATATTTAGAAAGACAACCAAAGAAAGTGACATTCTCAGCACAAAGAAATTACTGGTGAATGGGAGAATTTCAGACAATATCAAACCCAGTCCTAGACGGGGTGTGTGTGTGTGGGGGGGGGGGATTTCAGTCCTGTCAATGGAAGCAGGCAGACAATCTCATATTTTCATATCAGAGAAATGTGGATATCTGATTTTTTAAAAAATATATTTTATTAAATTTGATTTCATCTGTATTTTTCACTTTTTATTTTTTATTATTAAAAAAATTAATCAATATATTTATTTTTAGTTTTGGCTCTGTTGGGTCTTCGTTGCTGCGCACGGGCTTTCCCTAGTTGCGGTGAGCAGGGGCTACTCTTCGTTGTGGTGCACGGGCTTCTCATTGTGGTGGCTTCTCTTGTTGCAGAGCACGAGCTCTAGGCGCACGGGCTTCAGTAGTTGTGGCACATGGGCTCAGTAGTTGCGGCTCGTGGGCTCTAGAGTGCAGGCTCAGTAGTTGTGGTGCATGGGCTTAGTTGCTCCGCGGCATGTGGGATCTTCCCGGACCAGGGCTTGAACCTGTGTCCCCCGCATTGGCAGGCGGACTTTTAACCACTGCACCACCAGGGAAGTCCCTGGATATCTGATTTTACAATAGCTATAAATGCATAGTTTTTCTTTCCTTTTTAGTGTCAAAAATTCTAACGTGTTTCTAAGGAACACTACGAGGAAAACTTAATAGTGTGGTAGAAATAGAACGGAATTTGGAGTCAAAATGATATGGATGTGAATCTTAGTCCTCATTTGCTACCTGGTAGGACCTTGGTCTTATTATTTGATATTTATGGGCCTCAGTTTTCTCCTTTGTAAAGAGGTTTGTTGGGAGGGTTCTGTGAAATCACAGCATATGAAGCATAGAGTATGGGGAGCACCGTTGTAGGTGTCAATATGCACATGGAAATGGCCTTTCTTTCCCCAATAGCAAGACTTATTTACTACTGAAGTGATAATATGCAAAAATTAGGGAGATATGAGCTGAGTCATATTTGCCTTAAAGTTTGTTTTTATACTTGATTAAAAAATTTGTGCTTAATACCTTATTTTGTTTTCTATTCTTGTAGAAAAAAGAGATCTGAGATTGAGAGGCCGGGGAAACCTGATGTGGGTTAATCTTTCTTAGCTCATGGGAGAGTTCCCCTGGCTGACCTCTAAAACTCTCTTCCATCTTCAGGATTGGGGTCTAACAGAGAGAGAATCACCAGCAGCTGCCATAATGCCCTTTGGCATTTACAGTCACAGGGCATAAAACGGCCCTGCTCCTGTGCTGTTTATAATTTTGTGACCTAGAACCCACATAGCTGTTCTGTCCATCAGGATGGGCAAAGTGATGCTGCTGGGCCACGCGGCCCCCAGGTCTCAGTGCCAGGACGTGTAACCCCACCGTCTGCTCTGGATGGGGGACAGGACATATCTGGTGGATGGCACAAATGACAACCACCTCTTTGCTGTGGGGCTGCCACACTACATGGGGAATATGAGCGGTGATCAAATGATTTCCCCACCCATCTTTCTTTTGAGTTATTTTCACGGGGGGGGCTGTTGCCCAAGGGGGATGTGGGATCAGTAATGTGAACAGGTTTGTAACTCTCAATATGTCTCGTAAGCTTGGTGTCTGGATGTAATGCCCTGATTTACAGGTTTTCCCACAGCCCTACTGGCTTCTAACCTTGGTTTGACCTCTTAGAGGCTCTATAGCCTTAGGAATTTACTTACTTTCTGCATACCTAATTTTCCTCATCTAAAAGTGATACAGTAGTATCACAGGGTTGGAGAATAAATGAAATGATGTATTGCAGAGCACAGAGCCTGGCATGCTCTCCTCCCCAGGAGCTGCTGGGAGGGCTATTTTCAGGTGTGCTCTGTTTTTCAGACTTGCCCTCATTTGCCTTTCTTTGATTTGCAGTGAGATTATGCATTCTTCCAGGTGATAGCTGTCTGCATTTCTTCGTGCATAAAATGTTTTTCATCTTTTTCCTTTCTTCAGCCAGATATGAAGTAGAATATAGATATTGGCGTTATATATTTGAATTAATTTCTTTTTGCTTTCGGGTAGTAAGCATTTATCACTTTTTACTCTCATATATAATTTTCAGATTTTGTTCCTTCTTTGGGTATAGATTTTTTTACATTTTGCTGTACCCCTACCTCCCAACCCCATAAAACACACATGCTCATTTTCTGTGTTGATGTCCAGTGTTTCTTAGGTAGGTCGCCAGCCGCTTAGCTGAGCTAATTATATCTTTATGTTTTTCTACTTAAAAAAATAGTTTGAACTAATATCCTCTGTCCTTCCCTCCACATCGTCTGTGTTTCTGTCAGTGTTTTGCCTCTGCCCCTTCCCCAGTTCTAGGGTCTTGATAGAATGATGATATTGAGATTATAGTTAGACCCACCAAAAAAATAAATAAAAACCAAACAAACAAATTTACCAAGTTAATCTCCCCTGTGCAGTATTGCAAAAATCATTTCTAGATCTTATACAAAGTGCTCCGCAGTTTTCTGAAATTTGACTTCAGTTGATAAATGATTTCCAAGAGAAGTAAAGAGGATTTTCTTTATAAGGAAACAGCGGCTCTTAGGAAACAATCTCTCCATCTAGATAAGGTTGCCTGGACCAGGAATTTGGAGCATACTGGGGCTGTGATCAAGAACCTCCCCTGGAACCTGGAAGGGTTTAGGCCCCTTTGAAGAGGACTTGAGGGTTTTTTACTGGCCCTCAATGGTCTTGAAATCAGGCTTGTGGAGGGTCCTTTTTGGAAACATGCAGATTATATCAGCATTTCTATATGACAATTATGATGTGGTTTTTTTTTTTTTTTTTTTTTTTTTGTGCTCCGAAGATTCAAAAGGACCAGGGACAAAAGTATTGCAATACAAATGAGGAAAATAAAGAATGCAGAATTTAATGAGATTGGGGAATTATTCTTAATTTCATTTAGTTTTATTTTCATTTTGCCTTGCCATTTATTATTCCTTTTTTTCCCTTTTAAATCAGAAATGCCTCTTACTGTGACGAAATGTCCGTTGAGCTCAGGGTTTTTGAGAAGACAGAAGCTTCCCTGCCTCTCATCTCCTACCCGCAAATTATAACCTTGTCAGCCTCTGGGTTATTAGTTTGTCCTGATCTGAGTGAATTCATCGGGAACAAAACTGACGTGAAGATTCGATGGTACAAGGTACGTCTTTAAGAATTGCCATTTAATGAAAAGGTGTTTCATGAGCCATAGGAAAGATATAAAATACTCATTTGAAGACAATATGTTCACTTTTATATTTCTATTTTTTTAAACCAGTGATTTTAAAAAGGGCCATGATTAATATACTCTATTAGTCTTTATAGGGCTTGGGTAAGGGTCCTCAGATGGTGATTTGAAAAGACAGAGTGTGAAATGAATGCAGAATAAATAACAGCTGAAGGAAATAGCTTTTTACTCTGTTGTTTGTCTATAGAAATTTTTAGAAAGAACTATTTAACAACTTGATACACATGTTAATAGAGTTTTTTGAAAGCACATAAAAATCAACCTTTGAGTTAAAGGAGTAAATATAAACACAAGTTTGTGTCTTGACTGGCTGAATAAATATCTACTATCATTGGCTCCCTTGTTTAGACCAGGTGTGGGCAAATGACAGCCAGGGCCAAAAATTGAGCTGCCACCCGTTTTTGTATGTTCACCAGCTAAGGATAGTTTTCACTTGTTTAAATGGTTAAAAAAAAAGACTAATATTTCATGACCCATGAAAATAATATAAAACTCAAATCTCAGTGTCTATAAGTAATGTTTTACTGGGACACGCTCATTTATTTCTGTGTTTTCGTGGGGCAGTGGCAGAGTTGAGTAGTTGAACAGAGGCCACGTGGACCGTAGGCCTAAAATATTTACTCTCTGGCCCTTTACAGAAAAAGTTGCTGACTCCTGATATACACCATAGATTGATACTGAAAAGTACAGTTATTTGTTTAAAAATGGATAGAAACTAACCCTTTAATCAAAAAATAGGTTGACCAGTTGACTAGTATTCTAACTACAAGATATCTATAGGATGTCAATTTAATATTGGAAACTTTTAAATGATTTTCGGAGAAAGTAAGCAGCCAGCTCCTATGAGTTAGCCTGCCCAATTATGGAGCTCTTGGTTTTGTAAGAGCATGAAAAGGTCAAGTGAGGGATTTTACCGTAGAGGAAAGAGCACAGGTTCTGGGGTTGACCAGTCTGGATTGGAAACCCTGCTTCTTCACTGACGTTTTGTATAGCCTTGGTCAGTTATTTTACCTCTTAAACCTGTTCCCTCTGCAAGATGGCAGTTCGTCACTCCCACTGCCTGAGATTGTCTTGAGATTAAATGGAGCACAGTGTGTGAAGCACCTCGTGCAGTGCTTGACTTGTAAATCGTCCTCAATAAATTTGGGTGGACAAGGGTATCATGGTGGTGCTTAATAATAATATTTGTTCCCGTCCTAAGAATGCTAATCATTACTGAGCACGTTCTGTGTACAAGTCTGTTCTAAACTCCCTGACATGAACCCAGGGCAGTAGGGGTTGTTAATATCTCCATTTTACAGATTAGGAAACAGAGACCGGAAATGTAAGGAATGTGCTGAAGGTCATGCAGCTGGTAGAGGGTGAAACCAAACCTCTGACCCCGGAGGCCAGAACCCACACATCCCTGCCACACGGGGGAGACCTGGGGGCTCATAGGCCCAGGAATAATGGTGCTGCTGGGCCCTGTTTGGCTTTTTTTATATTTGATCACTCATGCTGGGAACAATGAAATATCTTTCTTTAATTAAATACATTGTACAATTAGACATCATGAGCTATGTGGTTGACGAACTATTCCAGTTATGCCTGTGTTCTCATTCAGAAAGTCTCTGAAATGACTCAAGGTTATATATGACTATTGCAATCATCATTTTTTTTAAAGGCATTTCTTTTTTTAAAAATTAATTTATTTATTCATTTTTGGCTGTGTTGGGTCCTCATTGCTGCACACGGGCTTTCTCTAGTTGTGGCGAGCAGGGGCTACTCTTCATTGCAGTGCGTGGGCTTCTCACTGCGGTGGCTTCTCTTGTTGTGGAGCATGGGCTCTAGGCGTGTGGGCTTCAGTAGTTGTGGCACATGGGCTCAGTAGTTGTGGCTCGTGGTCTCTAGAGCGCAGGCTCAGTAGTTGTGGCACACGGGCTCAGTAGTTGTGGCACACAGGCCCAGCTGCTCCGTGGCATGTGGGATCTTCCCGGACCAGGGATCGAACCTGTGTCCCCTGCATTGGCAGGTGGACTCTCAATCACTGCACCATTAGGGAAGCCCCACAATCATCATGGTTTTGAAAGAGATGTTCCTGAGAACATTTTGTGCTCATGAGGGTGTGTTCTCTGTTATTGGAGACCTCCCTCTTGAGGGTCTGCTCTGTAGAATGCACAGTAACTTTTCTCTATACGGGAAGTGTGGTCTCATGTCTCACATTTATTTTTTTTTATTATTATTTTTAAAAATAAATTTATTTATGTGTTTTTGGCTATGTTGGTTCTTTGTTGCTGTGCTCAGGCTTTCTCTAGTTGCGGCGAGCAGGGGCTACTCTTCGTTGTGGTGCGCGGGCTTCTTATTGTGGTGGCTTCTCTTGTTGTGGAGCATGGGCTCTAGGCGCGTGGGCTTCAGTAGTTGTGGCACATGGGCTCAGTAGTTGTGGCTCGTGGTCTCTAGAGCGCAGGCTCAGTAGTTGTGGCGCACGGGCCCAGCTGCTCCGCGGCATGTGGGATCTTCCCGGACCAGGGCTCGAACCCGTGTCCCATGCATTGGCAGGCGTATTCCTAACCACTGTGCCACCAGGGAAGCCCCAAATTTATTTTTGTCTTACAAATTTTTCTGTCTCTACTGACTCCTAAAATTGAGATGATTTTTAAAGTGATTACTGCAACATCAACTCTTCTGAGCATTGTTCTGCAAGTTGCCATGACTACGTCATAGCACTCCTTTCTGGATGTTTCCCAAGATCTATAGGCAGCTGTTAGGCCATAAATATATTTATAGTTTAATCACCTACTTTGTCAAAGAAGATAGTTTTCTTTTTCCCCATTGTGCCAAAGCAAATGTGCTTTAAACATTCTGCTTAAACAAACCCAGCCATTCTGTGTTATATGCTAACAAACTCCCCCTCCTAAAAATACAGTTAAAAGCATGCCCTATGGGCCCCCCTGGTGGCGCAGTGGTTGAGAATCTGCCTGCCAATGCAGGGGACACGGGTTCGAGCCCTGGTCTGGGAAGATCCCACATGCCGCGGAGCAACTCGGCCCGTGAGCCACAATTACTGAGCCTGCGCGTCTGGAGCCCGTGCTCCGCAGCGGGAGAGGCCACGATAGTGAGAGGCCCACGCACCGCGATGAAGAGTGGCCCCCGCTTGCCGCAAGTGGAGAAAGCCCTAGCACAGAAATGAAGACCCAACACAGCCATAGATAAATAAATAAATAAATAAAAATTTAAAAAAAGCATGTCCCAAAGGACAATATTTGCAAAGTAAATATCAGAGCGATTCTTGGATTGCAAATTCAACAGTGATGGATAATACCAATGCTGTTCATAGTTTTTGAGATGTCAATTAAGATATAGCGTAACTTTGAAAAACATTTTCTCCTAAGGATTCTCTCCCTTTGGATCAAGACAATGAGAAATTTCTAAGTGTGAGGGGAACTCGCTTAGTGGTAAACAACGTGTCTCTGGAGGATGCGGGCTATTATCGGTGTGCCATGACGTTTGCCCACAGAGGCAGGCAATACAACATCACCAGGAATATCAAACTCCGTGTCAAGAGTGAGTACTTGCCATCAAGGTACCTCTGCACCCTGGTTCAGCAACAAGCATGCAAGGAAAAAGTTAGGGTTCCCGTAGAATTCTTCGAATGTCTTTGGTATGAAAGGAAAACAGATATGGCAACTCTCTAAGCATCAGGCTCCTAAGATGTGTAGGACACTTGGAAAGATAGGAAGCAGGGTGTTTTTATGAGGAATGGTGAATCCCTGGGTAGTTGACAGGGTTCCAAGTCTGAGGCTAAAACATGTACCACTAGAGGAGGCCAAACAGTGGTTCTCTTGGAAGGTCTCTTTGGAAGGTCTCTTTGGAAGGCTTGCACCTCCAGGGCCAGCTATCAGGACACGGTTGCCATAACTTTGTGTATAATTCTAGGATACTAGGATTTTATTGGATTTTTCAGTGAGAAGGCTATGCATTGGCATATGTGGTGAAAATTGCCCTTTTCTGGTCTTTCCCAAGCAGGTCTAGTTACCCTTGAAACCAGGATTTTAAATAGTGAGGGATCTCATTGGTTTCAATGAGTTCTACCTGAAAATAATGTTGTGAACAGTACTGATTAGCATGTCAAGTTTATCCACTGTTTCCTCCATGCCTCCTACGTGTGGGACATCAAGCTTGGTGCAAAGGGCACACAAGTGATGCAGTTCTGGCCCCTGCCCTAGGAAGTATGGCGCTTTTCTTTGTTTTACACACTGAGTAACTACACAGCTGGAGTCTTTTAAGGGCATTTCAAAGAGCTTTGGAACTATATTAAGGTTATGTACGTAATTGGTCTGTGAGGGGAAAGATTTTTTTCTCCCAGAGAATCCAGAGATTCAGTTTTACTATAGGGAAAATCGTGTCTCCCATGAATGGAAATCTCTAGATTATTTTCTTTTAACGTCTTGTGAAGATTCATTCACATCAACCCCTTGCTCCCGCACAGCGGGGATCCGTGAGAATCCCGTGACTTTGAAGGGGCCCCGAATTATCCTGTTCATGTGATACTGAACAGGAACACTAGGGGGCGCTAACCTACATATAATCCTGTGTCCGGACCACACTGTGTCTCAGCCGTTCTCAAAGGGTGGTCCTCGGCCAGCGGCAGTGGTGGCATCACCCGGGTACTCATCAGACCTGCAAAATCTCAGGCCCCATCCCAGCCCTACAGAATTAGAAACGATTAGCAGTCTGTGTTTAACACTCCCACCACCCCCGTGCCGGTGATGCTGATGCACCCTGGAATTCGGACCCATGGATGTGTTAATGTCTCGTCCTTGGGGCGTTCTTCTCCCCTCTCTGCTCCCCAGCCTCTGTGCAGCAGCCCTGTGACCGTGAGGGGAGGGAAAAGCTCCTGGTCCTGGTGGAGAAGCCGGCTGCTCCCCAGGCTCTCCTGGGATGCTGAGTAATGCTTCCTCCTGGTAGGGTTTCAGATGCTCTTTAGCGGAAGACGTGAGGATGGAGCAGCGGTGGCCGCGGGCAGCTCTTCATCCACCCCCATAAACTGTCCTTTCTGCTTCAGTTCAGATGCCCAGTTTCTTCCAGCTGCTGGGAGACCTGCCTCTCAGGGAGCTGGGTTCCAATTCCTCCCCAAAGAGTCAATCACCTCAACTAAAAAGCCCTGGTGGCCAAGCTGGGTTACTCTGTTTATCACTCAGTATGGGGTTAGCATCACGAACAGGTGGTTCTGGAGCCCCTGTGCCTTTTTTATTTTTTATTTCTTTGGAAGCGACTCCAGGATTCTGTGGCAGGCGCATGGGGTGGTAGGGAGGGAGTGGGGAGAGCTACTTTAGCGTGAGGAGCCTTTGGGGTAAGACCTATCCTGTGGACATCGTGAACGTTCCTGTTAAGGGTTCATTCAGGAAGCCGGGGAGCGTAATGGTTAATTGTTACCACAGAGCAGAGAACATCTGTTAGTGGAATGTGTTTAACTGTGGCTTCTTCCAGTAATCTCTCTTCTGGGAAAGGCATTGGCCAAAGAGGCTCAATTTCATGGAGAGCCGGTTTCCTTTGCCAGACAAAAGCCAAGTCTCACAATGAATGGCTGGCCCTACTGTAAAGGATAATTTAGTTAATTAGCTAAACAATAGACCCTGACCCTCAGCTTGCAATGAAGGCTTTCCTAACCAAATCTCTTTTCCTCATATCTTTCTCAGAAAGAGAAGAGGAGACGATTCCGGTGATCATCTCCCCCCACCAGACCATCTCAGCTTCACTGGGTAAGGACCGTGTAACCCACCTGGATGCCTGCAGTCCCAAAGCTGGGGCCCCAGGACCCCTGTGTCACCGACTGCGCCTGCCGTGGGGTTTGCAGGTCCCCCTACCCCAGCGGGAAATAGCAAACGAGAGGGAACATTTCCCTTTACCAAATACTGTCAGTAATGGCATTATCTGAAAACATGTACACTTTGCTTCTTGAAAACCCTGCCTACAAAAATCTCAGTGAAAAAATCAGAACATTCTAGTAGCTGTTGTTAACTGCATGAAAGGATTAAGGCATGATGCCCCAGAAAGTCAGCACCTGTAGTGTATTTAAAATAATTCACTTTACCAGTACTTGGCTGACGCTCAGCATTTCCCCAAGACTCCGACTCTGCCCCCGCTGGTCCCCACAGAGACAGTTTCTTATCGCCAAAATAGCTGGTCAACGGGTCAAGGGAGTTAATGAAAATGCATGACAGAGGTTTTCACCATTTTCCACCATCCTGGGCAGCACACACTTTCTTATTGAGCATTGCTAAGTCTGATAAGATGCCATTCAATGCCAACATCAACCCCGTGGGGCGGTCTTATTTCTCCCAATTTCCAGAAGGAAAAGCTGCCCAGGGGGTCGCTGGCTCAGTATCTGTCAAAAAGCCATAGTCGGGTCTGGCTGGGGTTCAGACTCAGGCCTGTGTGTCTGTGAGGCCTGTACCTTTTCTGTGTGTCTGTTTTTATATAGTGGTTTTGTAGGTCTTATGCTCATTTATTAAACCCTGGCTGCAGAGTCCTGTCTATCTACATATCATCTATCTATCTATCTATCTATCTATCTATCTATTATCTATTTATCTATCTGTCATCTATTATCTATCTAACCATCCATCTATCCATCTATCATCTATTATCTATCTATCTGTCATCTATCTATCTATTATCTATCTGTTATCTATCTACCTACCTACCTCCCTCCCTCCCTCCCTCCCTCTTTTGTCTGGTGTTTGGGCTTACATTTTAAACTTTAATTGGTGGTCATGGAGAAGGAGGGCTCTTGCACAGACGCCGGGATTGCTGCCTGACACCTGAGTTGCAGCTCCCGACAGCTGCCTTGGCTCTCAGAAGAGCCTCCTGGAAGCTTGGGGAAGTGGGGACCCGGGTTAGTGCTGACTAGAGCCCCAGCACCCCTGCTCCTCTGTGTTCCCCAGCCCAGTGGAGCTGAGTCTCCCGCCCTGTTGCTTTGCATGCACTGATGTGCCTGGCAGAGTCATATGAGGCCAGAACGAATGGGCTGCTTTTGGCTGAGAAATCTTTAAGGTCATAAGGGATGTGAAGGAGGAAGAAAAGTGGGCTTTCTGAGCCTGAAGTGGCCAGGTGCATTAAAGCACACACCCCAGGGAGGCACATTACCCACGAGGAAGAAACACATGGGAAGGATTTTTTCATTTATTCCCCCTCCCCTTTGGTGACTAAAAAAAAAAACAACATAGTGATTGAGGCAGGGGACCTAGGACCATCATATTGCACAACTGTAGAAGGCACCATTCATGTAAAACACAGTGGCTTTTGAAAGGATTAATCCTAAATGAACATGACCAGGGATGGAGAGCTCCTAGGAGAAACAGGAGAGCAGAGACCAGCAATGGGCAAAGAGACAGAATCCTCTGGATTCTGGATCTGGATTTCTGGAGGCAAGAAGAATAAACTGTGGAAGAAGGCGGCTCTGGAATTCAGAATGCTCTGTAGGAGCCGAGGGGCCTTGGGGAAGCCATTTGCCTCTGGGTTTCCATCTGCCCTGAGGACCAGTGGAAGGGGCTGGAGACCCTTGGTAAGTACTGATGCTCTAGGTGAATGGAATCGCTTGAGGGAACTAAGTTTCCTTCTAAGAAAAGAATTGGTGAGGGTGTGTGAAAAGAGGGGGAAAGATCCACCCCTCAGATCTGCTGATGTGACCCCGTCCCCTGGCTGGGTTCTGACGTTTGATGTGCTGCGTCTTGCTGTCACAGGGTCGAGACTGACAATCCCGTGTAAGGTGTTTCTGGGAGCTGGCATACACGCGACCACCTTGCTGTGGTGGACTGCCAACAACACACACGTAGAGGATGCCTACCAGGGGGGCCGCGTGACCGAGGGGCAGCGCCAGTAAGTGGGAGAAGATCTTCCTCATCCCCTGGGCAGAGCTGTTGTGAACCCCCTGTAGACTCCACTTCCTTGTAGAGACAATGTCCTAGCCAACCCATCAATATGACACACACACCACATTACAAATATATATATATATATTTTTTATTCTACTCCGTTGGATTTTTAGAATCTTAAACATTGGGTTTTGCTAAGAATCACCAACTGTTCTTGAGAATCAAGCCTTCTCTCTAAATCTATGAGCTGCAGCCTACTACTTGACATTGGTGTTGCCTCTTCTAGCTGTTTAATTAGATATTTCTTCCTTGAGCATTGCAAAGTCAAACATTCACAGCCCTTAAAACGACTCTGAAACTTAGCCACGGGATCCGAGAGCCGCCTCTGCTTCTTTCCAGTCTCTAAGGAAGGTTACTCTGAAAGAAAGCGAGGATTCTGTCCTCATAAGCCTTCATCTCCGGGAAATATCTTCTCACTCTGAAAGTAGAACAATCAGGCCTTGTAAATGGAAAGCATTTGCGTGTGAGGAAGGCAGACCCTTCAATGTTCCAAATTATAAAGTGTTTTTAAAATTATAGTCTCAATACTCTGAATTTGCCTGAACTTTTGCTGGCCCAATTTTTGTCTTTTTGGAAAGGCCTATCAAAAAGGGTCTTTCTGGATGCAATTTAGTGGATAGAAATTATGTGTGGTTAGTGCAACTGTTTGCTTGCAAATCCTCGTTGTGAAAAGCTTGGGCAGAACTCACATGCCGCATGCCAGCTTACTCATACTATCTGTTTGCTTAAAGGAGCCTATTTTCCCTCCATAGATTAAAAAAAAATAGTCCTAGTGGATCCACATCCATGATATTTTTATTCATACTAACAGATCGTAGTGAAGCATCTTCGGATTCCTGCAACATTGCAAATGGCAGTGCTGTTGATTAGAGACCCCTCCACTGCGGCCCATCTGCAGCCCTCAGCTCTGAACTTGAGTTTCCAGAGTGAGGGTTGGCAGTGAGTGGATATGAGAGTAGACACCGTGGAGGACGGGATTCCTGGAAACTCCCTGCCCTCCCATATGCAAATGATTTCTTGGTGATACAGTCCAATTTCCCAAAACTAGACATTTCTATTCCTACTACTGGTTCTTTGTTCATCAAGGGCCTTAAGTGATTTCTCCCCCATTATCCAAACTAAACTGGCCCCTGCAAGTGTTCCTTGTCACAAGTATCCTATCATAGTGACCAGCATCTTCAGGGTCACTGTTACCTTCAGGAACAGGCTTAGAAATTCTCCCAAATAAGTTACAAATACAATGGCAAGTGCCTCTAACCTGGTAATTCGTGACATCAATTTAAGCACAGTGGGGCCTTGAGAATGTGTAGGTGTCTATGTTGAAAAGACAGTTTATGTTTAACTAAGTGTTTTCTCACTTAGGGAATACTCAGAAAATAATGAGAATTACATTGAAGTGCCACTGATTTTTGATCCAGTCGTAAGAGAAGATTTGCACACGGATTTTAAATGTGTTGTCCGTAATACAATGAGTTTCCAGATGCTTCGTACCACAGTCAAAGAAGGTATGGATTTTGGGGACATTAAAGGGAAAAACTATGTGTTGGATGCTCTGCAGATGCTAAATAAAGCTGCTGATACGCCGGGTGATTACCTAGGAGGGCCCGTGAGTTTCCTGTTAGTGGAGCACAGAAAGCAAATCTCTCATTTTTTATGACTTTTTTGGTAGGGTGGAGGCTGGCTTTCGGAGATTATACTCAAAGAGAAATTTAAAGAGGAAGCTGATTTTTTTGGAAAAAAGATAAAATGGTTCTGCGATAGATTTAAAAAAAACCCGTGTCCTCTAGTGGTTCTGCCTGGGTCAGCAGGACTGGCTCTGCTTTCACGACCCCTCAAGGAGGGTGGAATGCTTTTTATCCCGAGGTTGAGAGATTTCATCCTCCAAGAGCTGGGAACCGGAAGGTACGCAGGGCTCAGGCAGCTTTAGGGTTACAGCCATCAGTCACCAGGACATAAAGTATAAGGCTGTAGCCAAACCAGCCCAGTGCTCATGGAAGGACATTTACAAAAGAAAAGAAAAACCTGACTTACCATTTTGACAAATCGATTTCTTCTCGGTGTTCGAGCGCTGAGCAGGAAAGGGAGACGTGGGTGATGTAGTCTGTCGACGGCCCGAAGGATAAGAAGGGAAGAGACAAAGCGATCCCTACCGGGAACCTTACCCTGCCTACTGGGCAGTCTGCACAAGCAGTAAACACAAACTGCCCCACATTTTCCGTATTTGCAGGGGAGGCAGCTGCAGACAAGCTTTTAATTGGAAAGCTGAGAATTTGTGTAAGCCTCAGGGCAGGAATGACAGCACAATATAACTTCTCTCCAACTGTGGTCCGTGCATACCAGCATCCCCGGCTTGAGCCACTAGTTGAAAATGCAGATTCCTAGGCTCACCCCCCAGATCTACCCGGTCAGATTCTCTGGGGTGAGGCCAAAGACTGCAATTTAGCAAGCTCCTTTCATGTTAAAGTTTGAGAACCGTTGCCCTAGGACACACGCAAAGGCTGACGTCCCAGATCATTTGCATGAGCAGGTTGGTGGTGGTACAAACTTGGAAACGGAGGATTCCACAGAAAGTGGGATCCACCGCTGGGCTTCAGAATAGTGATCCAAAGGAAGCCGTGGTTTGTCTTGTCCTGATGCTGGGAACCTGCAAACATTTCTAAGACGTGAGCCCTGACCCTGCATGTCCTTCGCTGGGTTGGCCGTGACTGATCACAGAGGGCACAGCTGAAAGCCTTTCACCAGGGCTGAGAGGTGCCTCTAAATGGCTGCTCTGAAAATGAAAGCTTCACTCGTTTCTAAGCCTTGAGGGATTTTAAAGTGTAAGAATCATCTGGAGAAATTGTCTGAGATTGTGTCGATTCCTGAACGCCTGCACAGACTAAGATAAATAGTAGCTTAAAAATGTAGAATTCTAGCTTCATCATCCATGTGCTTGTTAACTTTTTTTAAATTTAATTTTTATTATATATTAGAGTGTAGTTGATTTACAATGTTCTGTTAGTTTCAGGTGTACAGCAAAATGAATCAGTTATACATATATCCACTCTTTTTCAGATTCTTTTCCCATATAGGTCATTACAGAGTACTGGGTAGAGTTCCCTGTGCCGTACACTAGGTCCTTGTTGGTTACCTGTTTTATATATAGTAGTGTGTATATGTCAATCCCAAACTCCTAATTTATCCCTCCTCCTCACCACTTGTTAACTTTTTATCCATACTTCCTATATTTTCTAAAATAAATTAAGTTTTTAATTTATCTTATTTTTGGCTGGGTTAGGCCTCTGTTGCTGCACGTGGGCTTTCTCTAGTTGCGGCGAGCAGGGGCTACTCTTTGTTGCGGTGTGCGGGCTTCTCATTGCGGTGGCTTCTCGTGTTGCAGAGCACGGGCTCTAGGTACGTGGGCTTCAGTCGTTGTGGCATGCGGGCTCAGTAGTTGTGGCTCGCGGGCTCTAGAGCGCAGGCTCAGTAGTTGTGGCGCACGGGCTTAGTTGCTCCGTGGCATGTGGGATCTTCCCGGACCAGGGATCGAGCCCGTGTCCCCTGCATTGGCAGGCGGATTCTTAACCACTGCGCCACCAGGGATTGCTTCCTATATTTTCATAACACAGAGATGCCGAGGAGTAGAATATAAAATAGCTGGATCCAAGCGATAATCTTGACACCTAAAGCTCCTTTATTCAAAGTTTTTCTTTCCCTTTGTTACTTTACTGACTCCTCATGACACCCATGCTCACGGAAAAGGGCAAATTATGTGCTGGCCATGTCACAGTCAGCTAGCAGAGACCTAGACAGGCATCTTATTGCACGCAGCCCAACGGGTAGAACAAAATTAGACCATCGACACCTGCCCACCTCCCCAACTCTGCATTGCTTCTCTCCAATGGATATTTGTTCTACCTTGCTTGTTTGCCTAATGCCACAGATATCATTCTCAAGTATCCTTGATCTTGGTGTAAGACTTAGTTTCTGAAAATCAGTGCATATTTATTAGAAGGGACAAACACCACTTCCTTCTCTGTAAAGTGCATGGCAATGTCCTATCTGGTGGTAGGAGCGTGTTCACCCCTCACATGTCTGTTCTTCCTACAGCTGCCACGTTCTCCTGGAAGATTACACTGGCCCCCCTTTCCCTCATCTTCTTGGTTTTAGGGGGAATATGGATGCACAGACGGTGTAAACGCAGATCTGGAAAAGCCTATGGTTTGATGGAGTTAAGACCAGCCATCAGATTCTCAATCCTATCCGAGTAAAATAAAGGAAATAAAAGTTCAAATCAAACGATGTCCTTTCTTCTGGAAGTGGCCCTGGGTTTTGAGGGACGCTGTTCTTTTCCTCAGTTGTTTAACAGAGCTGCTGTGTTTATAGTGGGTTTATAGTAAAAGACTGAAGTGGACATGTAAAGTTTATTCTGAAACTGAATCACGGGAGCCAATGTGCACATGGGTGGGCGTGAGGTGCTCTTTGAATAAGAGGTGAAAACACCTAAATGAGTTTTTGAATTCATTCATTCATTTCACAAAAATGTGTTAAAAGTCTACTTTAGCTATGCTCTATGGCAGGTGTTATAGATACAAAGATAAAGACATGGTTTTCCTTTTGGGAAGGTGGAATTTCATTTTGAAACTGGAAAGGATGGTTTAAGAATACTAAAGAAGAGTCAGCAAGAATTGGTAAATGCTTTTTAAAAGGACGATCCAAAAAATAGTAATTCAAATAGGTGGTCAGAAAAATACATTAGAACATACTAGCGGACTGAGAAATGCATTCGCCTTCATAATGAAACTTCTGAAAATAAAGAGAATGGAAGAGTATTGAGATAATTGCATACACATTGAGAAAAAAGTAATCAGAGCCCCTTTTATGTTATATGCCCAAACTAAATTCCAGCTAAATTGATGAGTTAAATTTAAAAAATCAAATTGCAGGAAAATTGGCATGACTCACTCCTTCACCTATTCAAGTCTTTGTCCAAATGTGACCTTGCCAGAGGCCCTTATAAGAGTTCCTTTCCAACCCTCTCTGTTCCCCCCAACTCTGCTTTGTGTCATTATAGCTCTTATCACCACCAGAACTTCCACTATATATTTGCTTGTTTATTTTCTGTTTTCCCCACCAGAATGGGAGCTCCTTCAGGGCAGAGATATTATTTTGGTCACGGCCATATCCCCAGTACCTCAAATCAAGCCTGTCATCCACTGGGCATTTAATAATTATTTGTAGAATAGACGAAAACAGGATGAATTCTCTTGTGTTCACTAGCAATAAAAGAATCACCAGAGTAAACATGGACAGCGTTCATTATGTTACAATTTCTGCATAAAAAAATAAAATAATAGGGCTTCCCTCGTGGCACAGTGGTTGAGAATCTGCCTGCCAATGCAGGGGACACGGGTTCGATCCCTGGTCTGGGAAGATCCCACATGCCGCGGAGCGACTGGGCCCGTGAGCCACGATTACTGAGCCTGTGCGTCTGGAGCCTGTGCTCCGCAACAAGAGAGGCCGCGATAGTGAGAGGCCCGCGCACCGCGATGAAGAGTGGCCCCCACTTGCCACAACTAGAGAGAAAGCCCTCGCACAGAAACGAAGACCCAACACAGCCATAAATAAATAAATAAATAAATAAATAAATAAATAAATAAAATTTAAAAAATAAATAAATAAAATAATAAAAGCAAAACATCAAAGAAATTGTGTCAAGCAAGGTCAAGGCATTAATAACTATAACATAGTTATTCAAGGTTTTAAGAAAGGCATCAGAACCAAACAGATGAAAGAACATGGGTAGGGAATTGGGAGAAGAAACACCAAGGAACCGTGGTTTCAGTAATAAGCAGAGATATCAATTAAACAACATTGAGATACCTAAGCACTCACACACTATCCAGTGTTAAAAGGTGATACCAAGGTCATTACAAAACAGTCACCCTCACTCCCTATGATCCCATGTATACACTGGCACTGGGAGGTGACAGGCACATGTGTGAAGCCAGTGGGGTGCTGGGACCGGCTGACACCTTCTTAAAGAGCCGAGTGTGGCATCTCTTCCCAACTCTGTTGAGTGATGTCATGCTGTAGCTTCAAATCAGCTGTTGTGGGAGTATTTACACCACAGAAATCGGCAAATGCCACAAGTCTCCCCTTTGCGGTACCCCACTACAAGGGTCATAGCGATGCCCAGCACTGCTACTCCTGGGGATTTAGGACCTGATTCAATAAAAGATGATGATTAGACATGTGAAAGAGTTCAGTGAAACTTATCCCCCTGGTGATGAAAAATTATGATCAGCTGTACATGATAATTATCAACATTGTGAGACCAGAATATTTGTAATGTTAAAGGAAGTTTTTTATATACAAAACAACACTTGTTTTATACAATTGTTGGGCTGCACCGCACAGGCCTACAAGCCCTGTAATTGCCCAGCCTCGAGACCCAAGAAAGCCCGGAGACAGCGACAGAGACATCAGTGGTTTGTTGAACGGGGGATCTTACACATCAGAAGCAAAGGGTCCTGGAGTGACATCCACCATGGATGGCAGATGGCACACAGGACACGGCAACTATCTTCCTTGCTCCGGGGAGAAAGAAGGAGGCTACAAGTTATAGAGAGAATTGATGTTAGGTGGGCTCGTCAGTTACCAGGGAAACCAGCGTCCGGGGCATGGCCCTCCCAGCCCCTCAGGTTAAAGTTGTTTCCCTTTAATAAACTAGCAGGTGGAGCCATTCTGGCCTAAGGATTAGAATCATGGCCAGCTGGAGCAGAGAGCAAGCGTGTTGATGTGAGTCGGGTGTCGGTGAGGCAGCGGCTAGATGAGCGGGGGTGGAGGCACTGCCGGGTGGTGCCTCCGTGATCCTGGACATGTCCTTTCATCCTGTCGTAGGTCAGTCTTCTCATCTGAAAAATGGGGATAATAACAGGACTGATCCTGGAGTGCCAGCTCTTTAATAATCAAAAACCATAGGAGCGGGAATTCCCTGGTGGTCCAGTGGTTAGGACTCCGTGCTCTCACTGCCGTGGGCCCGTGTTCGATCCCTGGTCGGGGAACTAAGATCTTACAAACCGCACGGCACCCCACCCGAGAAAAAAATAGGAGGAATAGACAGAAATAAATAGAGTTGTATTGTTTAGACCAAAGGTCAACAAACTAGATTTCTGGCAAAATCCAGCCTGGCCTCTGTTTCTATAAATTAAGTTTTATCAGGACACAGCCAGGCCTGTCTGTTTACACACCGTCCATGGCTGCTCTGGCTCTTGGAAGGCAGAGCTGAGTAGTGGAGCTATGGCTGGAGTATTAACCTTCTGGCCCTTTACAGAAAAGGTTTGCGGACAGCTGGTCTAGACAAGGAAATTATGGGCAGTTTTGACCCTTAATGTTTGTATTCCCTACTATTATCTTCTCTCCTCTTTTTGCCTGTTTTCCAAGCAGATGAGGAGAGAGAGGGAAGTAAGAAGGGGCAGGCAGAGGCCTTTTAGCATCAATCAGGAACTTTAATGGGAAGGAATGGAAAGCAACGTTGGAGATGGAGGACAGCTGGGGGATTTGTGAATAGCCGCTTCAGGTGCTTCTCCCTTGCTGGGTCTTCAGGCTCAGGTGTCACGTGGCGTTCATCGTGCTTCTTTCCCGGGACCCCTCCTCCAGGGCTCTTCGCCCCTCCTTCAGATTTGGGCGGCTTCATCCATGACCCAGAAAAGAAGCTGACTGCGGCCAGAAGAGCCGCCCCTGCCTCCAGACCCCACCTGGCTGCTGGCTTATGCATTTCCTCCCCGAGATTTGGAGCGTGGATCACACCGTCAGAAAAGGTAGGAGACAGTCGGGGATTCTGGGGCACTGATTTGTGATACTATCACAGAATAAGTGTGATACTGGGATGGTTACATTTTGAAAGAAGAGTCTTTATCTTTCTAGGAGACATATAGAGATACTGATGGATAGAGTTGAGATTTGCTTCACAATAATCCAGTGCTGGGGGGAATGTGGGTGAAATAAGATCGGCCGTGTACTCATCATGGTTGCTAACACCGGTCATGGCGCGTGGGGCGTTCCTTACACCAATCTCTCCATTTTTGAGTACGTTTTAAAATTTCCATTATATAAGGTGAAAACCAACACACAGAAACAACCCAAATACCCACTAGACAAGACAATGGGTACATAAATGTCATAGCACAGTGGAAGCTTCTACAACAGTGAAGATGAATAAACTACAGCTACATGAAGTAATGTGGATGAATCTTAGAAATATATTATTGAGTAAATAGCAAGTCCCAGAAACATTGATTTATAGCATGATGCTCTTTTATATTAAGTGAAAAACAACTAAAACTAAACTCTCTAAACACACACATGTACATACATTAACATATACATATTTAAGAACACATACGTGATAAAACCATATTTTAACTGTATGTGGATGTATGTATCTATAATTAAAGAGCACATATGTGATTTTAAGGGTTTAAAAGCACCTATATTTTAAGAAAGCAGAATGAAAAACCGAAGTTTCAGTACAATGAATTCATCAGGTGACAGGTGGGACCAGGGTTGAGAAGATTGAGGAAGATGTAAGTTTCCTCAGGTTCTGGATCTCATGTTGGGTGGTGGATTATTATCATTTTTATCAAACATTAAGAAACAGGGCCACTTAACAGTATGTGTATTGAACCAAGGATTCTGATACATCTAATTCCGTGCGCCCAAGTCCAAATTAAACAACAAAAAGAAACAAGATGGTTCCTTTCCTTAATGTGGCTGATCTCATCCATTTTATGTTGATTCTATTGGTTTAACTTTCTGAAGGTGAATTTTTTCACCTCCTCCTACAAAATTGAGGGGTTGGTATGGGCAGTAAATAGCATCTTTGTTGCCCATAGGAAAAACAATCCCGATGTCATCATATACCACCTGCCCAAGAACTGACTGAGGATGACAGTGGACACCAAGAACAGGTACCAACAATAATTTATGCATGAAAAACTAAATTTGATGTCTCAAGTATTTCATACGTGATAGGAACAGATAGGTGCTTCTCGGAGAAGGTGGGCTTGTCTATCTACTGTGAGACCTTTCAGGGCAGGAGCATTCCTGCTCATTGACGCGTCCCCAGCACCTAGAGGTACCTAGGAAGTGCCTGCTGAGGTGATGGATAAATTGTGTGTTACCTGGGTTTTGGGGGACTCGCCAGCCTGTGTGAACAAACGGGACACCATTCGTGGGACCTTTCAAGTTTCCCTTTCCTGCCCCTCCTCCCAGACTCTCACTGGTCATTTCCATGACTCCAGCCAGGAGCTCACTCAGACACGACACGGGCCTCGTGCTTTTGTGGTTGCTTTCCTGATCTTGTCATCCCACCATCCCCACTGGCATCTGCCACCCATGCCATCTCTTCAGGGCTCCTCATTACAACTGCTGTCACCCTACCCCGTGTCCCAGGGTGTCTGGGGGACAAGCAGCCCAGCTGCCACCCTGGGCAGGAACCGCCTTGTACACTCACAGGAACGCCCCTTCTGTGGCCCACGTGGTCAGCCAGGCATCACGGTGGTGATGGTGGTGGACCACCAGCCTCTCTCCCTCGGGCCAGCCCCGGAGCTGCCCTCCTCCTCCCTGGCATGCCTGTGGAAACCACTTCCTCCTTCCTCTGCAAACCGAGCAAAGCAAAGCAAACCCTCCTGCAGAGAAACTCCCAGAGGTGCTGCCCGCTGGTTCTTTAGAAATGGCGCAGCCTACAGCTTCCAGGTCCCGAGGGAGGCCCAGGAGTTGGGCTGTGCAGGGCCGGGAGCTGCTCAGACAGCAGCAGGGACTCCGGGAGAGAAAGGGACAGTGTCAGGGCCTGATGTAGGTGCAGTGTCAGTGCCTTAGTTAGGGACAGTGTCAGGGCCTTAGTTACGCCTAGCGCCAGAGCCTTTGTTAGGTGTCGTGTCAGGGCCTGAGTGTGGGCCTTTAGATGTGGGAGAGAGAGAAAAAAAGCAAGAATGGAGAAGAAGAAACCGACTTTTAAACATCTACAATGTGCAAGATTTTCTATGTTTTACCCAATTTAATCCTCAAAAAGAAATCTACAAGGTGAATATCGTAACCCACGTTCGAGAGATGAGGAAACCGAGGCTCACTGAGGTTAAATATTACTTCACAGAGAAGGTGGCTTCAATGTGCAGCCACAGAGGGTTTTATAACACCGAATCCCAGAACTAAGAGCGGCTGGAGAACAGCTGACTCAAGCTGGGAGCGAGTCCTTTGCAAGAACACAGGAAGAAGGAGAAGAACAAATATTTGCTTTCCGGGGGGCAGCCTGGCTACCAAGCTACATGTGTCCAGTTCCCCTCCAAACTCGTCAGAGAAACACCTGGAATCCGTGAGGGGACAAGAGTGACTAATGGGGGTCCCTCCACACGGAAGGAAGCACCAGAAATGGTACCCAAGTGATCCTGTCACCTACGGTATTTCCTAGGGTTTGTTCTCTTGGCCTGTGAGACTCCAGCCAGGACACTGCTTGTCCCACTAGGATGGGGGTGAGCAGCCCACCAATACAGTCCCACTCAACCTTTCTGGGGCTGCTCACCCAGGAAATACAGGTGCACTTTCTGGATCTTTCTGAGCCTGCTGTTGGGCAATGTAGATTTAGCCTCCAGGAGGCTCAGAAATGATTAAGAACAGTATGTGAATTAAATTAGCTGCAAAACTATGCTCTACTCAAGGCTGGAAGTTCACCTGGTTTATGTCCTGTCCCAAAGCACCATTTTTTTAAAAAATTTATTTATTTATTTTTGGCTGCATTGGTCTTCATTGCTGTGCACTGGCTTTTCTCTAGTTGCGGTGAGCCGGGGCTACTCTTTGTTGCAGAGCACAGGCTCTAGGCGCGCGGGCTTCAGTAGTAGCAGCACACAGGCTCAGTAATTGTGGCACACGGGCTTAGTTGCTCCGCGGCATGTGGGATCTTCCTGGACCAGGGCTCGAACCCGTGTCCCCTGCATTGGCAGGTGGATTCTTAACCACTGCACCACCAGGGAAGTCCCCAAAGCACCATTTTAAAATGTAGGTTTTATTATTATTTGGGTATGGTGAGGCCAACAGATAAGGAGACGACTGTTTCTGGAAAGATGGTGTGTTACAGATCCCAAGAGAAGGGGTGTGCCGTGCCATGTAGGGCCACACAGGGAAGCACCAGGGTGGGTCAGGAGTGAGGGGAAAGCATAGCCTTTATTGTGGTTTCTGTGGAAGGAATGGGAGAGGCAGGGGAAGTGGGCTTAGCATTGGCTCGTTTGAATCATTTCAGTGGGCTCTGGGGCATGGGACCTGTCCCTGGTTGTCTGGTGACGGGCTTAGGGCAGGTGGAGAGTGGCCCAGAGTGTGGGAGCTGATAAAGGAGGTGGTTGGGGTGTGGACAGATTTGTTTGCATTTGAAAAGCATGTTCTGGGAACTGGCTAGCCTGGGGAGGGAAATTTCCTGCAGGGCCAGCAAGGCCTGACTGTCAAAGCCTCAGAAACAAGTGGTTCATACAATTATGCCCAGCTTATCTGACATAGCTCATCATACAATTGGCAAGGAAAGGAAGTGGCCAAAAGTAAAGAGCCAACAAAATAGGCTCCCAATTTTATTTTTTTTTCAAGGAGATTATCAAATATCCTTTATTTATTTTTTCAGTTTTAATTTTTTTTTTATTTATGTAGAGTTGATTTACAATGTTGTGTTAATTTCTGCCATACAGCAAAGTGATTCTCTTATACATATATATACATTCTCTTTTTAAAATATTCTTTTCCATTATGGTTTATCATAGGATATTGAATATAGTCTGTGCCATACAGTAGGACCTTGCTGCTTATCCATCCCATGTATAAAATCCTACATTTGCTAACCCCAAACTCCCACTCCATTCCTTCCCCACACCCCTCCCCCTTGGCAACTGCAAGTCTGTTCTCTATGTCTGTGAACCTGTGTCTGTTTTGTAGATAAGTTCATTTGTGTCATATTGGAGATTCTACAAATAAGTGATATCATATGGTATTTGTCTTTCTCACATCACTTAATATGATCATCTCTAGTTGCATCCAGTGTTGCTGCACATGGCATTATTTCGTGTTTTTTTTTGTGTCTGAGTAGTATTCCATTTGGTATATACACAACATCTTCTTTATCCAGTCCTCTGTTGATGGACATTTAGGTTGTTTCCATGCTGTGGCTATTGTGAATAGTGCTGCTATGAACATAGGGGTGCATGTATCTTTTTGAATTATAGTTTTGTCTGGATATATGCCCAGGAATGGGATTGCTGGATCATATGGTTCAAATATCCTTTATTAAGAACAGTCAAGGCAGTAAAGCAGTCACCATCAACCTGGCAAACATTAGTGGGAAAGTTAGTGCTGCAGAGAAATGGAGCCTTGTGTTTGTGGTCTTGGCAGTATCCAAAAATAAAATAAATAAAATAAAATAAAATATTATTCCATAGCCCAAATTTGATTTTCAGCCCTTTCCCGTTGTCAAGCTCCTAAGGACACATTAAAGTTCAAAGATTAAATTATTTTGCCCTTGTAAGTTCAAGTACCAGGAAACCAAACTTCAAAAATGTTGAAATTAAGGTCTGAGTTTCCTCCTCATCAGTTCCTTCCTGCTCAGTCCCAGCAAGGAGACTGCTCTGTCCAGGGCAGGGGACTGCAGTCAAGGCCGTCTTGTCTTCTGCAGGGAAGCGTGTGGCTCCTTGGGCCTTGAACATCGAATTGGCTTCTCACACGCCGCTTAAATATTGTTAGTACAAGATTATCACAGCCCTGACCCCACCTGCATGGAATTTTAAAATAAGCCGTTCCCTGGCCTCTGGGGGCAGATTTCCCAGGCAAGTTCTGCTCCCAGAACCAGGTACTGAGTGTCAGCAGAGCCTCAGGGTTGCCTGGGGGAGAAAGGGAAGAGGGGTGCCGGCACAGAGCTTGGACCCCAGCATCAGCACCCCTGGGAACTCACCAGAAATGACAGGGCTGCTGATGGGAGACAGGCTGGGCCCAGGGCCCCTGGTTCACAAGCCCTCCAGGTGGTTCTGGTACTTGCTCAAGATCTGAGCCGCACTGTGGTTTGTGTAGATTCCACAGCCCGGGAATGTAAATCCTGTTGGGCCAATTATTCCAACAGGCGTGAGTGACAGCACCACTGCGACCATACCTGGGAAATCCCACCTGGGCATCTTAGCTCAGCATCTGGGTCCTGATGCTTTCCTGAGTAACACAGGCATCTCCAGGGGTAGCTCCCAGACTCCCAGGCTCCGGGCCGTTTTTGGTGACTTTCTTTCCCAGCCAGCGTGTTTGTAACTTCTTACCAGGTCTTTTCCCGAGTCGTGTGTTTTGGGCCCTGTCTGGTGACAGACTGTCCCTGGTGTGTTGTCAGCAGGCACAGACAGTCCTGGGCCAGAGCGCCGAGGACCATGGCCTCCTGTGCGGAACGTTCTAGGCCTCTGTACCTTGCCCAAGGGAAGGGCCCTCTCCCAGCCCCACTTCAGCTGCAGGATCACCCTCAGCAGACCGTGGACCTTGCTGGGCCCCTGGGCCCCGTGAGGATGGCCCTCTGACCACGTGCTGGGTGTGTCCTCGGTGTTTGAATGGTCAGGACCCCGTGCAGCATTTCTCCCTCGTACATGTGGTTCTGACGTGGAGGGATCTGCTTCAAGCGTGTGGACCCGGCTTGGTGGCTCACAGGGACCATCTGGAGAGATGGAGGCCATGCTGCTGCCCTTTGACCTCACCGCGCAGGTCCCACTGCCAGCGGTCAGGGCTTCCGGGGCCTCCGAGGCTCTGCCGGTGATTCTAACGGGGGCCCAGCTGGAGCCCTGGTTTAAGCTCTTTTGTTTTCTAGTGACTTTTTTTTTTTCTAGACCAAGTGCTTTTTTTTGACCAACCAAACATAGAAAACGGAAAGGCACTGAAAGCCTTCCTTCATTTAACTTTCTTTTGCTTTCCAGGCCTAGCATTCATTCATTTATTCACTCACTCACTCATTCATTCATCATCCTAGCAAACTCCTCTAGATCCTGGTCTCATTTGGGTCTTCCGCAGAGAGAGCTATAACCTCGGTCGGTTTGGGCTTGTAGGAAGCCCCCTGCCCACCTTCTCTCTCTGACTGGACCATCCCACTGCATGCTTTCCGTCTGACACCTACCAAAGGCCGGACTCAGTACACTGTCCTCATGGCCCCCTTTTCTGTGCCACGTCTATGCGGTTCCTTCCTTTATTACTGTCACATGTGCCACAGTCTCACTGCTTCCTTAGGCCTCAGTTACCTCCCAAGTTTATGCCCACCTTGACAGTCTCCTAGCCCAGGATGTGGTCCTTCACGGCTTCCCTGCCTCCAGGCTGGCCCCCTTCCAGCCCATCCCTAACAGAACCACGGCACTCCCCTGCTTTACACTTTCGAATGGCAGCTATTGCCCGCTGGCTAGAGTCCAAACTAAGAGGCCTTTCCCAGCCTGCTTCTTGATCTCATTTATTTTGTCTACTTCTGTCTTTCACTGTAAGGTAGGCTCTGTAAGGGCAGGGCTTTGCATCTGTTTTGTGTGCTGCTATGTTTGCAGCTTCTAGAAGAGAGCTGGGCACACAGCAGGTGCCCGGCAAGTATCTCTGGAGTGGACGGATGGATGCTGAGCCCCTCTGCTTCATCTCCTGCCATCCTCTCCACCCACCCCCGCCGGCCTGGCCCCATGCTGGCCAAGCTAAAATGCCCACATTTCCGTTCAGGCCACTGTTCTTTCTTGGGTCAGGGCCTTGGCATGAGCTGCTTCCTGGGTCTGGAAAACCCTTTCCCATCCTGTTCAGTTGGCTGACTCCTCCTGACCCCCCCGAACCTGGCAAGGACGCCTCCCCCATGTGCCATGATGGGCACCAGCAGCCATCATGGTTGTCATTTATCGATGACAGGCCAGGCTCTTCCTAAGTAATTTTTCAGAGGCGATCTCATTCCTTCTCCTGAACCTACGCACCAGGTATTACGGATGCCCCTCATTTACACGTGGGGACACTGACGCTTGATCAGCTTGGGTCCCTTGCCGGGTCACTTGGGTTACAGAGGCAGCAGGGGGCAGAGGCGGGATTCCAGCCCTGTTGTCTAGCTCAGATGCCACGTCCCGAGCCCCGGGACTCGCTCTTCTCAGGGCACTGAAGTTGTCCGTGTCCTTGTCTGTGTTTTCTAATGGATCCTAAGCTCCTTGAGGGTGGGGTACTTTTTTAATCTTTTTTAAAGATTTTTTTTTTTTGGATGTGGACCATTTTTAAAGTTTTTGTTGAATTTGTTACAGTATTGCTTCTGTTTTATGTTTTGGTTCTTTTGGCCATGAGGCATGTGGGATCTTAGCTCCCCATCAAGGGATTGAACCTGCACCCCCTGCATTGGAAGGCAAAGTCCTAACCTCTGGACCACTAGGGAAGTCCCCGAAGTTGGGGTCTTTATCTTGTACACCTTGGCTTTGTCCCGACGACTTATGCTTAGCACACATTACGCATCCACTGGATACTCGGTGAATGAATGAATGTATGAATGAGCAAAGGACAGTGTGAGGGGTCTGGGCACATGAAGACGAGGAAAGCAAAGCCCCCATTCCCACCCCCCCTCACGTCCATCCTGGAAGCTCACCACCGATTCCTGGAGTGTCCAGAAATCAGCTCTTCCCCAAGGGCCCATTTATCTAGCTGTCCCTGAGTGTACCTGGATGCTTCAAATGAATCCATCGTCATAAATGTTACTTAGAAAGCAGAGGTCTGCAGATTTCCTAATGTCAAAGACATCAAATGAATGAATGAACGGACTATGCTGGCTGCTTGCTATTCATGGGAGATGGTTTATTCTGAGTGCTAACAAGGAGGTTTTTCTCTGTGATCGAAAGAGAAGATTGGAATCTGATTCCAGGAATCACTCCCTCCTGAACTCAGAGGTCAGAGATGCTCTTTCTGGAAGAGCTAACACTGCCAGGCTCTGTCCCTTCAGCCCGAGCTCACTGTGGAAAGAACCCTCAAATCCCCCCTTTTGTTTTAGGTTTAACAGATCTTCTGTGTGAGTGGGGAGGGTGACTTTCTGAGTCCCTGGCAGGGTTCTGAATGTTTTCTGTTCTGTGGACTTAGAGCTTCCTCTTTTAAAGTTCCAGAGAATATCGTTGTCGGACACAGGGTACTTGCTGGACTCTAATAGAAGCCTATGATTAAATTATTTCAGACTCTAATAAAAATATTTTTTAGAATAAAGTCCTTTCGGAATTATGTCGAGTGCTGAGCACACAGTTCTTGGTAAACACTTGAAACTGCCAGGTCTTTCTGAGTAGCTTTTGCTCAGCAGGGCACATCCTGAGGAAATTCAGGAGACTTATCTTCAGAGTCAAAAGTTGGGGTTGATTTCAGAAACCTCCTGGAGAGAAGGGATCCTGATGAGATATCTCAGGGGCAGTGCTTTTGGTTTTTGTACATTCTTTCTCCTCTCTTTAAATACAAATTTCCTGTAACACACTTGAAATGACAATCTTTCAGGGGAGAACACTCATCAAGATGTTGCCCTCAACGTCCTTTTCTTTTTCCCACCATGCCCTGCACACACAGCATCGGGTGGCAGAGTAGACCATGAGCCCCTTGACCTCCCCATGCTCGCTGTCAACACTGACTCCAATGTTCCTTAAATTACAATTTTTCTCCAATAGCCCAAAGCAGATTCTCTATTTCTTCCTGCTTAGAAGGAATTTATTTTAAAAAAGTCTATTAAACACCCATCATGAGTGAGATGCTGTCCCAGGCGAGGGTTTGGGGGGAGGCACATCAGTGGTGAAATAGCATGTCCTTGCCCACTTGGAGCTTGTGGAACAAGAGTGGGCCTGATGCTTTCATAGTTTATACCTGCTCCTGCAGGCCACACAAGCCCCAGTGCCACTGGCACACGGGGACAGATGAATGGCCACTAAAAGTCTTCTGTAGCTCTAGATCTGTATCAGTTAGGGATGCCTTTGCTTTGCAAGTAACAGAAAACCTAATAGAGAGTGGTTTAAACAAAAACTGGTGTTTATTTTTCCCCCACGTTGCTAGAAGTATAGAGGTTTGGCAGCTCAATGATGTCAGGGTCAGTGACTCTTCAATTTTTGAACTTTCCCCATGGTCACAAAATGACTGCTGGAGTGCCAGACATAGTGCCAACACTGATAACAGCCCAGTTTCCTAAGAAGCTGGTACAATGTTTCTGTGGGCTGGAAGCAGAATGCTGGCGTGGCAAAACCAAAGAGGGGGTGGTATCCCTCTACTCTCAGCCCTCCGCAGGTATCCCCAGACCTGGATCCTGTGTCCAACCTTCCTTCCTTCAGGGAAACTCCTTTCCCCAATGGGAACATTATTTTGGAGGGGCAGCTAGTCGTCCCTGACTTGGGAAGGTGTAGATCTGGGGTGGATGTTAGCCTCTCCTTGCAGTGTGGTAATCCAGGGAGCTCACGCAGGCAGTTCCTGGGCTGGACTAATGTAGACATGCCTGACGTTCTGGTGAGCAGTGAGTGCACAGTTTAGGCCTTGATGCTGGGACTCTCAGGAAGGAAGGAAGGGAGGGAGGGAGGGAGGGAGAAGAAAGGAAGGAAGGCTGGAAGGATGGAAGGAAGGAAAGAAAGAGGAAGGAAGGAAGGAAGGAAAGAAGGAAGAAAGAAAGAAAAAGAAAGAAAGAAAGAAAGAAAAAGAAAAGAGAAAAGAGAAAAGAGAGAAAGGGAGGGAATCAAAGAAGCAAAAACAACTAAACTGTACTACAGAGGAGAGCGTAGTAGCCACACAATAAGACAGCAGGCTTTGGGAACACAGAGGAGAGAAATGACTTCCAGGGTGGTTGTGTGTGTTGCTTGGTGCGAGGCTAGTAAGATGAGGACAGGGCGTGCGTCACAGAAGAAAGAATATTTAGTTCATTCGTTTATTCATTCATTCATTCAACAGATATTAGCTTTTCCTTCCTTAGCCAGACATGTCCCCTGCCCTGCAGGCACTTAAGCCTCATGAAGAAGACAGACATAGATCACATGGTGAGTCGGCTAAGACGTAACATTGTGGGAAGTGTAAGGAAGGAGAGAGATGAGGGGCTATACTCGAGGGTGTCACCCAGTCAGGGAGGTCAGAGAAGGCTGTTCAGGGGTGAGTGAGGTTTCGGCAAGCAGGGGAGGGAGAGGCATCCCATCAGAGGAACAGACTTGCCGGTGAGTGGGGCTGGAGGGCCTCGCTGGGTTGGGGAAGGTGAGTGGCCTGGACCCCGAAGAAGGCGGAGAGTGAGCAGGGATTGGGGCAGCGTCCACCAGGCTCTTTGCCAGACATCCTGAACTTGAGTTTATGCTTAGAACAATCCTATAAGGTGAGAATTCCCTTAGTTTTGGTTCCCCTGAAATTAAATTCTGAGACAAAGTGTTGGTTGCTGGTAGTTTACAGAGGAGGAGATTCCAGGGAGCAGGAGTGAGGAGCCCAGAGAGCGAGAGAGGAATTAAGAAAAAGCCATGCGAAGGGTGAGTTATGCGGGTCACCTGCTGCGGACATGTGGCTCTTGTCCACCAGGGCCTCCTGAGAGGTGTACAGAAGGCCTCCCACAACTCTTTTCTTGAAAGAATGACACAGATCAGGAGTGAGGGCCCCTGAGACACCTGCTCCAGGTGTTATATGCATTTTAAAGATGAAGATCAGAAAATATTAGCCTCTAGCCCAAATTTTCACTGCAAATAAACGACAGAGCAGGGGTTTGAACAAGGTGGGCTGTGACTGCAAAACTTATGTTTTACCACTGTCCTCTTCACTGTATATTAAAACACATAATTATCAAGGATGCGATGAATTATAATGGATGTTAAGGTCAGTGCTGGTGTGATATTTTTCTTTTTAATTTATTTTTTAAATTGAGGTATAGTTGATTTACAATGTTGTGTTAATTTCTGTTGTACAGCAAAGTGATTCAATTATACATACATACAAGTATATATATGTATACGTTCTTTTTTAAAATATTCTTTTCCGTTATGGTTTGTCATAGGATAGTGAGTATAGTTCTCTGTGGCTATGATATTTTTCTGTCATTAATCTCTCCAGGCCTAGCAGTGATGCTGAATCTCTGGTGCTGCTACAGTACCTACAGAAGAGGTATCACCACCCTGGGTGGTAGTGAGGGGTGAAGTCCCATAATCTATAGAGCAAACTAACTGGCCCGTGAGGATTTAACCCAAGCATAAAATAGTGAAAGGGGTGTCAATAGGGTCTCTGGTAGGTTAAAGATGGTCGCAAATTCTTTGCTACTTCTCCCAACAAGAGGAGGCATTGAAATCTCCTTCCCTACACCTGATCTGGTCTTAGTGACTGGCTTGACCAGTAGAATGAGGCAGAAGTGACTTTCTGGGAGCCCCAAGGCTTGCTCAGGGGGATCCCTGCCACTAGCAGGTGGGCTGCTTGGATGGGACACTTGCTCTTGGAGCCCTGAGCTGCCATGTGAGCTGTCTAGTTACTCTGAGGCCGCCTTGCTGGAGAGGCCCCAGGTGAGCGGTCCTGGTGAGATGGACAGGCTCCAGGTGAGAGTTTCAGCCGAGTCCAGTTGTCCAATGTCTCTGCCAAGGTGCCAGATGTGGTAGAGACCCAGCAGACCAGGCAACCTTCAGCTGGTACCACCAAGTAGGCTCTGTTGATGCCACATGGGAAGAATGAATCACCCAGCTTCTCATACTCCTGACCTATAAAACTGAGCTAAAATAACATACTTGGTATTTTAAGTTTTTGTTGCTCAGCCAGAGATAACTGGAACATGACTTCTACTTTCTATTTCCTGTAGTCACTGCAATCTTACTCTTCTTAGAAGGATATGTACCATCTTCAAATGGCAGGTTGAAATTCAGCTATTTGGACTAAGTTCTAATCTATACACCTGTAGAAGTCAATGGGGAATTTGGGTATCTCTCTCTCTCTCTTTCTCTCTCTCTGTGATTCATGTGTGGAATTTTGGATCAAGCATCTGTGAACATGCCCCAAGGGGGTGAAAGCACTTTCCATTCTCAGCTCTGAATTGTAAGTGGTGGACATGAGTCTTGGGAGCCAATATGTAAACACAAGCATGCAAAGCAGTAGAAACTCCAGTGTGAGGAGGCTTCCCTGAACACATGTAAGTAAAGCAATGATTACGGATGTGCTTTCTGAGAGAAAGTATAGAGAGAGAAAGTCCCCTACACACGCATGAGTTCCATTCCAAGAGCGCATTCGTAAGTCTAATTTGTTCGTAAGTCCAGCAAAGTTGGCCTCGGTACCCAACCAACACAATCGGCTATATAGTACTGTATTGTAATAGGTTTCTGATACTTTTCCACAAATAATACATAGAAAACAAACAAAAAATAAAACATTTTTAATCTCACAGTACAATATCTTGAAAAGTACAGTAGAACAGTACAGCAGCTGGCATCCAGGGGCTGGCATCGAGGGAACAGGCAGGAAGAGTTACTGACTGGAGGAGGGAGAGGAGGTGGGAGATGGTAGAGCTGAAGGATTGTCAGCAACAGGAGATGGAGGGAAAGCTGCAACTTCACTCACGCCTGACATGGATGGCACAGGTTCTGGTTCCTTGCTGGATTCAAGTCTATCTATCCTCTTGCTTCCGGACACCCTGGGCTTGAAATAAAGATACTGTATTCTATACAGTAGCGTACAGGAAAGTACACAAAAGCACAACCACTTGTAGAGGATGGACGCACGTGACAATGTACACCAGACACGTGAACTAACTTACGTGATTGGACATGTGAACGCATGTTTGCATCTTTGAAAGTTTGCAACTTGAAGGTTCGTATGTAGGGGACTTACTGTAATGCAGAAAGTAGAAAAAAAAACTTGGGGAGATGCCCACAGTTAAAGAGGCCAGGAGTCAGAGGAGACCTAGCTGAGAGTTGGTTTGCAGAGTTCATGTCACAGCCAGAGGAGGATGCCAGCAGAAAGCACTGGTGTCCTGTGCCACAGGGGAATCTGGGAGACTGGGGTTCAGATACCCTCCTCACAGCTCCTTGTGACCTCAGCTACGTATCTATTTTTGGAAAAAAGAGATCTTCTTTCACTAACTGTGTGAGTAATTTAGTGAGGTTTCCCACCTCTTTGGGGGCCAAGGCATGACATGGTCTTATTTATTTTTTCAGAGACCACAGCCAGCTATGTCCTGAGCAGCTCCTTTCCTACTGGGTGGGGATCTCCCTAAAGACTCTGCAGCCATTCCATAACTTTCCAATAACGCTGGGTTATTGGGAGAGTCAGGTTCTGATTTCTAAGACTTTGTCTTGTTCATGTAAATATTTTAATCTCATGATATATTTCTACCTTTTCCCCACTCTTGTGAGTCTGTGTGTGTAAGTATTGGTATGTATGTGTATGAGTGTGTGTTGTGAAGAGTTTGTGTTGTGTATGTGTGTATTTGTATGTGTATGAGTGTGTGTTGTGTGTATGTGTTGTGTGCTTGTGTGTCGTGTGCTTATGTATATGGCTGAGTCTGTCATCTCACACCGGGCTGGTTTGTTTCCCTTGAACTCCCCCCTCTGGGCTGGTTGGGGCTGATAGGAGGGACGGCAGAGCCCTCGAGGGGTCCAAGGGTGGCTGCCTCTGGCCAGGCTGCTGTCCTCTTTCTACTGGCTGTCACCGCTTTCCCATCTTGCCCTGAACTGGCCTAGGGTCCTTTTGGTGCTTTCCACCAAGTGCTAGCCATCTGGAAGTGGGAGACAGAGGGCACTGGTTGGTTTCTCAAGGGTCCTGGGGAGGGTGGTCTCATTCTACATCCCCCCCCACCCCTGGTTTTTCTGATCGTGTTAATATCCCCAACACCTTGATCTTTTCTGGTGGAAGACGCTCAACACTCTGGACCACCTTCCCGTAGCCTGCCTCCCACGAAAAGGAGAATAAGGCTTTTCCTGAGCGCTTAGTAAGTTCCAGCCATCCTGACTGTTGAATGCTTGCAGTTCCAGCCCTTTCCTGAACGTTACCTAATCAAATCCCCTCGACCGTGGAGGGAACAGAGGCTGAGAAGGGGAAAGACTGCCCAGGCCACACCCCCAGTCAGCATCCTCGCTGGGGCTTCCCCCGAGTCCTCTGCCTTCTGGTCTAGTGTTTATTTGCCATACCACATACACATGTCCACACTCAATCATCTGTGCTTCTGAGAACTTCCTTGAGTCTCATCCCGTCTTTTTAAAGATGTGGTAACCCAAAGTTCACACAATTCGCAAATACGGCTGAAATTCGGTTTTGTGTTGACACAGGACGACAGCTCCTTTTGACACAGTGGCTTCGTTGTCCTCTGCCTCGGTGGGACAATGGGTGGATGTCACCAAGAAGTGGTCACAGTCACATCTCTTCTTGTGGTTATAATGAATCAGTTGGGCATGTCTATCTTATAAAAATAGTATAGGTGACTTTTCTGGAAGTCATTTTAGGGAAAAGTGTAATCATAAAATACTCCCAGAGAACTACAGCTGTAATTTCTTGCCCTATGACTCATGACTTTGGTGGATCTTCTTGGAGTTTATCGGCTTGCCATTTGATGACCCGGAAGAGTTCAGAGTCATCTGCAAAGCTGGAGATTTCTCCGTGAACTCCCTCATTTTAGATCACGTAGAAGTATTCATTTATCTTGAAAGTTGGTTTTGGCCCCCAGGTTTCCTGTCTAGACTCGCTAAATGTTGGCTCTTCTACTGACTGTATTTTGAAATCATCAGGTTAGATCTGGGGCAGGTCTGAAGTAGGACCAGAATCCAGGGAGAAGGATGACTCCCAGACCAAGTAGTTTATCAAAAGCTGGGATTTCCACTCAGGCAAGTTAAGACTGGGCACAATAAGCATATAGAAGGTAATTTAAATCAGATTTACTCAACATACGAGAACATATTGGGGGTGTCACCTGATGTTTGACAGGGACAAAGACAATGAAATGGATATTTAAATATCATTAAGGGAATGTCTGGGAGTCATTCAGGAAGAGGTGGCACCTACTAAAATACCAAAGTTTCAAGTAGGGTCTGAGTTAATCTTTCTACATCAGTAAGTACTTATCTACAAGGTAATATTTTTTGGTGGGGTAAATTAATTTTTAATAGTTTGAAATTTATGTATGCTGTAAAATTGTGGCATACTACGGTCTTAAATAAACCAAACTTTCCTGTGGGGATAAAAAATTTCAGAGTAAGCCCAAGTCCTGGGATCCCATAGTCTGTCAAGATAATTTGTAATGGTATGAATGATACTGCTTTGTGTCACTATACTGAAAACTACTTAACCGATCCCTATCGTAGGGTGTTAAGTTGTCTCTCGTTTTTAATTATTATGAACAACGCCACAGTAAACATTCTTGCCTCTTCCGACACCTATCTAATTGTTTCCTTATGGAAAATTCCCAGAAATGAAGCTGCTGAGCCCCCAGGATGTGCATTTCAAGGGCTTTAAATAAAATACCTTCAGACAGGTCCTACGTATTTACATTTCCACCAGCAGAGATGCAGGTGCCCAGTTCTCCATATTCTTGACGTTGCTAAGAAGACACTTCTCTTCTAGGGAAATTCAAGGTCAATGAGCCACAAAGCCCAGGAAGTGGAATTCACTCAGTAAGTGCTTTTCAGCATGCACATCCTGGGCAGAGAAGTGGATAACATCCTTATTTCCTCCCGATTTCTGGTGTTTGCTTTCTCACATCAAACATAGACGGGCATAGATGGAATGTGTCCAGCGTTTGAAACCAGCTATCGAGCGGCTGTGGCTATGATGCCGTTTGGTGTTGCCAAGCCTCAGGGAACCCTCAGCCTCTGGGTTTAGAACTGGGATCCACTCGACCGACGGGGGCCTTGGGACAGGCTCCGAGGGAACGCTGCTCCAGGGGCCTGTGAACCTTACCTGCCCAGGGCAGTCAGGGTTTGGGAAGACAGATCATTTCCTGAGTCAACTTTGTAGGTTCTCAGCAGCAAAGAGGCAGCAAAGCAATGCATTTGTACCTGCCCAGGGATCTCCTTCAAATTCTGGAAGAACTTGAGTGCGGATTATTGATTTTAATTAAAATATTAATTAATTAAAATAGTAATGTAAAATAGTAATTTAATATTTATATTAATTTAATATATTTAAAATATTCATATTAATAAAATGTCAATTTCTTCTTGGTAGCAATTTCTATACCAAACATTTACCAAGAGTGATTGACCAGAGCATGTCTGAGAAGGAGTGTTAGGGAAACTAAGGGTGAGATTTTATTTACTTTCCACAACACCTTTTGCTCTGAGATCTGTTTTCTCTGCTCTTCCTGCTGCCTTAATTCATTTTATATTAAAAAAAAATCTGGCAACAATTTTAGCCTCACAAGTGTCCTTCACCTCCAGCCATCCCACTTCCTTCCTGGCTTTCTCCCAAATGCACCAGACCAGGGAGATGATGGAGTACTGTGGTGGCTATTTAAGTACCAGGCTAGCCTGGGTTCAAATCCCAGCTCAACCGTGACCTCCCTTTGCGACCATGGTTCTTTAAAATTTCTGTAAACTGGCAGAATAATGCCTATTTCATAAGGTTGCTTTGGAGATTAAATTAAATGAGGTACTATATGGCGAGTATCTCCAGAATAATGCTCCTTAGATGACGATTTCCAATTGTGTGTCTCTATGAGCCTAGGTTGTGGGAATTTTCAGATTACAATGATCTCTTGGTTTGCTGGTTGATTTCCCAGACTTCTGGGGAGTTATCATTTCTCTTGTCTCCCCCAGTATCCTGCCTAGCCTGAAGCCCCCCTTCCAGGCATGGTACCTCTCACAGCAGATGTTGATGTGTGCTACCCAGACCCAAGCCCCGCTTGCAATAACCTCAGTTACTCATTGCAAACCAGTGGTGGTTTTTATGTGATGCGCAGATCAGAGAGGGTGTAATGAGAGCAGGTCAGTGGTTAGAACTCTATGGCCTGGAGAATACAAATCTGTAAAACCACTATAAAAGATATTTTAAAAGTGCAAATGGACTTTGCCCACCTGCTTCTGGAGCAGGGGAAGCAGCACACCACCTTGTGGCACATGAAAGATTTTGCAAGGATGTATGTCCCCGCAGAGAGCAAGCTCATGGAATAGCTTGTCTCCACAGGTGGTACAAATGGAAGAGGGGCATTTGCTAAGGATCTAGAAGTCAGGGAGAGAGCATCGCAGCAGCTTGTGCTTAGCAATTATTGGGAACATCTTGAACCTTCGGGTTGCCCTCTGGGCGAACAGTCAGCGTGGTGTCTCACAGCTGTGTCCTGAAGCCACCGCAGGTGAGTCCATTCCTGGTTATCTCACCTTGTCTCTGAGCATCTCCTTCCTTTTGGAACCTCGGTCCAGCTGGTAAGCCCCCCCGCAGTTCTTGGTCTTCCCTTCTCTTCTTTCCTATAGTCTGGCTGTAGGCAAGAAAATAGTGAGCTCATACTTTTGTATAGTTTGTACTGAACTCAGTTCATCCTCGCCACAACCTGTGAGAATGGCAGGTGACCCTTACTGCTCCCGTTTAACTGAGGTTTAAGTAGCTCAGGGGACTAAGGTCCTCAACTCTCGCCATTTCTTCTCATTTTACTGTAAGTTCCATCTTGAGGTGTGCTGACGTTTTACTAGCTGATAAAGCTATGGATTGCCATTGGAGAGAGCATTTACCTTTAACCAGGTGTCTTTGGTGATGGTGCTGATAGAGTTTTAGACAACATGGCATGGGCATGAGAGAGAGATTTGGGAGAATTTCCCTGGGTCCTCAGATCACAAGACCGCTTACTCACCTCTGTAGGTGATTTAGGTGATGAATTACAAGGGCAGATCAAGGGTCTGTATCACTTCCAGGAGCTCCAATAAATGCTACAGAGCCTCCTGTGTGGGGGGATGGGTGGGACTATTTAAATCCTTTTAAGTCAAGCCAAAAATTGGGCTTCAGGCCAACAGCTGAAGGAAGCCAGTAGCTTCTTTGATCAAGATGCATGAAGTCTTCTGGGATCTCCCATCAAATGGCATTGTTTTCAGAAGCTCTCCTCTTGCTGGCCATTGATACCAAACAGTGCTTTTGAAGGCTACTGTTGAGCCGTGGCTGGCTTTCATTCTTCAAAACAGACTTGTGAAATGAAAATAATCATGCTCTACCAAAGCCAAGAAGCTTAAATAGTCATTTCTTCCCTCAGTGGAAGTTAACAGGAGGTTATCTTTAACACTCATTTGAGGCAAACTGAAACAACAGGGTCGATTATGGGAAGGGCTGCGGGCGTGTTCGTGAAGGCAAAGCTTGGTTTTCCCAAGACTGGGGTTTCAAGAGCCCCAGCCTGACCGATCAGTGCAGGCTAGAGGGCCTGGCTGGAGGCTCAGGAAAGACTTAGGGCCGTTGCCCTTGTGTGGTTGAGGCCACGGGAGTCTTCAGGGAGGCTCACACTGAGGCTAGAAACTCCCTTTTGCTGGTGTCCAGAGATGTTCAGGCTCCCAGGGGTAGGCTCCTTCTAACCAAATTCAAGAGGCTGATGAATTCCAGAACATCAATTTGTTAATTACAGTAGGCGTGTCCCTTCCCAGTGACTTATGGAGGTGACTGGGGGGTTGAATTTGGGATCTGAAGGCAGCTTGGGGAGCATGAAACCAATTCCCATAGGAATTGGAGGCCTGATGGAATGTTGAGGCAGTGAAGTAGCCAATGAAGAGCATGGTCCCTGCCCCAGACTTCCTGGGACTGGGTCGCAGCCAATGTTACACTGGTGACATTGACATATAGTTGCTTGTAATAGTCTCTTATGGTCCTTTTCATTTCTCTGGTGTCAGTTGTAACTTCTTGTTCATTTCTAATTTTATTGATTTGGGGCCTCTCCCTTTTTTTTTCTTGATGAGTCTGGCCAAAGGTTTATCAATTTTGTTTATCTTTTCCAAGAACAAGCTTTTAGTTTCATTGATCGTTTCTATTGTTTTCCTCGTCTCTATTTTATTTATTTCTGCTCTTATGATTCCTTTTCTTCTGCTAACTTTGGGTTCTGTTTGTTCTTCTTTCTCTAGTTGCTTTAGGTGTAAGGTTGGGGTGTTTATTTGAGATTTTTCTTGTTTCCTGAGGTAAGCTTGTATCACTAAAAATTTCCTTCTTAGAACTGCTTTTGCTGCATCCCATAGCGTTTGGGACACAGCAAAAGCTGTTCTACGAGGGAACCTTAGAACTCTCTTTCTCTGTCTCTCTTCATTTTCTATGGAATTGTTATAATTTCATCAGGTTTGGTGTGCGGATTAAATGAGAGACTCCATGTTAAGCATGAAGAACAATGTCAGGTGCATGTTACCCACTAGGAACGTTATTTGCCATCATCGCCTTCCAGAGCAGAGGGCGGCAAGCTTTTTCTGTAAAGAGTCAGATAGTGAATATTTCAGCCTTTGCTGGCTACACCGTCTGTATCACAACTACTCGATTCTGCTGTTATAGCACAAAAGCAACCGTAGATAATATTTAAACAAGTGGACAGGGTTGTGTTCCGGCAAAAATTTATTTGTAAAAAACAGGTGGTGGGCGGGACTCTATCCTTGAACTGTGGTTTATTGACCCTTCATCTACAGAATCGCTGTGATAGTAGAACGCCAGGTGGAATTACTGAATAGGACCGAGGGGCTAAGAAGAGGAAGGTTTAATCTTTCTCCTTAATACAAGGGCCACCCTACCCTTTGGGAGGAGGATGTGGGCAGATAGGGAGGCTGAAGCACTCATTCCCATATCGTGAAGGTGACAAAATTTGATTCCCTTGGTCCTTATTTTGGTGCATTTTCCCCAACCCTGGGCAGCCCAGTGTTCACATGTGTGGAAGGAATCCACTCTGCTCATTTGCCAAGGAGTGAGGGACAGAATTCCTAACCAAGGCCTAGCTGCCAGGGAGGGATATTAAAGGATCATGGAGGGTGGAATCTCCATTAGAAGGGATATTAGTGGTCAACTGTCAGATACTTCTCTTCCCTCAACTGCATCATATCCAAGAAAGGTGGTGAATCCATAGCCAACCTTGACCAAGAGCATCTTCCAGGGATGGCTGGAATCAGAACTGTCCTTAGACCAGAGGAATAAGCAAAAACCCAAAGACTTCTTTCTAAATGTATTTTCAGTCTCAATGTTTTTTGAAAGTTTGGCCAAAAATTGAGCCAAAAGAAATCATGGAAGAAAGTTGCTTGAGCCAAACTGGACCCCTCCGAGCCAGAGGATGCTGGGCGGAGAGCACTGAGTTCGTGTGGGGAGAGGAGACATCACAGCCCTGCTCTCAGCATTCAGAGAAAGTTGCTGCTTTTGTTCAGAGTTGACCGCTCCATGTGACCCAAAGCGGGGGTCTGGGCAGAGCCAGGCTCCCTGAATAATTATACTTCCTCCCGCCCCTTTTCTGGGAAGCTGTGGTTTGGGAACTGTCTAGAAATCTGAGTCAGAAAAGTGAGGTGTGGGGATGCGGGGGAATCTTTAGTTTTAGGGTCAGGGAATCCCCTGGTTGCTGGCTGCAGGCCCCGGAAACAAATAAGTGGAAATTCGGGCCTAGCATTCCTAGGTGTATATTAAATAACTCAGAAATATCTGGGCACATGGTATGAGGGCCCGTTTGCAGCCTCATTTTCAGCCTCAGAAACGCCAGGAGTGAGGCTGGCTGAGCTCGTGGTTGACTTGTGTTCCTGGACCACTTGACTTTCCTGGTTCATCTTCTGAGCACGTCCCTTCTAGATGTGTAATTAACATCCATTTGGCTTTAGTCAAAGCTGTCTTGGCCAGGGTACAGTCCTTTCCCTTAAAAGTGACCTTTCATGCATCAAATTTTACCCATTTTCCATAGGTCCAAGTGGATCCAAAATTCCCAAAGTTCATTAATGTTATAATGTCTGGGTGTGTGCATATATACACATAAATGTATAATATATGTGTGTGTATATGTGTGTTATGTATATGTATATATGTGCATGTATGTACCCACACATGTGTATTGTTTAGGTGTTTGGTTTTGTTTGCCAAAATTGTCTCCTGTATTTTCTAAATAGGAGGAGAGTTAGGGTGGTAAGCGCATGGCCCTTCATTTGCTTTTCTCAACTATTCAGTGGGCCAAAGGTCTTGGTGATCCCAAAGGCCATGGTGCAAGTTGCAATGCCTTTTCTGACCTGGTCTTAGGAGTCACCTACCATCATTCCTGCAGGCCAGTCCTGATTTAATAGTTGAGATAAAAGGGCATGAATCTCTGGCAAAGGAGGGTCATTTTGGAAGCTGCCTGTTCTGGCTGTTATCACATCCTGTATGAGATGCAGGACCGGCACAGTGGAATTGGCTCTATTCAGGTCCCATCTCTGAGGATGCTGCTTTCTTGCACTGCCCTTTGTGTGCCCTGGGCTGACAGATGTTGCTGCCATCTGGTTCAGCCCCATCTCCTCATGAATACCTCAGGAAGGCCTTGGACTCGGGACTTTACAATCCTAAAAACCAAATCCAGAAGGTCAAAAGCCTGTGAAATGTGCACATCCAATTAGGAATAAGGCACATGTGTATACACCTGTGTATGGATACTGCCTGGAGAACTGGTGACATCTGCTGCCCTTGGGAGTGTGGCCGTGTGTCTGTCCTGCCCTGATCCTCTTCTGTGGTTGCCCTGTGTCGCTCTGCATCCACACAATCCAGTACATCTCCAGCCGACACAGTAGTCAAAAGATTCTGCCTTTCTCTGTGTTGCTCAAAGGACATCTTTAAAGGGCTGGTCTCATCTGCAGAATCACATCTGCTCCATTACCTGTATTTCTAGTACTCTAGATACTGTGTTCTCACTTGTTCCCTCCCTTCCCCCTCCCCCGTCCCCTCCCCCTTCTCCTCTTCCCTCCCTCCCTCCTTCATTCATTCAGCTGTGACCATGTATGACTGTGTCCGGGGCTGTGGGTGGAGCCCTTTGCTCTCCATTGGCTGTTGGACGGTGTGTCAAATGCTGCAGGGCTCAGGCTGGGATTTCCTTCATTAGATGTGGCTCTTTCCCTTTTTTTTTTTTTTAATTGAGATATAACATTGTGTAAGTTTAAGATGTACAATGTGTTGGTTTGATAATTTAGAGACTGCAGTATGATTTCTGCAGTAGCGTTAGCTCACACCTTTATCATGTGACATATTTATCATTTCTTTTTTTGTGGTGAGAACAATAGCGATCTAGTCTCTTAGCAGCTTTGGAGTTTATCTGCAGTATTGCTGACTATAATCACCATGCTGTGCATTAGACCTCCTGGGCCTATTCGTCTACTAGTTGTAAGTTTGTACCCTTAAACAGCATCTCCCCAATTCCCCACACCCCCAGCCCTTGGTAACCACCATTTTGTTGTACTCTGTATTTCTACGAGTTCAGTTTTTTTTTAAGATTCCACATATAAGTGAGATCCTACACTTATCTGTCTGACTTATCTCAGCATAATGCCTTCAAGGTCCATCATGTGTGGCACATGCAGGATTTCCTTCTTTTTCATGGCTGAATAATATTCCATTATATATATTTTTATAATACATCTTCTTTATCCATTCATCTGTTGATGGCCTCTTAGGTTGTCTCCGTATCTTGGCTGTTGAGAATAATGCTGCAATGAACGTGCGTCCAGATCTCCCTTCCAGATTATGATTTCAATTCCTTCAGATATACGCCCAGAAGTAGGACTGCTGGATCACGTGTTAGTTCAATTTTAAAATTTCTGAGAAACCGCCATACTGATTTCCATAATGGCCGCACCAATTTACATTCCCACCAACAGTGCACAAGGGCTCCCTTTTCTCCACACCCGCACCAACATTTGTTGCCTCTTGTCTTTTTGGTAAAAGCCATTCTAATAGGTGTGAGGTGGTTTCTCATTTAGAGCAGGCACTTCTCATGGCTTCTGCAAAATATCCTGTACAAAGTGCCAGCGGAAGCTGCCTGCAGCACAGCGGATGAGATTTGAGAGGTGGCTCTTGCAGGGGACAATGCTGTCTGGGCTGACCTTCCTGAGTGGCCCCTGGAAAGGCCCTTCTTATGGTCGGGAGGTTCTCTCCTCTCTTGTTTCCTATGATCTAACATCCCGTCAGTTACAGGTGCTCCACAGTCTTGTGGTCTTTGTGGGACTTTGCTCCTTTCCTGATGTTTTCTCTCTTCCCCAAAGGAGAGCCTGTTGGTCCCTCCAAGAACCTATGTATCCTCTGGCACTTGTGTGTCTGGCCTCCCAGTACACAGAGAATTCAAATCAGCTCTTTTAAAAGGCGGAGTGGCCGCTGAAGTGGGGAGCGTGATAGTAATGTGCTGAGTCCATTGAAAGAGATTGAGGACACAGCACAACTGCACAAGGCAGAAGTACGTACTCAGAAAGAGTGCTCCCCTTGGGGCATTCAGAAGCAGGTCAGGCTGCTCCACGTGGTTCGGCCGCGGGGAACAACACAGCACACGCAATCCCTGGAAGGTTCACACCCTGCATTTGAGGTTTGGCACAGAATGTCTGGTCTCTAGACAGGGGTCTGCACTCATAAAGCCCTACATGGGGCCTGGGGACGGGGACCGTGTCCCGGTGGGACATGGATGATCCCTGTTCCAGGGAGTGACCTGGATGGAGCGGGGAGGCCTCCAGATGGGCGGCATCAGCTCTCAGCTAAGCTACTGGAGGGGAAGAAAATGAGCCTCCAGGACTGTGGTGTCCAGGGTTATTGTTCATCAATGCTGTCATCTCTTGGGTGGTTTTTAGGGTCTTTTTTTTTTTTTTCTTCGGGGAGAAAAGGCTTTATTGCAGGGCGGCCCAGCAAGGAGACAGGAAACAAGTCTCAGATCTGTCTCCCAATTGGCTTTTTTTAAAAAAAATATTTTTATACAATTTTTAAAGGTGACGCTCCATTTAGAGTTATTACAAAATATTGGCTCTATTCCCCGTGTTGTACAATAAAAATGAATCCTTGGAGCCTGTCTTACTCCCAATAGTTTGTACCCCCCAATCCCCCAGCCCTCTATTGCCCCTCCCCTCCCACTGGTAACTGGTTACACATTTTCTTTTTTTCAACAATTTTTACATGTTTATAAATTTCTTATGTTTGGAAATATTCTTTTATTTTTTCCTCAAATCTGATTAGTATATGTTTTCTTTTAATATTTTTTTTCCTTTTTTTCTCCTTTTTAAAAATTGAAGTATAGTTGATTTGCAATGTCGTGTTAGTTTCAGGTGTTGAGCAAAGTGATTCAGTTATACATATATCTATCCTTTTTCAGATTCTTTTCCATTATAGGTTATTGCGAGATATTGAATATAGTTCCCTGTGCTCTACAGTAGGGTCTGCTTTGATGTGGGTTCTAGGAAGTCACCAAGGAACTGACAGGTCACTTGAGTAATCTTCCCCTGGGAGGGGATGCTTTGGTGAGTGTGGTTGTGTGTGTCAGGGTGGCAGTGACCTGGATGCCCAGAATAATTAGCTTTCTACCCAGTTTGTACCTTACGAAGATACAAGAACCTCTAAGCAGAACTCTCCTTCCCTGCCAAGGGAGGGAGAGTTATCTAGGCTTTCCCCACCCAGAGCACAATGCCACTTTTACATCAAGCACCAGAACAATTTTTTAGAAGTTCTAATTACCCGAAGAGAGCTCTTTTAGGGGGAAAACAAATACACTATTTAATTAACATATTTAATTCCATGTTTGCAATGGGCCCGAAGGGAAGTAATAGCATTATGAATACAAACCATGAGGTTTCACGGACAGCTGCAGGCTCCCATGTGCTAGTTTAATTTTTTTTTAAAGCTTTTATTTTATATTGGAGTATAGTTGATTAACAATGTTGTGTTAGTTTCAGGTGTACAGCAAAGTGATTCAGTTATACACATACATGTCTCTATTCTTTTTCAAATTCTTTTCCCATTGAGGTTGTTACAGAATATTGAGAGAGTTCCCTGTGCTACACAGTAGGTCCTTGCTGCTTATCCACGTTAAATACAGCAGTGTATACTTTTTAAAAATTTTATTTATTTATTTGTTTATTTTTTGCTGTGTTGGGTCTTCGTTTCTGTGCGAGGGCTTTCTCTAGTTGCGGCAAGCGGGGGCCACTCTTCATCGCGGTGCGCGGGCCTCTCACTATCGCGGCCTCTCCTGTTGCGGAGCACAGGCTCCAGACGCGCAGGCTCAGTAGTTGTGGCTCACGGGCCTAGTCGCTCCGCGGCATGTGGGATCCTCCCAGACCAGGGCTCGAACCCGTGTCCCCTGCATTGGCAGGCAAATTCTCAACCACTGCGCCACCAGGGAAGCCCAGCAGTGTATACTTTTTGACAGCACACTACCTGGCTTTCAGATCAGAGACCCTTGTGTGAACCTAAAAGGCACTTGGTTACCAGGCACTCGTGTGGACTTGGAGATGCGGACAAGGAAACTTTGCATTTTTGTCTGGATTCCTCGATCCGGGCACCATGCAAACCCCCTTCACTGGGACGAGTCCTCTGAGCTGCCATCACAGTCGTGTCAATACTCCTGTTTTTACGGACAAGCAGCCAGCTTGACTTAGAGGCTCATGAGCATCTCTGCTGCGCCTTGGAGAGAGTCCTGTACCGTGAGCACGTGAAACTCATACACGGCCCTACACCCCTTCAGGGTCCTTCCTTCCCCCTCATCCTACTTCACTGTATAGAAACAAGTCCCCTGACCCTCCAGAAAGCGAAGATCTTTGTTCTTTCTGAGCCATTTTACAGGGCACCTTCCCCCTATTCTTATGGCAATGAATTCCTTCCCTTTTGCCAGTTGGCTCCTGCAATCCCAACCTCTCTAATTTTGCACCTAAACTGAGGCCTGCTTTCCCTTCTTATTTGCCCTCTCAATTGTTCTAAGCTTGTAATCATTTGAAAGAGTTCAGCTAATGGGCAGAAAACCTGAAAGGAATTCTATCTGCTTGGCTGGCTTGGGGTTACCAGCTGGGAGCGACCCTGCTCCCTGCTCTGGAGGTGATTTTAGGGCGGCCATATGGAGCAAAGGGCACGACTTCTTCATTGTGAGTCTCAGAGGGGGATGTGAGCAAAGCTTAAGAGGCTGCCAGAGCTGGGGAGGGGAGAGGACCAGAGATTAACTACTGTTTTATGGACGTGATCTGCTGTGACTTTTCCTTTCCTTTCTCTCTATGTGTATTTACGTGTATGTATATGTATATACATGTATGTATGTATGTGCCTGTCTATCTATTATCTATCTATCTATCATCTATCTAGCTAGCTAGCTATTATCTATCTATCTATGTATTTATACACACATACACAAATGAATCAAAACCAAGTAATTCAAGCCCTGTTTTCAAAGTGATGTTTTTAGACTTATCAAAACATTAAAACCAACTTTTAAAACAAAAGGAAAATGAAAGAAATCCTATTTTACAAGAGCAAGGAGGGAATTCCCTGGCGGTCCAGTGGTTAGGACTCTGCACTTTCACTGCCGAGGGCCGGGGTTCAATCCCTGGTTGGGGAACTAAGATCCCACAAGCTGCAAGGTGTGGCCAAAAACCCCCCAGAAAACAAAAAACAAGTGCAAGGAATGTCTCCAGAGTTTCAGGGAGTCAGGATCAGGCAAAGCCCCAGCCTGTAGGCTCACATCCCGTCTGCCCACCTGTTGCCCTGTAGGGTAAGCGTGTGCAGCTGGTCCAGGTCCAAGCTGAAGGCAAGCTTATGGGTGGATAGAGATGCTTATGAGGCAAACTGCTCCCTCAGGTGAACACGATCTGGGCTCTGTCACCAGGCAGCACCTGGGTAACCCTGGACACATCACTTCCCCCTGCTGGGCCTCAGTTTTCCCTTCTGGAAAATAAGTGTCTCTGAGTGACCCTCGAGTTCCTCGCAGAGACAATATTCCATGACTTATAATCATGGGGCAATAGGATCTGAGAACTGTGGTTACAGGACAAGTGTCATCCTGATGGCCCAAATCTCACATCACCATAGAGGATGATCCTGTGGTCTTGACTCTATTCTGATGTGCAGAGGTGAGAATGGCAGGGATTTGGGGCTACTATACTTGCCTCATGGATTTTCTTACCATTTCCAAATGAGACCCAGAGTAAACTGGGCTGGGAAATCACCACTGGGTCCCTAATTCCAGCTCCTCCGTTGAAGAGCTCTGTGATCTTGGGCACCGAGCTATCGATCACATTTACCCTCCTGGGGTTTCTCTATCAGAATAGGTGCCTTACAAGGTCATAGTTCAGGCTGTGTCTGTGGCAACATTTGCTCAGACCGCTGTCCAGTAACCAGAAGCCTGTGATCATGATAATGTCTAACATACTCCGTAGTGAACGGGGGATGCCTTGAGAATCCTGGTCCACAAGTAACAGCAGACTAGAACTTAACAGCCATGATTTAACAACCTCTTATTAATAAAACATCTTGGTGAGTGCAAAGCAGCAATTAGATTTTCCAGAAAACATGTGACTTCAGTTTCTTGGAAGTGTTCTTATCGCTTCACAGCAATAAACATTTTCCTCATCTTGAATTAAAGGGTTGAGTGGGTCCACTGAGCATTCTCTCTTTTGGAAGTATTTCCTTTGGATAGCGTTCAAAACAACAAAATCCTATTATAGATCCAAATTTGGAAAGCCCCTGTTTTGACTACATTTGACCAAGGACTAACTTCAAGTTTAGGTGGAACGAGCGGGCAATTTCTGTCCTCAACATACTTATAAAGGTAATATTTCATGATTTCTAATTTATATACTTTTCATTTAGGCGACTTTTATTCCCCCAAAGCATGATCGAAATATACAGATGAATAAAAATATAAAACTTTTTATACATAATCCCACTTCTTATAATTAAGAACTTGTATTAGTAAACTTTTTTTTTTTTTTTTTAAATGGATATCTCTGGTAATAGCCCTCTTCCTGGTACAGGAGGCTCTTCTAATGTAAATTTCTTTCTTTTTTTTTTTTTTTTCTTTTAAATGATACCAACTATCATTTTACCATATTCATCTTTTTTTTAAAGGAATTCCTTTATTTTTATTATTTATTTATTTATTTATTTATTTTTAGCTGTGTTGGGTCTTCGTTTCTGTGCGAGGGCTTTCTCTAGCTGCGGCAAGCGGGGGCCACTCTTCATCGTGGTGCGCGGGCCTCTCACTATCGCGGCCTCTCTTGTTGCGGAGCACAGGCTCCAGACGCGCAGGCTCAGTAGTTGTGGCTCACGGGCCTAGCTGCTCCGCGGCATGTGGGATCTTCCCAGACCAGGGCTCGAACCCGCGTCCCCTGCATTGGCAGGCAGATTCTCAACCACTGCGCCACCAGGGAAGCCCGTAAACTTTTTTTTTATTTGCAAGTGACAACCATTCTCAAAGTAGCATGTGAGAGAGAGAGAGAGAGAGAGAGAGAGAGAGAGAGAGAAGGAATCTATTGGCTCTTAATACAGTAAAGTTAAGCAAAATCCAGGAACATGACAGCTTCAGGCATGGCTGGATCCAGGGGGCCAATAAGGTGCCTTTTCTTTGTGTCTCTTGAACAGGTTCTCTTCATGTGGTAGGCATATTAGCCTCTGGTAGGTCAAGGGGTACCTTATATTTGAATAGCAACCCACATGAGCAAAGATCATCTTACCTATATCTCTGGCTGAAAGAGCTCAGAGAAGAGTCTGACATGTCCAGCTTGTGTCTTGTGCCCCCCTCTACACTAGTCACCATGGCCATAAGGATGGTAATAATCTGATTGATCAGGCCTGGGTGGCATGTCCTCATCCATTCTACAACTCAGATAGTGTGCCTCTGTATTACTGTTTCCTCATTTCTAAAAATAGTGATAAGAATATTCTTCTGGCTTATTTCTTAAGGCTGTAATGCAGGTAAATTGTTTGATGATTTCTTTCCATAATGTGCTTGATTTTCTGGGACAGCGGTGTTGCATTTCAATCAAATACGGGTGCAGGCGCCTGCAGAGTAAACAAGATGTTGGCTGGTCAGAGGCTCAGGCAGGTCATCCTTCCACGGGATTCCCGGAGGGAGGGGAATGTGGTCCCTCTTCCCTCCTTCTCAATTTATGAAGGACTTTCTGCTTCTGGGTTTTTTTAGCTCCTACTATTGTACCCAGAGCCCAGAGTAGAAAACCAGGTTGAAATGAAAGGCTTGGGATTTATTCTAGAAAAATCCCAGAGCCTTGGCAGTGTGTCTCTCATGGGTCAAAATCAAGGGCTCGTGCATTCAAATGGAACGTGGTGACAATTTGCATTATTTGACTTATGCTCATGCTATTCTGATGAATGCTTTGTCCCATACAAAAGCTGTGGTGGTGAGGACTTCTTTTTCCTTTTCAGAAACGAGGGAGTGGATCACCAGGGTCCAGGGTCGCCTCCCTCAATAGGAAAGCCCCTGAAAACTGGGATGAGTCATCACTTTCTCAGGGCAACGCTGGGAGCTCAGTGCTTTGGTGTTAATTGAAATTCTCCTTTTCGTGAGATTTTCCCTGAAGATGTGGAAACAAGTGACTGGGGGGAGGGTGCGGAGAAATGAATAACACGATAACTCCTGAAAGGCTTGAAATGATCCCATACGTGTCTTTTCACTTGGAGAGCCAGACGGGCTGTTTGTAGTGGAGAAGCTGAGGTGTCACCTGAGCCACCAGGCCAATGTCGCACGTTAGTAGGGGCCCACCTGGAACACTGACTCCTTCTCTGGCTGCTCATAGCCTCAGACACATTTGCACACAGCTTCAGGGGTGAATTGGGGGTAATTTATTTCCGCATTCTCCTTAGGAAACAGGCCTTCCATAATTAACAGAACTTCACACCACATACCCTAAAATTAAAAAAAACTCCTCTAAGCCAAAAGACCTTTAGTTTTATTCCCTTGAATAGACTTCATGATCCCTGGACGGACCTTGTATGTCATACTCACCTGTGTACTTCTGAACAAATAGTCCTTCCCCCTGTAATCAAATGTCCTTTGACCTCTTTTCAAATGTACCTGATCAGTTTTCCCTTTCCAGCAGGCCTTTGAAGTTTGTTTACATGAGTTCAAGGCCTTCCCTCCCCTGTGGCCACAGAGCAATTCCAGGAAGGTTGGTGGGCGGTGCTTCTCTGGGCATCTCTGTGCATACAAGGATGTGTACCTGTGAGCAGGTGGGCCAAGACCTGTAGAGCAAGGCTCCTTGGCTTTTCGCTGGAGGGAGTTTCCTCACTGCTTCCCATATGAGGCTCCCCAGGAAACAATCAGAGCCATACAGCAAAATTCCGAGCCTAGGATGTTTTCCTACAAAAAATGGAGCCCCTTCTTTCTTGACTCCCTCCTTCCACCCCAGGGGTTTCTCTGTTCTTGGATTTTTTTCTTTTCATTTTTTTAAACAGCTTTATTGAGATATAAGCTGCATATCATACAATTCACTCAAAGTATATAATTTAGTGGTTCTTCTGTGCAGTCACTGTTGTACAACCATCACTATGATCCATTTAAAAAAATTTTTATCACCACAAAATAAAACAAACCTGTACTCATGAGCGGTCATTCCCTTTTCCCATCATCCCCAGCTCTAGGTAACCACTAATCTACTTTCTATCTCTATATGTTTGCCTATTCTCTTCATTTCGTATAAATGGAATCATAAAATATGTGTTTTGCAAATGGCTTCTTCCACTTAGCATAGTGTTTCCAGGTTCTTGCATGAGGCGCATGTGTCAGTATGGAAATTCCATGATTTGTAATTCTTTCATCAATTGACAACTGGGTTGTTCCCGCCTTTGGGTTCTTATGAATAATGCTGCTATGAACATCCTGTACAAGGTTTGTATGGACCTGTGTATTCAGTTCTTTGGGTATATACCTAGGAGCGGAACTGCTAGGACATATGGTAACTTTATGTTTAATCCTTTGAGGAACTTCCAGAGTGTTTTACAAATTGATGGCACCATTTTCCCATCCCACTAGCAATGTATGAGAGTTCTAATTTCTCCACTGTTTTCACCAGCACTTGTTATTGTCTTTTTGATTATAACCATTCTAGTGAGTGAGAAGTAGGGTCTCACTGTGGTATTTTTGTTTGGTTGTTTTTTTTAATTAATTAATTTATTTTTGGCTGTGTTGGGTCCTCGTTTCTGTGCGAGGGCTTTCTCTAGTTGCGGCGAGCTGGGGCCACTCTTCATCGCAGTGCGCGGGCCTCTCACCATCGTGGCCTCTCTTGTTGCGGAGCACAGGCTCCAGACGCGCAGGCTCAGTAGTTGTGGCTCGTGGGCTTAGTTGCTCCGTGGCATGTGGGATCTTCCCAGACCACAGCTGGAACCCGTGTCCCCTGCATTGGCAGGCAGATTCTCAACCACTGTGCCACCAGGGAAGCCCTCACTGTGGTTTTGATGTGTATGCCCCTAATGACTCATGATGTTGAGCACCTTTTCATGTGCTTATTGGCCATTTGTATACCTTCTTTGGAGAAATGTCTATGCACATCTTCCGCCCATTTTTAAATTGGGTTATTTGTCTTTATTGTTGAAGAGTAAGTGTACTTTTCAAAAAAATTTTAATTTCATATTGGAGTAATGCTGGTCAAGTGTTGGCTCCAGACACCCAGGGCATCTCTCTGACCTGGGTGGGACAATGGGTGCCTCTTCCAGGGCCTGTCGAGGTGGTGACAAAGTGTGCTGTTCTATCTGTAACGTTGGGATCTGGAGCTTTTCATGACTGGGCAAGTCTGCCTGCCCTGCATTTAATGGACTTCATTAACCTTTCCATCCGTAAAATGGGAATAGTGTGTAGTTCTTACCAAAGGGTGAGAGGATTGAATGAGAGAAGCCCATAGAACTTTAGAGGACCGTCGTCCTCACCTCTACCCCCTCCGTGGGGCAAGGCTGGATGGCGGGCTGCCTGCCGGTGTAAAACCAACTCCTGTCTTACGGGGACTTATAAGATCCAGATCCATCCCTTCATTTGCTCCTCACGCTGACCCTGTGTGGACGTCACGATGGTTATCCCACTTTTGCCAAGGAAGAATCAAAGGTCAAGAGGGAAAAGGGGACTTATTTCCAAACCTGTCCTTTTCCCACTATGGTGGCACCATTTATAAATAAGCTTTTTCATAAAATGTTCCAGTTCTGCAGGAAACTATTCAAAGTGTCAAAGAGTTTGTGAAGACATAAAGGGCTATTCGTACCTTTAAGCTAATTGGGGCAAAGAGGTAGGGACTGAATGATAGCCTTGTCTCCCTGGTTTCCTCATGGGGACACCAGACTTGTCAAGATTTGGGCGCATCTGAGACAAGATGCTGGGGAAGCAGACTAGAGGTGCTTCAGGCAGTGATGTTCTAGCTGGGATAGAACTTGGTTCTTCTTGTAGCAGGTGTCACTTGAAGTGGTGAAGATGACCACCTTCTCCGCTGGCCTGGCCTCGTGTAACACCGAGTGGGGAATACTCTGGGCATGTTTAGTTTGGCCCTGAGGCATCGTGAGGGAGTGGGGAGAGCAAAGATTTGGGAATCAGATAAACCAGTTAGAGGACCAGAGCTGTCACTCTTTGAGTTTCACCTTTCTCTTTTGTCAAATGGGTTTATTATATCTATTTTTTGCATGGTTCTTGTGAGGATTCAGTGAGATTAAGTATGTCAAATCCTTTCACAGGAGACAGTCAACAAATGATAACTCACATTTCCCAGCCTCAAACCCCAAGCCCCTCCCTGTCTTCCCTTTCCCTCCCCCTGTCTTTCCATCTCTCTCTCCCCCATCCCAATTCTACACCCCTTGGACAATCATGTGGCATCGCTGGGTCTCCTCAACTGTACGAGAGAACTAGTAGAGTCACTTTAACAGTCAGGACGACTAAATCAATGCTCTCAACCCCAAAATACGGTTTCCCTGAGTTCTCTGCATGGCTGAGCTGAGTTAGGAGCAGAGGAGTCTGAGTCACGGTCACCATCTCCACGGCTTCTCAAAGAGGCTTTGTCCTGCTGCCAGACTGATTGTAGGTGGCAGTCGCCACCCCACCAGGATGTGTCATAGCAGTGGCATTAATACAGTCCTCCCCCTTATCCAAGGCTCCACTTTCCGTGGTTTCAATTACCCTGGGTCCACCATGGTCTGAAAATATTAAATGGAAAATTCCAGAAATAAACAATTCATCAGTTTTAAATCACTCACCATTCTGAATAGTGTGATGAAATCTCGTGCCGCCCAGACGTGAATCATCCCTTTGTCCTGTGTGTCCTGTCCCTTGGTCACTGAGCAACCTGTCACGCTATCTCAATGCTTGTGTTCAGTGACCCTTATTTTACTTAATAACGGCCCCAAAGTGCAGAGGAGTGATGCTGGAGATTCAGATGCGCCAAAGAAATGCCGTAAAGTGCTTTCTCTAAGTGAAAACATGAAAGTTCGTGACTCAGTAAGGACAGAGAAAAAAAATCGTATGCTGAGGGTGCTAAGATCCAATAAGAATGAATCTTCTATCTGTGAAATTATGAAGAATGAAAAAAGAAATTCATGCTAGTTTTGCTATTGCACCTCAAACTGCAAAAGTTATGGCCACAGTGCCTGATAAGTGCTTAGTTAAGAAGGAAAAAGCATTAAATTTGTACAGTAAGATACTTTGAGAAAGACCATATTCACACAGCTTTTATCACAAGATGTTGTTACAGTTGTTCCATTTTATTATTAGTTGTTGTTAACCTCTTATAGTGCCTGATTTATAAATTAGACTTTATCACAGGTATTTCTGTATAGGAAAAAGCATAGGGGTTCAGTAGTACCCCTAGTTTCAGGCATCCCCTGGGGGTCCTGGAATGTATCCCTTGCAGATAAGGGGGGATGGCCGTCATGATCACCTGGGGCATTAGCCCGAGAACCCCTTTCTCTCCAGTGAGGACTCAGAACGGTGAGAGGACTTAAGAACCAAAGTCCAGAGAAGGGAATTGACTTGTCCAAGACCCCAAAGCCACTCCGTGCCTGACCTGTGATAAATACTAGCGGGGGACAACCAGTGGCACCCCTCAACGAATACTTGAAATGATGCGTGTCTTCTTGGCTTTACCTTGACCTTGTGCTCAGTGTTACAACATCGTCTGTTTGGGCTGTGATATGGTCACTGGGAGTCGCCCCCAGAGAAGGTTGGGACGCTCCTTGGGCTGCATCCCAATGGGTAGAAAGACCACTGAACAGGGTGGGAGCTGAGGTCCGAAGGCCAGTCTTCCTTCTATGCTGCTGCCTTTTCTGCGGCTACTTCAGGTTTTCCCAGCTATAAAATGCGTTGGACAAAATAGATGGCCCTCATGCCTTTTTGTTGTTTGATATTTTAGAACTGGAGCCCTTTGGTCATCTCAAAATATAGAAAAGAAAATGCAAAGCTATTCTGGCTGAAGTCAGGGGGTGAAGGCGAGAGCCTCTCCCCCCAGGCACCTCCTGGGCACGCCAAGGAGCCCTAGGGTTCCTCAGAGCCCACCCAGTCTGAGAACCACTGGATTGGAGGCCCTGTAAGATGTTCTGGTTGTGTAAGTGTGCGAAACATGGGGCTGAGGAGGTGTGCTAGCAAAGACCCGCCCCTCCTCAGGGTCCTCCAGGGAACATCCATTGGCCACAGGCCAGCGGATTCACTTTTCCCTCCATTTCCTACCGAAGATGGTAGGTTTCAGGGTAAACAGAGGGTTATGACTTGAGCCTTTTCCTCAAAGAACTTCTCCCGAAACCTTCATGGTAACGGCTCTGTGAGTACTTGATGGTTAGATGAGAACACTTCTTTTGAGGTTTGCAGAAGCCAAAAAGCATGCCTGGAGTCCAGTGGTCAGTAAGAGAGACATTTGACATTGTACCCAGAGCACAGGTTCATACACATATGGACACAGCTGCAAACATGGATTTATTCCATTCTCTGTTTCATTTTTTAAAAAAATGCTGGTAGTGAGCCACTGAAGTGATCTCATAGCCCATTAGTAGGTTGTGCCCTGGGGAAGGCTGGTGAGGACGCCCACTGGTCATTCCGCCCGCCTCGCGCTGGGGTTAGGGTTGGGCTTCTCCTGCTACATCAAGGGTCAGCAAACTACTGTCCACAGGCCTGTCCCCTGTTTCTGCATGGCCCGGGGGGCACCGGGTGGACACTGTGAACCCAAATTGGGGTGTCTTCTCCACCCCTGCTCTCCACTCTGCTCCCAGCACCTGCTGGACCCTGCGCTTCGGGCTCCCACACTGGGAGTTGGAGATGCGGTAACCTCACTTCCTGTCAGTTGCCCAAGGGGAGCCAGCTGGCCTCTCCAGGACGAGCAGGTCTGGGTGTCATTGGCAAAGAGAAATTGACAAACCCTGAAGCAGTCCCTGTCAACTCCCCGACCCTGCCGATCTGGCCCTCCAGGCCCCGCCCCCCAGCAGGCTGCTCTTCTTCTTGAGACGGTCTCCAGCCGATGCAGCTGGGCCCAAAGTGTGCCCACCACACAGGGCAAATTTGTGTCTGCTGCTTGGCCCACGATGTCTAAAATATTTACTATCTGGTATGTTACAGGAAAAGTTTGCCCACCCCGGTGCTATATGATAACAGGCAGTACATTACAGAATCCTGTAAAGACTCAGCCACTTTCAATAACAATAAACAGTAGTATTAGCTACCATTTATTGAGGCTAAGAAAGGTTAAGCAATTTGCCTAAGGTCACACAGCTGCAAGTGGCAGAGTGGGATTTTGCAGTGACCGTTTGGCAGGAGAAGAGAATGGAAAATGGACTTGGTGCCCTGCCATGCTGATGGCGTGTGACTCCCACTTGAGCTTCTCTGGGGACCACACTGGCTCCAGAACTGCTGGAGGGACGGTGTCCCATCCCGCCTCATGCACCGGCTCTGGGGTGGCTGCCAGGGCTTGTTTTCAACGATCATGGTCCCGCGTCAGGACACTGTGGCTAGAAATTTCTATCTTTCCGGCATTTTCGTTCCTGTGTGGCCTCCCTGATTTAGTGGTTCCTTTGTGACTTGGCTAATCCCCCTCCGGAAACTTGGTTTCCTCTTAAACTTCACCTTGTGATTCAGGGAGGCGACCAGTGTTTTTAAGGCCGCCCAGCTCTATTTCTGGTGCGTCAGAGTCACCAAGCCCCCTGCCTCTTGCTCGCCCCTGACTCATCCTTATGGAGCAGACATATCTCACTGGGCATCATTCAGAAATGTGCTGTTAAGTGGAATTTCCGGGAATCAGAGCTCACTGCTCTGAACGCCCGGTTTTGGAAACTTGTAACTATTTTGCATGTTAATCTTTCTAAAATAAATTACACTGTGCCTTGCGTTCTTAAGCAGATCTCATTGCCCACACCTCACCCTGATAACTTGGTAAACCCATTAAAAACATTAGTTATGGTCTGCGCTGTGGCAGAAAGGCAGCCTAAGGTGCCCCCTTCTCTATATCTTTTCCTTCATCCTCCATAAGGCCTGGAATCTGCATCTGTTTCGTGCACTGATGTAGCACCATCACCTTGAACTGCGGCTGCTCACAGGGGGTGCTCACGGATGCATGAGCAAACAGTCCCCACAGGAAACCCAAACCTCAGGTTCCATCGTTATTCACCTTCCTCTTTACAGATGAGGAAACTGAGGCACAGATGGGCGAAACCATTTGCCCAAGGTCCCCAGGAAGCGGCTGCTCCAGCCTGGGTCTGAGAGCTGGTCATTTGCAGCCTCCTGACTCCATCACGCCCACTGCCTGGAGAATCTCTGGCTCCACATGGGCTGTTCGGTCCTGGAAACCACTAATCACTTTTTCAAAAAGATTTTGTGGGATGAGTAAATAAGCCTTGAGTCCTTAAGAAATGTTATTTCCTCTCCTCTTCCTGACAGACTAAGCCCAGTGATTATTTTTCAACAGATAAAACTGCTGGCTCAGAAAGTTTGAAGTTTCCCCTCCTCCTAATCCCCAGCCCCATTCCCGGTCCTGCTGCTGTCCTGAACCCCCGCAGCGGAGACGTCACTCCCTGGGGGTCTGAGCCCATCCTCGCTGTCTCTGGCTGCTTCTTATTTGGCCACAGGGAAAGATGGAAGGAAACAGAAACACCCCAGGGGCAGAGTTAGGCCTCCAGAGAGGGGTGGCCACCCTCCCTCGGCGGGAATCTGGCCAGGCTGCGGCGCCGACAAGCTGTGGACAGGCTCCCGGGGAGGGGGGGCCTCCCCGCCAGCCGGGGAGGAGGGTGTCTGAGGGCGGCGGGGGCTGGGAGCACACAGGGGAGGGCTGCTCAGCAGCGGGGAATCCTGAGTCGGGAGGGAAAGGGCCATGTGTTCCTGAGAAGCCGGGATAGACTCTGAGTCACTGCCCACGCTGACCCCAGCTGACACACTCCAGCAGTGCTGGGTCCAGGGCTCAGGATGACAGCCCCACGAGCAGCTCCTTAACCCCAATCCCAGCCCTTCTCCGAGAATCATTTACCACGTGCACGGGTTGCTTGTCCATTCCCCAGACGAAAGCAATGTGCTCATCTCAGAGCTTGAGTTTATTGTCAGTATACCCTTAAAATCATACAGGATCCATGTCCCAGAATTTCGTATCAGTTCTTAACATCTCCAAGAGGAAGGCTGGCTTGTAATGATGGAGAAACAGCTATACAACTGCTGGACTCTGAACTCGCTTCCAGGAAACTCTGCGCTGAGAGGATCTGGTCACATAAATCCCCAGCCTGCCAGGTTTTATTTATACAAACCCTGAAGCAAGAGCCACATGGTCAAGTACCCTACAGAGTTGCTTGTTCCTCTTAGGACCCGTTGCCTGTCACTGAGTGGGGACTTTTAATTGGATTTCTTAAGAGGCATAGGCCAGGTCTATGCAGCAGGGTGTGTCGATCAAGTAATTTAGGGCCGACCGTGTAGTAGGTGATGCGACTGGAGGTTGGTGAGAGGCTGTCTTGCCCAGGGGCACCTCTGTCACCTGGTCTGAAGCATCATTTCTGGTCTCGAGTAGGTAGTGGGGCGCCCTTGGGAAGAGGTTATGTGTCCAGGAAGGCTGGAATATCGCAGATGTGCCCTGCAGAGCCCCAAGGAAAGATTTGTTGTGATGTTGGCAGAGAATAGAGAAGATCATGAACACGGGCTACTGTTGCTAGTGTCACCACATGCAAAACCACTGGCTCCCTGACCCCAGCCCCCCTCTTCTCTGTCTTGTCCGGAGTGATGGTCTGGCCACTCACCAAGTCAAGGTTTTGTGGTTTATCCAACTTCCTGGTGCTCTCAGTCTTACAAAGTGCTGGTGTACCTGCTCCTAAAATGTACCTTCAGTTTGTATTCTTCCCTGTGTCACCACTGCCTTAACCCAGATCCCTCTCATTTTGGGGGGAACATTGCCCCACCTACTAACTGGTCTCCCTGCTTCTAGTTTAGCCCCATTCCATCCAATCCTCCCCTGACTCCTTGTAAAGCACAGATCTCTTTCCAACCATCACCACCAGCAGTGGTCCTTGACCATTTGTTACTCTGCAGCCTGGGGAGGGTCCCAGTCAGGTGGAGCACCTTCCCGTGGGTGCTCCTGGACCCTGGACCCCTCCTTCTCCTCTCTCTCCTCCCTCCCTTCAGAAAACACAACAGCCTGCACACAAGGGACAGAGTCATTGCAGGGATCACCTTGACCGAGTCCTAATTAGTAACATATTTGTGCCACGCTGCCTAGCTGTGCCCACAGTAAGATTGAGCCCAGAGGTAGAGGTCATCGTCCTTTGCAGGGAACAGGAGGCCTTTCCCGAACTCTCCAGACCTACCTTTCTTTTGTGTGTGTGTGCGTCTGGTTTCTTTCTTTCTTCTTTTATTTTTAAATTAAAGTATAGTTGATTTACAATGTTGTGTTAGTTTTTGGTGTACACAAAGTGATTCAGTTATATACACATACACATATATATACACATTCTTTTTCATATTCTTTTCCATTATGGTTTATTACAGGACATTGAATATAGTTCCCTGTGCTGTACAGTAGGACCTTGTTGTTAATCTATTCTTTATATGGTAGTTTGCATCTGCTAATCCCAAACTCCTAATTTATCCCTCCCACCCCCCTTCCCCTTGGTAACCATACGTTTGTTTTCAATGTCTGTGAGTCTGTTTCTGTTTCGTAAATAAGTTCATTTTTCAGAACTAACTTTCAATTCTCACTTTTCTTATGGTGGCCTCCACCCGCCCCTCTTCTCGTGCCCTGGCTGCAGCCCACCATCCGTCGCTTCCCACGCATCTTGACACATGGTGGTCTCTGCCGAGGGTCCACCTCTTCCTTTCTTCCATCGGGTGCAGTTCCTTCTGACTTTTCAGCCCTAACCCAGCAGTAAAGGCTCCCTTATCCCCTCGGCCCTTTGTGTGCAAGTTTGTTACGGTGCTTATTGTATTATATTTTCTTGTTCTGATTTTTAAACATCAACTTCTTTGGGTGTAATTTACAAACGAGAAAATGCACCCATTTTAAGTGTGCAGTTTGATGAGTTTTGACAAATACATCAAACCATGCACAACCAAACAACCACCACAGGCAAGATACAGGATATTTCCTACATCTCCAAAAGGTCCCGTGCGCCCCTGCCTGGCCACCCCCCTCACCCCGGCCTATGAAACCCCTGATCTGATTTCTATCGTAATAGATCAGCTTTGTCTTTCCCGGCATTTCATATAAACGTTGCACAGAATATGTGCTTTTGTGTCCAGCTTCTCTCACTCAGCGTAAGGTTTCGGGGATTCATCTACGTGTGTGCACAAGGTCGTTCCTTTTTCCAGTGAGCGCTATTCCCTTGTATACATATGCCATGATTTATTTACCAGTTTTCCTGTATCTGGGCTTTTCCCAATTTTTGGCTGTTATGACTAAGGCTGCTATGAAGTACAGGTCTTTAGTGGACATATGTTTTTATTTCTCTTGAGAAAATATTTAGAATTGGAATTGCTGGGTCAAAGGGTAGGCGTCTATTTAGTTTCATAAGAAAGTATCAGCATTTCCCCCAATGTGAGTGCACCATTTTACATTCCCACCAGCTGTGTCTGAGAGTTTCAGTGGCTCCAATTGTCAACATTGTTATTTTCAGTCTTTTAGATTTTAGCCATCCTGGTAGATGTGCGTTGCTATCTTGTTGCATTAATTTACCTTTCCCCGTATCACACTGTATTTTTAAAAAATTTTATTGGAGTATAGTTGATTTACAATGTTGTGTTAGTTTCAGGTGTACAGCAAAGTGATTCAGTTATACATACATTAATACATATAGTCATTCTTTCTCAGATTCTTTTCCCATATAGTTTATTACAGAATGTTGAGTTGAGTTCCCTGTGCTATACAGTAGGTCACTGTTGGTTATCTGTTTTATATATTGTAGTGTTTGTATGTTAATCCCAAGCTCCTAATTTATCCCTTCCCCCAACGTTTCCCCTTTGGTAACCCTAAGTCTGTTTTTGAAATCTGTGAGTCTGTTTCTGTTTCGTAAATAAGTTCATTTATATCATTTAAAAAAATTAGATTCCACATATGAGTGACATCATGTGATATTTGTCTTTTTCTCTGTCTGACTTACTCCACTTAGTATTTTAATTATTCCTTTAAGAGTAGTTCTCCCCCATCAGACTTCAGTGCAAAGACAGCTATATTCACCTTTGCTGGGTGAACAACACAGTCTGAATAGCATCAGAGTCTCTGCCCTCACTCACTTTAAGTCAAACCGGCCCATCCTGGGAAGATGCTGCTTAGTACCAGGTAGGGCCACCAACTGTCCCGGTTTGCCCAGGACTGAGGAAGTCCTTGGGCCAAGGGACTTTAGGAGTTACACCCAGGACAGTCCTGGGCAAACGGGGATGGTTGGTCACCCAGGTGATGTGGGTAGCTGACAGATAGCAGGTGTGACATTTAGTCACAATTACACCCAAATGGGACTTTCTTTCTGTATAACTGATCTTTTCTTTTCTTTCTTCTGCAAAGTGTTTGGTTTATTAGCAACATTTGCTAAGAACAAGAGCATAGGATATTAGAAACTAGGAATTATCCTTACATTTAGTGGAGAGCTATGTTTGCTCTCCATGTTTTCCCTTTTCCTATAGCTCCACTGGGACACTGGGACCCAAGCCAGGAAGAGCAGCTACCTCCTGCACCCCAGTGCCCTTCTCAGTTACCAGGACCCTCGGATGACCAGGAAAGAAGGAGAAGGTTAGGCCCCCAAAGGCTGTGACTTGTCCTGTGTCACACAGCTAATCATTGTCAAAACCAGGGTTAGAATCTACACGTGCTAACTCTGGTGCTGTTTCCATTTTATCATGCTGCCCTCCTTTGTACCAGGGCTTTTCAAACTCTGTATAACTGATCTTAACTTCGTTCATGAATCCTTACTTCTGCTGATGGTGGAAAACATCAGTCTTTCCAGTTCAAGGTAACTCAGGTCCTTTCAGTATGATGTGTGTTTACTCAACGGTTTAAACTAGTTCAAGATTCTCCATCTGCCCCTCCTCCCCTCTTCTCTGCCGGTGCTGGGAGCTGTCTGGGGATGCCTGTTGACCTGGTCACTGGGCTGCTGATTTGCGAGTGTCCTGCCTCGCCCTTGGTCTCATGTTCTTTGCGGAGGCAGCCCAGGAACTTTCCAGGGCCATTCTGTAGCTCGCTGGGGCTACTGGAACTCTGAGCCTCCCCCCCCTTCATCCCAGTTTCCTTGCTGCCCATTTACAGGCGCCATGTTGGAGGTGGGACTTCGATATAAGGTTTGCCTGGAAATCGAGACACTGATGGCCCCTGGTCTCGGCTCCCTCCCACCTCCACCTCCACCGCAGGCCCAAACCCAATCATATTCCCTCAGTACTTCTTGTATTATGTGCTGGTTCGAATAGGTACTTTTCTTGAGCAGTTGCTCTCTGGTTTATGGCATAAACTCTATGCCCCAGGCTTCTAAGCTTTTGGCTCTTGGTATATAAGGATGTATTTCTTGAATTCCACCAAAGGAAAACAAACATAAAAACAAAACCTTCTTCTGGCTCAAGGGCCAGACTTAAAAATCAAGGCTTTTAAGAAGAGCCTTTTGAAAATCAACTGGCTTCTTGATTCAATCCCTCACCTGCCCTCTCTGTTAGGGGACATCCAGTGGGAGCTGCCTGCTGCCTTAGAGGGAGGACGGTGGGCTTGGTGGGGGGGTGACAGGAGAGAGAGGCAGCTCTGGAGGGTGGTTTGAAGGCTTCTTGGAGAGATGAGCCTAGAGATTGGACTTTACAAAGAGTGTAAGGGGTGGAGGGCCTGGACACTTGTTCCACAGGGGTCTGGCATCAACCAAAGTGCAGAGCTGGCTGAGCCTGGGGCGTGGAAACGCTGATAAGGCAGCCTGATTGAAGGGGAGGATGTGGGTTCCCGGGGAGATAAGAGCGGAGGGTGGTTGGGCAGTTCCCTGGAACGTTTGCCTCAGGTCACCCGTTGGTTTCTGAGAGGCCCAGATGGATGCCAAGGGTATATGCCTCCATCCCTACCGTCTCACCTTCACAGCATGCCTCTCCTGGACGAAGCATATCACCTCAGCCTTCACCCCAGCTGTGGAGTAGGGGTGATTATCTCCATTCGCAGAGAGGAAACCCGGGCCCAACAAATGCAAGTCACTAGTGTCAGGTCCCAAAGCAAAGTCCTTCGACCATCCCACAATTACTTGTTGAGCACCCCCTGTGGGTCACATGGCAGGTCCATGAATCCCTGTCTCTTTTGTACTTTATGACATTTTCAAATAACACCATAGGACATGGCCTCCTTCAGTGAAAATCTGCAAGGAAGTTTGATATCTTTCCTAAGTCTCTGTTGCACACACAATACACATAAGAATCTTTCTCAGATTACAGGTACATACACAGATACACATACACCTGGGCGGGGTAGCTTCAAAGCCCAGCCCTGTTCAACATTTTAGTTACAAGAATTGCTAGCCTGATAACTGACAGCAATAATTGACAACAATTTAAAACTTTATTGAAGGCTCTTAAAAAACATCATAGTGTGTGGTGTGGTGTGTGTGTGTGTGTGTGTGTGTGTGTGTGTGTGTGTGTGTGTGTGTGTAATATTCCTCATTGCAGAGCTGGGGGCTGGGATGGCAGGAGGCGCCAAAGCAGGGCTCAGAGCCCCGAGCTACAGGCATGGGGGTGACTGCAGCCCTGGCTGGCCCTGTTTCTCTCTCCCCCCCAAAGAAAGGAACTTAGCCCAGAGCCTCCTGGGGAATGTGGCCCAAGACCTCACTCACTGGCAGCTCTTAACTTGAATTTTTTTCATGTTGAAAATGGGAGGTGACATCCAGTTTAAGGAAAATTCCAAGAGATTTGTCTTCACTAATCATCTGAAAAATGAGTAGGGCAGCCGGATTGTTTTTCCAAGGCTTCTTATCAGCTGGCTGGGTAATGAGGCCCTTAAAGGGCCTTCCTGGTTTCCTTGGGGCGTTCACGGCCATGTCATTTCCAGGACCAGGAGGCCCAGCATGGCCCCTGAGCTGGACTCAGGGAATGGCTGTTGCTTACAGGGTGTTTGAAGAAACATAATGTCAGAAGAGGGTTCACTGACCTCTAAGCAAAAATAGATTTCAGGAAGGGCTCCCTTCCTTCTGAGAAAATTAAATAACAGTAAGAACTACCATTGATCAGTCATTTCGTGCCAGACCCTGTGAGATGGTTTTTATTTTTATTACTTTTAGCGATCAAGACACACATTCTATTTCAAGACAGACAAGAAACTGGAGGAAGTGATCAAAGGCTAAATAAGCATCAGGTTATGCAAATTGATCTTATGTAGAAAATGAGATATTTGGAGACTATGCCATTAAAATCTGCTTTTTTAATATCTGTTTAAAGATCTGATTTTAGTATCGTAATTTAAAAATGATGTTACCTAGAGCACTTCAGAGTTCCAAAACTGAAATATATATTTATGCATATACATATATATTAAAAGTAACACATACTTATTGCTAAACCCTTAAAAACTCAGAAGTGTACACAGGTAGAAATAAAAGCTTCCTCTTCCTCTATGATTCTAATTTCTATCTCTATCTAGAACTCAATTTACTTTTTTAACTGAACGGTTGATACCATGTATATGAGTCCCCACCATTTTCCTGATTAACAATACCTAATGCAAATCTGTGTCTGACATTGCTTATGCAGCAACTTTTACTTTTTATCGCATTCACAGTATTTTACTATATGGCTGTGTCATAATTTATTTAACCAGTTCTCTACTGATGGCTATATCAGGAGGCATTTGGCTGCAAGTATCCGAAAGTGACTCAGTTGGGCTTCAAAAAGAAAAGTATTGGCCTTTGTGGGACTTCCCTGGTGGTCCAGTGGTTAAGACTCTGTGCTTCCAATGCAGGGGGCACGGGTTTGATCCCTGGTCAGGGAACTAGGATCCCACATGCTGCGTGATGCAGCCAAAAACTTTAAAAAAAAAAAAAAAAAGAAAAGAAAGAGTAAAAAATAAAGTATTGGCCTTTGTAACTGAAGTTGTAGAAATGGCGGCTTCAGGGTGGGCTTAATCCAGTGGTTCTAGCTCCATTGGTTGCTATTTTATCACTGGCTTTTCCCTCTGATGTGCCCTCCTCTGCATGTTGGCTTTTTTTTTTAGAAGGTTCTTCCCTTGTTGGTGGCAAAATAGTTATTACAGCAACACCAGGCTTTACAATTTCATATCAGGGTTACAGAGGAGGAGAGGAAAACGCTGCCCCTTACATGGTGAGCAAGAGTTGTGCAATTCACCCTGGTTGGACCCCTTGGTGCACATGTCTCCTTCTTTTTTTTTTTAGTTTTTATTTTCTTTAATATTTATTTATTTATTTGGTTGCGCCGGGTCTTAGTTGTGGCAGGCAGGCTCCCTTAGTCGCAGCTCACCAGCTCCTTTGTTGCGGCATGTGGGCAACTTGTGGCATGCAATATCTTAGTTGTAGCATGCATGTGGGATCCAGTTCCCTGACCAGGGATCACACCTGGGCCCCCTGCATTGGGAGCGTGGAGTCTTATCCACTGCACCACCAGGGAAGTCTTCCATGTCCCCTTCTTGACCAATGACTGGTCAAGGGTCATCTTCCATGGAAGCGTCTGGGCCGTACATCCTCCACAATGGGCCCCTAGACTCAGTCCAAATCCTTCAAAATTGCAGATGCTGTTTAAAAAACCAGCCTTGTACTGTACACATAGAGCTGTTTATTTGTGCAATGACCAGTTTGGGATAAACTCCTAGATATAAAAATTGCTGGGACAAATGGAGGGCAAGTTTTAAATTTTGCTTGATGCTGACACTTTGTCCTCCAAAAAAGATGTCAGCAATTTACTCTTATAATAGCTATGCCTGATTCCTTCTACCTCACTTACTTGGATATTAGGAATCTTTTAGTCTCTGCCAAAACACATTATTTTCCTATTATGCTGAGTTATATTTCTTTGGTTATTAGTAATCTTGAACATATTTTTCATGTTCATTGGCTGTCTTTCTTCTTCTTCTGTGGACTGCTTATTCATATCTTTTGCCCAGTTTTGGCTTGGATTTGTGGTACTTGTTAATTTAGTATGAGCATTAACCCTTTGTTGGTAGTATATGTTACAAACCTTTTCCCTACGTCCCCAGGTTTTGACTTTCATGTAGCTGACATTTTAAGTTATTTTCCTTTACAGCCTCTGAGTTTTATATCACGCAGAGAAGTTCTTCCATTGAGGGTTATGAAAATGTCCTTCTAGATTTTCTCTTTTTTTTTTTTTTTTCATTTCAATCTCTGATTTATCTAAAATGCGTTTGTTGTTAAGGGTGAGATTAGAAGTTGGGTTTGCGTCCTGGTCTGTATGACTCTCCAGCCACACTCTCCTCCTGTCCTGGCTCCTCAGACATACGGTTCTCCTGTTTCCTGCCTTTGCAGGCCTGGCCTTCACACAGGAGTATAACCCCAGGGACACACACACACACACACACACACACACACACACACACACACACACACTCCCTCACCCCAGGGCTTCACATGTCAGGACAAGACCAGGGTTTGTCCTCCAGCCCCCGACATGCCCAGAAACAGTGTCAAAGAGCTGCTGGGAGGCTGTTTTCCCAGCCCAGGTACTGGGCAGCTCCCTTCCCGGCCAGACCTCAGCTTGAGCCAAAAAGGGCTGATTGGTCTGTTTGGAAACAGCTCCTGGGACGGTGGGTCTAAAACTCCCTTTCTCCTTGGGTCTGGAATATCATGATACCTTTTCCCTCTTGTTGTTTTTCCTAAATGTTCCTGTTTGATCCAGGCAAGCTCTGATGGGTCTCAATCTTAAGAGCGCATGAAAATCAAGCACTTGGAAAACTTAGTAAGGGCCAAAGTGTAGAGACTCTGCATTTATTCAGTGCTGTGGTTCCCTGCCCCCCCATCCCCACAACCCCCCCCCCGCCCCCATCCCCACCAATTCACATGCTGAAATCCTAACTCCCAGAGATGCTGGTATTAGTAGGTGGGGACGTAGGGAAACAGTTAGGTCATGAGGTGCAGCCTTCATGAATAGGATTAGTGCTCATATAAAAGAGGCCTCACAGAGCCCCCTAGCCTCTTCCACAGAACCTTGGGGAAATGGCTTAAAATACTGCGCACACGAGAACAACCTTTGGGGCCCTTTCTTGGATGTCGGATGGATAAAATATTACCTCTTCAGTAACCAAGGTCTGGCATCCTCTTGTCTTTCCAAGATAGGAGACAGCAGTGTTCTCTTTTAAAAGCCACTGTTTGTGATCAGCAAATCTCTAAGCTCAAAGAAAAGAGGCAAAAAGCAACCCTACTTACCAGTAAAAAGCATCTTCCCGTACAGGGTTTCATCTGCCCTTTCTCAGAAGCCCCGGAAATTGACATCAGCGATGCCCCTATTTTACGATGAGAGGATGGAGAAGCAAACAGGTCGAGTGACTTATTCTTGAGGTTACACAGCTCCTAAGTAGCTCAGTCAGTTCTTGTACCTGGTTGTACCACTTCAAACCCACATTCTTTTCACTTCATCAGTGATGACCAGCATGTGGTCTGCAGCTTTGCAGCTTAACTTCAGATTTAATTCTTGGATTTAGTTTTGATGCTTCCCGAAGAAGTTCACATCTGAAGACTTTTGCTAGCTGTCTTAGTTTATCTATTGCTTTGTCGTCACACCTACCCACTCGCCCCTTTGCCCTGAAATCCATAAAACAAAAACCGTGTTCTCTTCTGTCGTGATTTTGTGGGTTGGCTGGGATCAGGTGGGCATTTCTCTTGCTCCACGTGACGTCAGCTGGGGCCATGGTCACGTGAGGGCTTCACTGGGCTAGCTGGGTTCGATATGGTCCCCTCCCACGGCTGGCATCTCGGCGAGGGCAGCTTGAAGGCGAGGACTCACACGGCACACTGTGATGACAAAGTCTACCTCTGTCACCATCATCTCAGAGTCTCTCCATGTGGTCTTTTCTCACACATTCTCTCCAGCGGGGTGGCCTATTTCTTACACAGTAATGCAGAACTCTCCGAAGTACAGAAGTGGAAGCTGATGGATGTTTGTGAGGCACTGGCCCAGAGCTGGCATGGCATCACTTCCTGCCTCCTGGGAGTAAAGCACTCCTGCCAGATGCAAGGGGAAGGAAAACAGACCACCCTTCTCGAAGGGGACAGTGGCAGAGAATTTGCAGCCTTGTTTAATCCACGGCAGTGTCTAACAAGGAGGGACCATTTTTTCCTAGGCGTTCTGCCAAGTGAAAAGGTGGGACTGGTTTTCACCATGGCTCTCGATCAAGTAAAGCCGCAAAGGAAGGGATTTGTCATGTAAAACATGGCCTGCTCCAGATGGTGGAATGTTTGATGGTTTTTATTTTCTTCTTTCTAAACATTTCTGCATCTCATGAAGTTTTTCAATGCGTCATTTTTATAATCAGAAAAAAATGCCATTTGCCATTGTATGTATGTATCTATGAATATATTACACGATGTGTATACCCTTCATACATTTCTTTTACTTCTTTTCTGATTTGGACCTTGGCAAAGTCGGTAGTCAACGTGGATTACCTTGCACGGTCCTTAACCATGTCATGTGACCTTGCACAAGCCCCCAGCCTCCCCAGGACTTGCAAATAAAACACGGCGGTGATGGTGGGAGTTGGACTAGATGACCTCTAATGACCCTTCCAGCTGATATAGCTTCAACTCTTTGACTTCATCCAATCCAGACAGAAACTTCTTTACTAAATCTTCTCTGTTAATCAGTTACACAAGCAAATATGTGTTCATTCATGAAAGGTGTATGATGACCATGTCATGACACCAGCTTTGTCCTAGACATGGTCGGTGCTGAGAGGGTCTTGGTACAGGGATCCTACACTTAGGAGCCTGTGAGTTGGTAAGGGAGAGGCAGTGACACACAAAATTGTAACAGATTTTGAAAAGCACACTGATAAAGAGAGATGCAGGTTTAAATGCTGCCAAAAAGCAGAGGTGAGCACCATCTACTTGAAAAGAAAAGATAAATTTTACCTCATTCCAAGGAGACTAGATTTCTTTTTTTTGAATTTATTTTATTGAAACACAACATTGTAAATCAACTATACTCCAATAGAATTTAAAAATTGTATTTTATTGATGTAGAGTTGATTTACAATGTTGTGTTAATTTCTGCTCCACAGCAAAGTGGTTCAGTTACACATATATACACATTCTTGTTCATATTCTTTTCCATTATGGTTTATCACAGGATATTGAATAGAGTTCCCTGTGCTCTACAGTAGGACCTGTTGTTTATCTATTCTATATATAATAGTTTGCATCTGCTAATCCCAAATTCCCACTCCATCCCTCTCCCACCTCCCCTCCCCCTTGGCAACCACAAGTCTGTCAAGGAGACTAGATTTCTACCTGTAGGGAGCTTGTCATCTAATATATTTATGTGTGTGTATGTGTGTGTGTATATTTATATATATATGATTTCTGAGCCCTTGATTTCAGGACACCACTAAAACACAAACACAAACATACGAATATTACATGCCACTGGTTTGTGGAAATCACAGAACTCTAGGGTCAGAGCTGTCTGTAAAAAGAAAGATTTAATACGTACATCAGCGAAGGATTACTCACTGTTGAACAGTTTAACTTGGATCCCTTTCCTTCTTAGCAGCGTTTTCAGGGAACGCACTGACAGCGTATTCCCTGAAGAGGTCGCTAGGAAGGAAAAGGCAGTTTGTTGTCATTGTTTTTAAACTTGGTTCTTGTCACCTTTCCCACTTTCGTATCTCCTCTGGTTTTCCCCTCGCCCTGAGGCTGTGCTGCCGCTAGCTTCTGTGAGGTCGGTAGCTCAGCGTGATTCGAGCACCTGCTGCCCCGCTGTGCCTCCGGACCCACAGGCACCCCGAACTTTGCAGTCCCCCGGCGCCTGCCTGGGCGCTGCTGACGGCCAGTGTGACAGGGGGCTCTGGCGGTGCTTTGGGCCGGTCACTGTCACCAACCTTGTACCCTCAGTGTGCTCCTTCCAGGCATTCGATTCCAGTCTCATCCTCAGCTTCCATTTTTGGCTGGACTTCGGTTCAGGTTGTGGGAAGCCTTAGGTCTCTCTTCTGCTTTGGCTACAGCCTGTAGGAACAGCCAGGGAACTGTCATTTAGCTATTTGGGTTTGTAGCTTCTTTTCCAAGCAGTGTGCCCAACCGCATTCTCTAGTGAAGCAATTCTTTCCCTGTTACAAACCTTTGTGTTTCTATACCAAGGCAGGCTCAGCTGTCATCCAGACATTTGGGCATAAACCCCCTTTACCTGCAGTTTTCCTCTGTCTTTCCCAAATGAACGTAGCCAATAGGGCCTGGGGCTTTTGACTGAATCCCTCTTAGGACTCAGTACGTGTGGTTGTCATAACTGTAGAAAAGATAGCAACAGACTCTATTCATTCTATGAAGCCAATATTACCCTGATACTAAAACTAGACAAAGGCATGATAAGAAAAGTAAAATAAAAATCAATATCCCTTATACGTATAGTTACAAAAATCCTCAGCAAAATACCCGAAAACCAATAGAGCAACATATAAAAGGATTATATACCATGACCAAGTGGGATTTATCCTAAGAATGCAAGATTGTGTCAACATCCAAAAATCAGTCAATATAATATAACATATTAATGGAATAAAGGACAAAACCACATTGTCATCTCTATAGATGCAGACAAAGCATTTGACAAAATCCAACACCCTTTCATGATAAAATGAAAATCAACAGACTAGGAATAGAAGGGAATATCTTTAACGTGGAAATGTGCATCCATGAAAAAAATCACAGCTAATATTATACTTGATGGTAAACGATGAATAGTTTTCCCCTAAGATAAGGAACAAGAGAAGGATATCTGTTCTTACCACTTCTATTCAACATTGTACTGGAGGTGCTAGCCAGAGCAATAAGATCAGAAAAAGAAATAAAAGCCATCCATATTGGAAAGGAAAAGTAAAGCTATCTATTAACAGATAACATGATTTTGTATATAAAAATTTTTAGAGAATCCACAAAAATATTAAAACTAATAAGCAAGTTCAGCAAGGTTGCAAGAAACAGGATCATTATACAAAATTAATTGTATTTTTATACATTAGCCATGAGAAATCTGAAGATGAAATTAAGAAACAATTCCATTTACAATAGTATCAAAAAGAATACAATACTTAGTAACATTTAAAAGAAGTGCAAGATTGTACACTAAAATATAAAACATTGCTAAAAGAAATGTATGAAAACCTCAATAAATTGAAAGACATTTCATATTCATGGATCAGAAGAGTTAATATTTTTAAGAAGGCAATAGTTGCCAAAGCAATCTACAGATTTATCACAGTCCCTATGAAAATCCAAGTTGCCTTTGGTGCAGAAATTGAGAAGTTGATCATAAAATCCATATGGAAATGCAAGATATCCAGAGTATCCAAAACAATCTTGGAACAAAAATACAAAGTTTAATGACTTACACTTCCCAATTTCAAAGGTTAGTACAAAGCTACAGTATTTGAGACAGTGTGGTGGTATCATAAGTCTAAACATAAAAATCAATGAAATAGAATTGAGTCCAGAAATAAGCACTTAAATTCATGGTCAATCAATTTCTACAAGAGTGCCAAGACAATCCAACAGGAAAAGAACAGTCTTCTCAACAAATGGTGCTGGGACATCTGGATATCCACAAGCAAAGGAAAAATTTGCACATCTACCTCACACCATATCCAAAAATCAACTCAAAAGGGATCATAGACCTAAATGTATGGGCTAGAACTATCAAACTCCTGGAAAAAAGCATAGGTATAAATATTTGTGGTCTTGGATTGGGCAATAGTTTCTTAGATATGACACCTAAAGCACAAGCAACAAGAGGAAAATTGCACTTCATCAGTTGTTTTGATGCACACTCTTTTTTTTTTTTTTCCAGTGCCTGTGGACCTTTTCTAAATATTTAATTTAATTAATTTATTTTTTAAATAGTAGGTTCTTATTAGTTATCTATTTTATACATATTAGCGTATATATGTCAATCTCAATCTCCCAGTTCATCCCACCACCACCACACCACTCCCTGATGCAAACTCTTAATAAAGTGAAAATATAACCTATGGAATGGGATAAAATATTTACAAATTATATATCTGATAAGAAACTTGTATTCATAATATATTTTAAAATTCTTATAAGTAAGCATTATAACCCAGTTAAACAATGGGCACAGGATTTGAACAGCCATTTCTTCAAAGAAGATATACAAATGACCAATAAGCACAGGAAAAGATGCTCAACATCATTAGTCATTAGGGAATGTAAATCAAAATATAATAAGATACCACCTCACATCCTCTGGGATAAATAAAATAAAAAAGACAGGTAATAACAAATGTTAATGAGGATGTGGAGAAATTGGAACACTCATTCATTGTTGGCAGAAATATAAAATGGTGCAGCCACTTTGCAAAATAGTTTGGCAGTTCTTCAAAATGTTCCACATACGGTTACCATATGACTCAGCAGCTCTACTCCCAGGTACATACTGAACAAAATTAACAACACAAAAACCTGTACACCAATATTCATAGCAATGTTATTCATGATAGCTAAGAAGTGGAAACAACCCAAATATCCATGAACTGACGAATGGACAAACAAAATATGGTATATCCACACAGTGGAATACTATTGGGCCACTAAAAGGAATGTACTATCAACACATATTACAGCATGGATGAACTTTGAAATCATTATGCTAAGTAAAAGAAGTTGGCCACAAAAGGCTGTGTATTGCATGGAATTTATATGGGATGTCTACAAAAACAAATCCACAGAAACAGAAAGTAGTTTAGTGGTTGCCAGGGGCTGGGGAAAAGAGGGTTGGAGCGTGACGGTTAATGCACATGAGGTTTCTTTCTGGGGTGATGAAAATGATCTGAAACTAGACAGTGGTGATGGACACCCACCTCTATGCATATACTAAAACCCATTGAATTGTACACTTTTAAAAGGAAGAATTTTATGGTGCATGAATTATATCTCACTAAAGCTTTCTTAAAAATAACACTGTATGAGAGTACCTGTTTCTAAATGCAGAGGCTTAAAAAACTCCTATAGAAATATGCTGAATTAGTTGAAACTGGCTGAGGTTGGGAGAGTTGGAACCACACCCAGTGGCCTACCTGGCAATCTCCCAAGAACCAAAGATAAAGTCTTCAAACCTGCAACACACCAGAGCATCTATCCATCTGGCTCCACAATGGTTTCAGCCATTTGCCTAGAGATGATCAAGTGTTCATAATAGGATAAGGATGAGGACTGAGTTAGACTCATTGTACCCAAGGACAGGAAATAACAGCTCCTGCCTATTCTCGGGTCAGGGGTTTGGGAAGCACCTCAGCTGCCAGTGTGTAACCCAGCTTCCTGCCAAGGAAGAAGCCAGAGATCCTGCCACCCCTGATTAGAAGCTCAGGGCTAATTAGACGTGGGTGGCAGCTTGGTGCTTGTGGGAAAATCACGGTGAGCATGCAGGGGACTGCTAACCCGATGTTGCAATGGCCTCAGGTGCTCGTGGAATTGGGCTCACTGGCCGGGGTGGCCCAGGGGCTCCTCTCTTGGTTATCTCAGTGGCTGTAACGCGACTGCCCTGCCAGTCACTCATCATTATTAACGGCCCATTTGCCTGCGACACTGGGAGTCTTCAAAACAGAGAAAGTGTAGTACCATCTTTTTTTCTTTCTTTCCTTTTTTTTTTGGCTGTGCTTCGCAGCATGTGGGATCTTATTTCCCCGACCAGGGATGGAACCTAAGCCCCCTGCGTGGGGAGCGCGGAGCCTTAACCACTGGACCACCATCTTTAAAGAAGCTGAGATGTGGGTCACAGATTGCTCCAATCAGTGATTCTAGACGCGAGCCTGCCTCAGAGTCACCGGCGGGCACAGAATGCTGGGGCCCGCCTCCGGGGTTTCTGAATCCGTGGGTGTGGGACAGACACCCCACCACTTTGCCAGCCACTCACACACCTTTTTCTTTCCCTTCCTCCTTCTTTTTCTTCTTTAAATTTCCTTCCATTTCTTTTTGGCTTTATAACTGATCTTTGTCTCCGTTTCCCCATCGTGCACGTTGCCTTCACGACATTTTAAATCTAATCCTTTCATTTAAATGTTACTTCTGGAAAATGACTTTTTATGTGGCCCATTTTGCACACAAGAGAGGAAACTGTTAATCGTATCTTCTCAAAAATGATCGTCTTGTTTGTCCTGAAGCCAAGGATACGTAGTGCATCTCGGGATGCTCGGGATCAAAGGATGCTCTTTTCCCGGACATCGTTTATTTACCTGATATAAAAACTTTGGAATCAGAGTAAAGTAAAAGCAGTTTCTTGGAAATGATGCCACGATTATTCCGCACACTCAGCTAAACTTAAGTGATAACAGGGGTGTTGGTTTTCCTGCTTTTTCCTGTTCAGACTGCTAGGACAAAAAGAACTTCTGGGAGTTTGGGGGAGAATGGATACATGCGTATATACAGCTGAGTCGCTTTGCTGTGCACCTGAAACTATCACAACATTGTTAGTCGGCTATACTCCAATATAAAATAAAAAGTTTTTTTAAAAAAAATGATGTATATTAACGATAGGAAACATGAGGGCTAAGGGCCCTATCGCAGTAACCCTTTGGCCTGAATGAAATAGAGCTTGCTAATAATACCTGTACTATGGGAATCCTGAGAAAAATCTTTTCATAAATTCAATCATCTCCCCCGATATATCTTTTTTTAAACAAACTTTTCATACACTAAATTAGTAAATGTACATGTATGTTAAGATCCACTTAAAAAACATTCAAAAGTAATTTGACTTTTCCCACCCAACTTAGAAATTTTTATCTTAAGAACTTGTAAAACTTCAGCTTTTTATGGACTCAACACTTTAGCTATTCTACATGTATATCTCCAGTACATTATACAGATGTTTAGGGGAAAAATAATTATCTGACAATATTAGTTGTTGAAATCTATAAACACTTGTGCTTTGTTATAATACAGATAATGGAGTCAAGTAGCATTTAAAGAGATTAAATATTGCTGTTTCTCTAAAAAAAAAAAAAAAAATAGAGCCTCTGGGGACAGAGTCCTAGACTTCCTTGTAAAGTTGTGGCATGGTTTTTCTCTTTCTTTCTCTTTAAGTGCTTCAAGTGAGCGTGCCATCAATGGGGCCTACTTCAGAGAAAGATTTAGTGCTGGGAGATGTTGCATATAGCTGCCTGGCCAGTGCAAGTGAGAGCTAAGAGTCTGGGCTGTACGATTGCCTGGGTGCCTTCAGAGATGGTTAGAGTTTGTCAGTGTTTTCTAACAACTCACCACGTGATGAAAGTGGGGCTTTGCTTGTGAAGAGCCACTTCCTCCCAGGAACTGCAGTTGAGGTTGGGGTTTGGACCTGTGCCAGTTTTGTGAGAGCACAGGAATGATGTCAGAGCACAGGAGCCCTGGGGGGCCCCTCCCCTGGGACTATCAACTTCTGCAAGGGCCGGCACATGTCAGCTCAGGGTGGCAATTGCTGACTGTGTCTGAGGACATCTCATCCTGCTCTGGACTCCACGACTTTTGGCTACTGCATCAGGAGAGTGAGCTTCATACACTGACTCATTTCCACACTTTTGAGAACACTTTCTTTGAGTGGGTGTTTGGAAAGAAAATGCAAATAGATGTAAGTTTCCTACCCGTCAGCTGCTGACTTGGACTGACAGTACCTAGAATAGAATCTTTTCTTTTGGGGAGTCACCTTCTCCTCAAATGGATGCTTTGTTCCCCAAAGTGCTGGGTGTATGCATACCTGGACAGAGTGACATCACCTTGTGTATAATCCTACTAGTTCCTTTTTTATAAAATAGGTGGAAGGTCTGAGTGGTCAAGGGTAACCCCTGAGTGAATCTTGACACCAGTAGGTATGGACTCGTCCATCCCAGGCTGCTCTGGTTCAGTGTCTGAGGCAAGTATCAGAACAGTTCAAAAGATCTGAGCACTGCTGGTGATTCATTTAAGGCCTTTCCTCAAGCACCTAAAGCTATAGTTAACAGTTATCTAAAAAATCTGCAATATAGGCTAGTGCTTTGTAGAAATGGAAATATGAATATGTACTTTAGCCAAATATGAATATATTAAATTAATATAATGTTAATTACATATAATTATATATATATTATATATGTTATATATAATATATATATAATTATATAAATTATATATATATGTATATATATATAAATATTTTGTTTTGACCTTACTACTTAGCTCTGTGGCCTTGGCCAAAGCCTCCTTGAGACTCTAAATCTTAGTTTCCTTGTTGGCAAAACCAAGATTCAGTAGCTGTAACGTGAGGCTCAAATGAGAAAGGCCATGTAAAAACCTGAGCTGAAAAGCCCATTTAAATGAAGCCCAATTAAATTAAACACAGTCTATCGATGTTACAGAAAAGTGACAGTTACAGAAAAGTGAACTTATTACAGACAACTCAATGAGTTTTTACAAAATCAGGTTTTGGGACTATGCTGAGATTTATTTGTCCAGTGTACTGCTGATGGGCACAGGTAACTTCTAGTTTTGGGCTACTATGTATAGAGCTGCTATGCATATCTTGTCTTGTAATGAACATTTCTACACTCTTCCATTGGTCATAAGCCCAGGAGTGAAATTCCTGGCTCAGAGGATATGCATATATTCCTGGGTGGTAGCTAGTAGTAGATACTGCCTCACTGTTTCTCAAAGTGGTTTTACTCCTTTGTATTCCCAGGAGGAATGTTGGAGAGCTCCATTTGCTTGAGATCTTTACAATATTTGGTATTTTCTCTCTTTTCTACTATTCTGGTATTTTCTCTCTTTTTCAGTATTCCGGTAGGTGTGTCCTTGTATCTCATTCTGGCTTAAATTGCATTTCCCTGATGGCTAAGGAAGTCGAACATTTAAAAAACATATTTATTGCCATTTAAATATTCTCTTTGGTTGAGTATCTGTTCAATCTTTTGTTTGTATTTCTATTGTCATTTGTATTTTTCTTATTGACTTGCAGGAGTTTTTGATATGTTCCAGATAAGAATGCTTTGTCAGATATGTCGATTGCAAATCCGTTCTTCAGCTCTGTGGATTGGCTTTTCACTCTCCTAATGGAATGGATGAACTGATCTTGATTTATGAATATCGTTTATCAATATTGTTTCCTTTTTGGTTCAAGTATTTTTTGTCTTGTTTAATGAATCTTTGTCTACTCCCAAGTCATGAAGATTTTCTACTATGTTTTCCTTAAAAGGCTTTCTTGTTTTACCTTTCACATTTAGATCAGCAGCTCGTCTATAAATGATTTTTGCTACGGTGTTAGATGGTGGTTTGAGGTCTGATTTTAATTTTTCCATTTGATTTGTTGAAACGATTCATTTGTAGAAAAGAACGCCCTTTTCCCACTTGACTTCAGTGTCATGTTTGGCATAATTTAGTAACTGTGTGTGAAGGAGTGTCTTTCTGGACTATTCATTCTGTTGCATTGGTCAGCTTATCTATCCTTGCACTGATATGATACTGTCCTAATTACTCTAGCATTAAAATAAGATGATACCTGGTAGGGTAAGTCCTCCAGATTTATTCTTCTTTAAGATTGTCATGGCTACCCTTTATACTTCATATTTTCATATGAATTTTAGAATAACCTGTCAATTCTTACAAAAACCCTACAGACAGTTTGACTGGGATTGCATTGAATTTATAAATACATTTGGGAAGAACTGACATATTTACAATACTGGCATACCTCATTTTATTGTACTTTGCTTTATTATGCTTCACAGATTCTGTGGGGTTTTTTTGTTTGTTTTTTTTTTTTACAAATTGATGGTTTGTGGCAAGTCTGCAATGAGCTAGGCTATTGGCACCATTTTTCTAACAGCGTTTGCTCACTTGGCATCTCTGGGTCACATTTTGGTAATTATGACATTTCGAAATTTTTCCTTATTATTATATTTGTCCTGGTGATTTGTGATCAGCGATCTTTGATGTTACTATTGTAATTGTTTTTGGGTGCCAGTAACCGTGACCAATTAAGCCAGTGAGCTTAATTGATAAATGTTGTGTGTGTTCTGATTGCTCCACCGACTGGCTATTCCCCCATCTCTCTCCCTCTACTCAGGCCTCCCTGTTCCCTGAGACACAGCAATATTGAAATTAGGCCAATTAATAACCCTGTGTTGGCCTCTAAGTGTTCAAGAGAAAGGAAGACTTACACATTTCTCACTGTAAATCATAAGCTAAAAATGATTAAGCTTAACAAGGAAGGCATGTCTGAAATCTAGGCTTCTTGCACCAAACAGCCAAGCTGTGAACGCAAAGGAAAAGTTCTTGAAGGAAATTAAAAGTGCTACTTCAGTGAACACACAAATGATAAGAAAGTGACACAACCTTATTGCTGATACGGAGAAAGTTTTAGTGGTCTGGATAGAAGCCAGCCACAACGTTGCCTTATGCCAAAGCCTAATCCAGAGCAAAGTCCTACCTCTCTTTGATTCTATGAAGGCTGAGAGAGATGAGAAAGCTGCAGAAGAAAAGTCTGAAGCTAGCAGGTATGAATTCATGAGATTTAAGGAAAGAAGCTGTAGTCACAACATCAAAGTGCAAAGTGAAGCAGCAAGTGCTGATGTAGAAGCTGCAGCAAGTTATCGAGAAGATCTAGCTCAGATAATTAATGAAGGTGGCTGCATTAAACAACAGATTTTCAGTGTAGATGAAACAGCTTTATTTTGGAAGAAGATGCCATCTAGAACTTTCTTAGCTAGAGAGAAAGCTGACTTCAAAGCTCCGGAGGACAGGCTGTCTCTCTTGTTAGGGGCTAATATAGCTGGTAAATTTAAATTGAAGCCAGTGGTCATTTGCCATTTGGAAAATCCTAGGACCCTTAAGAATTATGTTAAATTTACTCTGCCTGTGCTCTGTGCTCTATATATGAAACAGCTAAACCTGGATGACAACACAACTGTTTACAACAAGGCTTACTGAATATTTTAAGCCCACTGTTGAGGCCTACGGCTCAGGAAAAAAGATTTCTTTGAAAATATTACTGCTCATTGATAATGTACCTGGTCACCTAAGAGCTCTGATGGAGACGTACAAAGAGATTAATGTTATTTTCATGCCTATTAACGCAAAATCCATTCTCTAGCCCATGGATCAAGGAGTAATTTTGACTTTAAATCTTACTATTGAAGAAATACATTTCATAAGGCTATAGCTGCCGCAGATAGTGATTACCCTGATGGATGTGGGCAAAGTCAAGTGAAAACTTTCTGGAAAGGATTCACCATTCTAGATGCCACTCAAAATATTCATGATTCATGGGAAGAGGTCAAAATATCAACATTCACAGGAGTTTGGAAGAAGTTGATTCCAACCCTCATGGATGACTTTGAGGGGTTCAAGACTTCATGTCGGAAGTAACTGCAGATGTGGTGGGAATAACAAGAGAGCTAGAATTAGTAGTAGAGCCTGAAGATGGGACTGAATTGCTGCCATCTCATGATAAAACTTGAACTGGATGAGGAGTTGCTTTTTACAGGTGAGCAAAGGAGGTGGCTACTTGAGATGGAATTTACTCCTGGTGAAGATGTGGTGAAGATTGTTGACCTGACAAAAAGGGATGAGAATAAACTTAGTTAATAAGTAGGCAGGGTTTGAGAGGATTAACTTTAATTTTAAAAGAAGTTCTACAGTGGGTAAAATGCTATCACACAGCATTGCAGGCTACGGAGAAATCATTTGTGAAAGGAAGTCAAGCTTCAGTGTCGTCTTATTTTAAGAGATTGCCGTGGCCACCTCAACCTTCAGCAACACCCCCCCTGAACAGTCAGCAGCCACCAACATCCAGGCCAGACCCTCCACCAGCAAAAAGATTACTGCTCGTTGAAGGCTCAGATGACGGTTAGCATTTTTTAGCAATAAAGTTAAGGTATGTATATTGATTTTTAGACATAATGCTATTGCATAATCACACTTAATACACTAAAGTATAGTGTAAACATAACTTTAACATGCACTGGGAAACAAAAATTTCGTGTGACTTGCTTTATTGTAATATTTGTTTTACTGCAATGGTCTGGAACCAAACCAGCGATATCTCTGAGGTATGCCTATCCTGAGTCTATCAAGTTTTGAAGATGACGAATACATTCTTTAATTTCTCTTGGCAATTTTTGTGATTTTCTTCACTGTAGAGAACTTACATATTTATTAGATTTGTTTTTAGGTGATTCCTATTTTTAATGAGATTATGCATGATGTCATTAAAAAATTTCATTTACTACTTATCTGTTGATTGATTATATGTAGATTTTTGAGTATGTCTCACAGGTTTCATATGCTCTTTTTAAAAAATCTGTGCATTAGTTTAGATATTTCCTGTTAAAATTGTCTGCCATTTCACTAACCCTTTGCTCTGCTGTGTTTAATCAGTTGTTAACTCATCAATTAAATTTTTATTTCAACTATTATAGTTTTTAGTTTTAGACTGTTTTTTGGATTGCCTTTTATAGATTCCCCTTCTTTGTTGATATGCTTTATCCTTTTACCTACTTAGCCCATACTTTTCTCCATCTTTTGATAGTAATCATAGTTATTTTATAGTCCTCATCTGCTAACCATAATTTCTTGACCATCCATGAGTTGATTCTACTGTCTGGTTTTTTTTCTTGACTCCTGGTCCTCTTGCCTCTTTCGTAACTTTTTATTTTTGCCAGACAATTGTGCATAAGAGGCTCAGATAATGTTATTATTTATCAAGAGTGTTCCCTCTTTTTTTCTGTTAGGCAGTTGAAATGTGTAAGCTCAATCCAGTCAGATTCGCAGCTTTAGAGACAGGTTGGACCCTGGTCTAACCCTGTGTCACGGTTGAGGCTTTTCTGGGCTTTTTGTAGAGAGCCTTATGCGTCTCTGTTTCCCTAGTCCTGAAAAATTGTGAGACATCCACATATGTTCCCCAGAGACTCACAGCCCTGCTTGCCAGTGTTCAGTCTCCAGAGATGAAAAATCTGACAAATGTCTTGAGGGGAAAATGGGTTATGAGCATGAGACAGGCCCTGTCTGTCTGGGAGGTTTTGACTTGTAATTACTTCAAGACTTCAGGAGATTTCTCTCTGCATTTGAAAAGCTTTCAGCCTTCTTTCCCAGCTACCTACCCTACCCAGGCCTCAGCAGATGTTTTATTTTGCAAACTGTCATGTGTTTGAGAGCCCTCAAATTTCTAATCTGGCACAGTTGTCCCAGGTAACGATGAAAAACTTTGCTGGTTTCTCTTTCCCCAGCAGCATCCTCTGTCTGACCCAAGCTCAGTTCTCAGCTTGCAGTCAGAATTGGTAGATGTCAGAGAAAAAATGCCTGGCAATTATAAGTTCATATTGTAATTGTTCTCTCTTCTCCGAAAATTTTTTTCCTACTCCTTATTGCTTTCACAGCTCTCTGATCCTTTTAAAGATACAGCTTCTTAAATTTATTCATATTTATCCAGTGATTACAGCAAGATCTAGTGTACCTTTTATCTAGTATATCTTCTCCAGAAGTAGAAGTTCTTGAAAATCTTGATATTCATTTCCCAACTGGTTATACAAACCCATGTTTCTCAGGGTTCCTTAAACCAAGTGTTTTTTTTTTGGTCTTCCTTATTCATTTCTTCATTAATGAGATAAATAACAATTTGGCCTGTGCTAAAAATAGCACTGAAAATTCTACTTTGCACACCACATACGAAGTCAGATAGCAGAGCATGAGGAAGCATGTTTGCAATACTAGTTCCTCTAGAACTAGTGGAGCTAGTGGAGTGGAGCTCTTGTTCATTAGATGTGGGGCTTATCTGCATATCAGGGTGGTTGAGAGGGAAGAATGGGAGGCTAAAGTCCAAGTGAAGGCCTGCGAGAGTAGGGTGGAGAGAGTCGGGGTCCAAGGCAAGATGGTTTTCCACTCAATCATCCCCAGTCCCAGGACTATGATTTTTTGCCGGCAAAGAGTATCTTGTCCATGGGCTAGTATTTATTTACAATCAAGTGAAATTTTGCTAAGATGCACTTAGAAAAGGAAACTGAGCCCAGAAAGGGAGATAACTTTATACTTAAAGCAAAGCTCCATAGAGACATTGCCGAGAATGAGCGCATTTTGGAATGAGAGCAGTTTTGAAATAAGAGACTGAGTTTTAATTGGTTTCCACCTTTTGTTTACTAAGAGGTTGATGAGGAAATAATATTTGGTGTGATGGACTTATTTGCGATTCAAGTAACTTGAGGTAGAAACTTTGTCTGGATGTAGGGTCCTGTGGTTCAAACTGCCCAGCGTGGGTGGTGGTTAAAGGTGGTGGTGGTGGGCAGTGAGGGGAAGGTCAAGTGAAAAAGAAAAAAGAGCCATCATTTTACGAGACAGAAAAGAAAACAGCACCAGTCTAACTTATCTTATTGATGAAGTGAGCACACCCGGTAAAACCCTTGTGCAACAAAACAAAATGAACAAACAACACGTATAAAGCCTTGCGCATGGTAATGCATGCTCTATGTAGGGCAGTTGATCAACTCCAGTTTTGCCACCCGGTTACCTAGAAAAAGGTATTAAGTGATCACTACCAAAATTTTAGAAAGTTCTGATGACCAACAAGGATCTACCATATGGCACAGAAAACTGTTCTCAATATTTTGTAATAACCTATAATAGAAAAGAATCTGAAAAATAATATATTTATATTGTACATATATAACTGAGTAACTTTGCTGTACACTTGAAACCAACACAACATTGTAAATCAACTATCCTTTAGTTGATTTCAAAAAAGATTTTTCAATATTTCAAAAAAATAATTTTTGAAAAAGTAAAAAAAAGAAAGTTCTGTGTTGCTGGATATTGAATTTAGGAAATGACAGTATGCGTAACTACATCAGAGATAAGAATATATGAGTTGGCCCCATAAATGTGGATCACTGTGTCTGTGTGTGAGGAGACGCTACATTTATACTGAAAATGATTAAGGTGACACAATTTTTACACTTGATTGATTTCCAAAGAAATCAATCTACTAGCCCAGCAGTGGAGCTATATAGAAGCATATTTCCTAGGATAAATATTTTATTTCGTGAAGTGATAGCAGACAGCTCTCTGATACACACACACTAACACACAGATACAAATAGATCAATGGAATAGAATAGAGAGGCAAAAACAGAGGTACACACATATGGACAACTGATATCTGACAAAGTTTAAAAAGGCAATGGAGACAGGATAGTTTTTTCAACAAATCGTGCTGAAACAATTGCACATCCATATGCAAAATAAAAGCACACCCCCCCAAAAAACTTTTGATCCATATTTCACACCATCCACAAAACGTGTCTCAAAATGGATAATAGAACTAAATGTAACACCTAAAATGATAAAACTGTTAGAAGAAAATGTAAGAGAAAACGTTGGTGATCTTGGGTTAGGCAAAGATATATGTGACTAAAGCACAATCCATAAAAAAAAAAGTTGATAAATTAGGCTTCATCAAAATTTTAAAAATCTCCTGCTCTTCTGAAGACACCCAAGAGAATGAAAAGACAAGCCACAGGAAACATTTACCAATCTTATACCTGATAAAGGACTAGAATATACAAAGAACCCTTAGGATACAGTAAGAAAACAAACAATCCAATTTAAAAATGGGCAAACGACTTAAACAGATGCTTCATCCAAGAAGATGTATGAATGGAAAATAAGCACATGACAAGATGCTTAACATCATTAGTCCTCAGGGAAACATCTGTTATAATGGCCAAAATGAAAAAGACTAACCATACCAAGTGTTGGTGAGAATGTGGAGGACAAGGAACTCTCAAACAGTGCTGGTGGGCATGTGAAATGGTACCAACACTTTGGGAAACAATTTGGTAGTTTCCCCCAAAGTTCAAAATATACCTACTATCTGATGCAGACATTTTACTCCAAAGTATTTACCCAAGAGAAATGGAAGCCCACAAAGATTGTATACAGATGTCCAGAGCAGTTTTACTTGTAATAGTCCTAAAATGGAAACTCTCCAAATGTCCAGCAACAAGTGAATGTGTGAACAAACAGTGGTACATCCATACAATGAAATACCACTCAGCACTAAAAAGGAACCAACTATCCATACATACTACAATATAGATGAATCTTAAAATAATTATGCAGAGTGAAAAAAGACAGACAAAAAGGCATACATTGTATGATTCCATTCATATAAAATTCTAGAAAATGCAAACTAATCAATACTAACAGAAAGGCAGATCAGTGGTGGTCCGGGAGGGGCAGAAGGGATGAGGTACAAAATGGTATGAGAAAATTTTAGAGGTGATGGGTATATTCATTCTTTTGATTGTGGTGATGATCTCACAGGCTTACACATATGTCAAAACCTATCGAATTTTCCACTTCACAGCTGTTTCCCAAGAGTTTAACCTTTGAACTTTATCCTCTCCCTCCACCACAGCATCCTTTCTTATTGCCACCTCATGAACCAGGTATTTCCTCTGAAAGTCACATATGTACAGTTCTTGCACAGTAGTAGTGATGATGCCATTTTTTATAGTAATAATGGGGGAAAAACGCCCAACCCAACTTCTGTTGCGGTAGAAAGAGTTTGCAGTGATGATAAAGAATGAAGGAAAGGAAGCCAACTTCTCCACTAGGGAGAAAAATTCCACTTGTTTATATTACTAACCCTAACCCAATAAATTCTGTTTTATCTGATGACATTTCACTACAACATAGTTTTCTTTTTTCTTTAAAAACAAGAAGACAAGAGAGAAGCAATGATTGTTTTCATTTTTAAATTATGAAATATTTGAAGTTTTTAATGGAATAAAAGTAACATATAAAGGAGTTAAGCTAAAAAACTTGCACCCTTAACAGGTCAATTCTGCTCACAGCCACTTGTCCAGAACTAGTTGGCCCCAAGCATACCACAAGGGAGGTGGTGAAATTTGGGGGGCACGTACACATTTAATAAGCGTGCATTGCCTCTGCCTTGTCATCTCAGTGTGGGCCTCTTTCTGGGCCCTTTATTCTGTTCCTGGTCTGTTTGTATATCCTCACACCAATTCTTTAATTGCTATAGCTTTATAATAAGTTTTGATATTTGCTTTATGCAAGTGCCCTGATCTGATTTCCTTTCCCAATATTTAAAAAAAGCTATTTTTGGTCCTATCTCTTCCATTTATTTAAAACCAGCCTATAAATTTCCATAAAAACTCCTGTAGGATTAAATCATTAACTCTATTAATCAGTTTGGAGAGGATTGAAATCTTTGCGATTACTGTTTCTCTATCAATTTACTTCAGTTTTCTTTAAGGTTTTCCATTAAAGTTGTATGATATTTTTCTACAAAGGTATTGCTTGTATTTTTGCCAGATTTATTCCTAGGTCCTTATAATTTTTGTTGCTAATAAAGATTTTACATGTACAGAAATACAACTTATTTTTGGATAGTAGTCTTATAACCAAGAGAGTAATCCTATTTATTGCTTGAATAATTGGAGAACTCACCCAGAATATCATTTAGGCAAAGTGTTTTCTTTGTAGAAATAGTTTATTATGTGGATTAATATTGCATGGAACTATTCAGATTTTCTATTTTTTTCTTTAGTCGGTTTTGATAAATCATATTTTTCTTGGAATTTATTCCTTTCATCTAAATTTTCAGGTTTATTGGCTTGAAGTGGTTCTTGGTATTCTCTTATTTTTAGTTCTTGCCATATATATGTATCCCTGTTCATTCCTTCATTCCTAATAGTTTATGAAGTTTCTTTTCTTTCATCAGTATTGCTACAGGCCTGTCAATTTTATTAGACATTTTTTTTTTTTTTTTTTGCCTGTGTGAGAGCCTTGCTGATCTGCTGTCCTTTATTTTGCTTTCCATGTCATTAATGTCTGCTCTCATATTTAATATTTTCTTCTCTTCCTTTCTTTAAATTTTTCTGTGTTCTTTTCCTCATTTCTTAAGTAGGGTGCTGAGTTCATTAATTTTAACCTTTTTTCTAATATATGATCTTAAAGGTAAAAATGCTCCCTTATATACTGTTAGTTTTTTTATATACTGTTAATTTTGATATGTAGTTTTTAAAAAGTATAATTTAATTTTAAGTATATTCTAATTTCTGTTATTACCTTGAGTTAGGTAGAAGTGTATGTTTGCATTTCCGAATATGTGCGTGTCTTTGTTATTCTCTCTAATTTAATTACACTGTAGTAAGAGAATAGGGTCTGTGTCTGATACCAATAATTTGAAATTTGTTCTGAACTTATGGCCTAATTTCAGAGTCAATTTTAATAAATAGTACATGTGTCTTTTTTTTAGTCAGCCTGAATATTTTTAATATTCTTTTACCCCTTACTATGTTTTGATTTCCTTTCAATTATTTAAAACATGTATATATTTGCTTTATAGTCTATATTTGATCATTCAATATTTGAAGGTTTTTTTCTTTTGTCAGCCTGGTTCTCTTGTTTTTTTGTTTTTTTTTTCTGTGAATGCTTAATAGCTTATGTACTTGTATGTTTTTAAATTTTTGATTGTGAAGTCATGTTTGTTTGACAACAGTCAGTGGAAATTTTTTGAGGTCCATTTCTAGTGTCTTCCTCCAGGGAGTATTTACATTTCCCTCAGCCAGGAGACTTAGGACTACTTTAAATTGCCTTGTGGCTTTTCAGAATATATAAAAGTGTGTAAAATCAGACTCTAACCCCTCACAAAGTTGTGCCAGGAGGCATGTATTTTCATGGGAGATGAAAATTCTTTGTCAACCTTCACCTAGAGACAAGACTGAGACAACCAGTTTTCTCTGCTCTTTGTCTCTGGGGTTGTCTTTTATGAGTTCATACTTCTGGAAAGTTTTTATCCCTTCTGTGTTCTATCTTTAAGTGTGAGATGCTTTTAATCTTACTCTTCATCCCATGTGGTTTAAATATTTTTCCTCAGTCTACTAGCAGAGAGGTTCCTGAGTCCATTTGGTGGAAATCCCTGGTCACTGGCTTTTGATATAAGCCACTAAATACATCAATATTTGCATATAGGCATATAATTTATATTATATATGATTATATATATAATTTCAACCTTCTAGCATATAAAATGTTAATGATGACTGAACAAATAGTTTCTTTTCTTCCCACCTCTTTAGAAGAAAGATTTTTAAGGCAAAATCAAGCCAATATTCATTGGCTATTTAAAGAATCAAATGTGAAGAAACAATGAGAGTAAAAGAGTTATGATGCCTGTATGGACAGGGCGAGGGGGAGTTAATAATTGTGCCTGGTGATGAGAGTTAGGGGGACATGTGAGTGTGGAGTGAGTCTGTGGGGGGAGCTGGAAGGGGTGCTCAGGTAGCCGAGTTGATTTTGTGCTGATTCCCCGTACCCTGCTAACATTGGACATACATCTCCCACGTCCTCAGGACAGGATTCTGGCCCACATCCTGCTGTCTTTGACTGCAGGGTTCCTGAAAGCAGGGTTTTCAGAGCTGTATTCTCAGGCCAGTGCAGCACTTGACACCAGTTTGCAATAGAGGAATGTTGAACAACCACAGGGGGAAGTGCCCAGGGGACAGGTAAACTTGTCCTGAGCTGGGACAGGAGCCCGGGCTGGAAATGCAATAGCACCCATCTTCCCGGAGGGGGAGGGTTGAGGCAAAGAGGTGGGAGAAGAGCCTCACTTGACTTGGCAGGTGTGATTCCTGAGGAGTCGTGGTAGCTAGAAGTTAGGAGGAAGATGAGGATTCAGAACACAGAAGGAATGTTCAGAGAGGGAGACATAAAACCAGGGTAGAAGGAGATTGTTCACTGAGTCAAATGTTCCCAAAGGCAAATTTTGTTTTAGTTGTACTTATGCGGCACATTGTTTTTTTTAAATAAAAGAACAAAGAAAGTTACAGATAACTAAATAATTGTATACGCCAGGCACTATTCTAAGTGCTTTACATGTATTATCTCACTTAAAATTCTCCATAACACAATGAAGAACATATAAATATTGTTGCTATTTTATAGATGAAAAACCAAGGCACAGAGAGGTTGAGAAACTTGGTCAGGGCCACACAGAGCTGGGCTGTTTGCCTAGAGACAGGCCTCAGAACAATGACCTCACGTCCTAAACATAGGCCTGAGAAGCAAAGGAATCATAGTCTCTGAATTTCGCAGAACCTCTTTCGGGTCATTTCACCCCATGCTTGCCTTACAGAACAGGGTGGTGGGCATGGGGAGAGGAGCCCTGTGGGTAGCTCATGACTGCTGGTGTCCGGACTGCAGTTAGATCCTGGATTTTTCATTCCAGATAAGGGCCTTTCCTCTCCTGGCGATAGAAAGGGGAGAATATCATGAGAATAGCTTGTACAGAACCATCCCTTTAGACAAGAAGCGCTCAGATTTCTTAGGGAGGCAGAGGGAGGGGCATCAGAAAGAATAACTTGAAAGGAAGCATCACTTAGATCAACTTTGGGGAACATGATTAGTGAGGATTTCTCCACAGTGAGGGGTTTGGGGATGAAGTAAGGAGACTGAACTGACTTTTAAGGAGAAATATTTCTTACAAAAGAACGGGGTTTGACATGGAGTAAAAAACTGAGTATAGCCTCACGAGCCCTTTGTTAACCCATAACTATGTTTAGACCTTTTTATTTTTATGATTTCTATAATTGAAACAATATTTGCAGTAAGCTGGAAAATTAATGTGTTTTTTGCTCATGAAATCTTCATCTAGGAGGATATAGGTCTAATAAACATGGGAAATGATGCTTTCTGGCTACGCACACACACACACACGCGCGCGCACACCTCCCAACGCATTTGATGATAAAGGCTGTTAAATTTAAGTGAATCAACATGCTCTGTTGATTTCCTTGCACTGGATGCAGTGGTGTTTGTGGGCCATTTGAGCATCAGCTACAGAAGGGGCAGGAACACCTGCATGTTCCATTTGTAGTCACTGAGTCCGTAATGTCATATTCTATAGATTTTTAGAGTTTCTATTAGAAAGAATGCATACCTTTGGTAAAATATCTATAACATGCAGAAAAATATAACAAAGAAATCAACCCTGCATTATCAACAGTTCCTTCCTTTCCAAACAATCACTGTGAGTGCCATGGACGTGTTGCCCATCCAGACTTTTATGTTTTATTTATTTATTTATTTTAACATCTTTATTGAAGTATAATTGCTTTACAATGGTGTGTTAGCTTCTGCTTTATAACAAAGTGAATCAGTTATACATATACATATGTTCCCATATCTCTTCCCTCTTGCATCTCCCTCCCTCCCACCCTCCCTATCCCACCCCTCTAGGTGGTCACAAAGCACCGAGCTGATCTCCCTGTGCTATGTGGCTGCTTCCCACTAGCTATCTATTTTACATTTGGTAGTGTATATATGTCCATGACACTCTCTCACCCTGTCACATCTCACCCCTCCCCCTCCCCATATCCTCAAGTCCATTCTCTAGTAGGTCTGTGTCTTTATTCCCATCTTGCCACTAGGTTCTTCATGACCTTTTTTTTCCCCCTTAGATTCCATATATATGTGTTAGCATACTGTATTTCTTTTTCTCTTTCTGACTTACTTCACTCTGCATGACAGACTCTAACTCCATCCACCTCATTACAAACACCTCCATTTCATTTCTTTTTATGGCTGACTAATATTCCATTGTATATATGTGCCACATCTTCTTTATCCATTCATCCGATGATGGACACCTAGGTTGCTTCCATGTCCTGGCTATTGTAAACAGAGCTGCAATGAATATTTTGGTACATGACTCTTTCTGAATTATGGTTTTCTCAGGGTATATGCCCAGTAGTGGGATTGCTGGGTTGTATGGTAGTTCTATTTTTAGTTTTTTAAGGAACCTCCATACTGTTCTCCATAGTGGCTGTATCAATTTACATTCCCACCAACAGTGCAAGAGGGTTCCCTTTTCTCCACACCCTCTCCAGCATTTATTGTTTCTAGATTTTTTGATGATGGCCATTCTGACCGGTGTGAAATGATACCTCATTGTAGTTTTGATTTGCATTTCCCTAATGATTAATGATGTTGAGCATTCTTTCATGTGTCTGTTGGCAATCTGTATATCTTCTTTGGAGAAATGTCTATTTAGGTCTTCTGCCCATTTTTGGATTGGGTTGTTTGTTTTTTTGTTATTGAGCTGCATGAGCTGCTTGTAAATCTTGGAGATTAATCCTTTGTCAGTTGCTTCATTTGCAAATATTTTCTCCCATTCTGAGGGTTGTCTTTTGGTCTTGTTTATGGTTTCCTTTGCTGTGCAAAAGCTTTTAAGTTTCATTAGGTCCCATTTGTTTATTTGTGTTTTTATTTCCATTTCTCTAGGAGCTGGGTCAAAAAGGATCTTGCTGTGATTTATGTCATAGAGTGTTCTGCCTATGTTTTCCTCTAAGAGTTTGATAGTGTCTGGCCTTACACTTAGGTCTTTAATCCATTTTGAGTTTATTTTTGTGTATAGTGTCAGGGAGTGTTCTAATTTCATACTTTTACATGTACCTGTCCAATTTTCCCAGCACCACTTATTGAAGAGGCTGTCCTTTCTCCACTGTATATGCTTGCCTCCTTTATCAAAGATAAGGTGACCATATGTGCGTGGGCTTATCTCTGGGCTTTCTATCCTGTTCCATTGATCTATATTTCTGTTTTTGTGCCAGTACCAAACTGTCTTGATTACTGTAGCTTTGTAATATAGTCTGAAGTCAGGGAGCCTGATTCCTCCAGCTCCATTTTTCATTCTCAAGATTGCTTTGGCTATTCGGGGTCTTTTGTGTCTCCATACAAATTGTGAAATTTTTTGTTCTAGTTCTGTGAAAAATGCCAGTGGTAGTTTGATAGGGATTGCATTGAATCTGTAGATTGCTTTGGGTAGCAGAGTCATTTTCACAATGTTGATTCTTCCAATCCAAGAACATGGTATATCTCTCCATCTATTTGTATCATCTTTAGTTTCTTTCATCAGTGTCCTATAATTTTCTGCATACAGGTCTTTTGTCTCCTTAGGTAGGTTTATTCCTAGATATTTTATTCTTTTTGTTGCAATGGTAAACGGGAGTGTTTTCTTAATTTCACTTTCAGATTTTTCATCATTAGTATACAGGAATGCAAGAGATTTCTGTGCATTAATTTTGTATCCTGCTACTTTACCAAATTCATTGATTAGCTCTAGTAGTTTTCTGGTAGCATCTTTTGGATTCTCTATGTATAGTATCATGTCATCTGCAAACAGTGACAGCTTTACTTCTTCTTTTCCGATTTGGATTCCTTTTATTTCTTTTTCTTCTCTGATTGCTGTGGCTAACACTTCCAAAACTATGTTGAATAATAGTGGTGAGAGTGGGCAACCTTGTCTTGTTCCTGATCTTAGTGGAAATGGTTTCAGTTTTTCACCATTGAGGACAATGTTGGCTGTGGGTTTGTCATATACGGCCTTTATTATGTTGAGGAAAGTTCCCTCTATGCCTACTTTCTGCAGGACTTTTATCATAAATGGGTGTTGAATTTTGTCAAAAGCTTTCTCTGCATCTATTGAGATGATCATATGGTTTTTCTCCTTCAATTTTTTAATATGATGTATCACGTTGATTGATTTGCGTATATTGAAGAATCCTTGCATTCCTGGAATAAACCCCACTTGATCATGGTGTATAATCCTTTTAATGTGCTGTTGGATTCTGTTTGCTAGTATTTTGTTGAGGATTTTTGCATCTATGTTCATCAGTGATATTGGCCTGTAGTTTTCTTTCTTTGTGACATCTTTGTCTGGTTTTGGTATCAGGGTGATGGTGGCCTCGTAGAATGAGTTGGGGAGTGTTCCTCCCTCTGCAATATTTTGGAAGAGTTTGAGAAGGATAGGTGTTAGCTCTTCTCTAAATGTTTGATAGAATTCGCCTGTGAAGACATCTGGTCCTGGGCTTTTGTGTGTTGGAAGATTTTTAATCACAGTTTCAATTTCAGTGCTTGTGATTGGTCTGTTCATATTTTCTATTTCTTCCTGGTTCAGTCTTGGCAGGTTGTGCATTTCTAAGAATCTGTCCATTTCTTCCAGGTTGTCCATTTTATTGGCATAGAGTTGCTTGTAGTAATCTCTCATGATCGTTTGTATTTCTGCAGTGTCAGTGGTTACTTCTCCTTTTTCATTTCTAATTCTATTAATTTGAGTCTTCTCCCTTTTTCTCTTGATGAGTCTGGCTAATGGTTTATCAATTTTGTTTATCTTCTCAAAGAACCAGCTTTTAGTTTCATTGATTTTTGCTATTGTTTCCTTCATTTCTTTTTCATTTATTTCTGATCTGATCTTTATGATTTCTTTCCTTCTGCTAGCTTTGGGGTTTTTTTGTTCTTCTTTCTCTAATTGCTTTAGGTGCAAGGTTAGGTTGTTTATTCGAGATGTTTCCTGTTTCTTGATGTAGGCTTGTATTGCTATAAATTTCCCTCTTAGAACTGCTTTTGCTGCATCCCATAGGTTTTGGATCGTCGTGTCTCCATTGTCATTTGTTTCTAGGTATTTTTTGATTTCCCCTTTGATTTCTTCAGTGATCACTTCGTTATTAAGTAGTGTATTGTGTAGCCTCCATGTGTTTGTATTTCTTACAGATCTTTTCCTGTAATTGATATCTAGTCTCATAGCGTTGTGGTCGGAAAAGATACTTGATACGATTTCAATTTTTTAAAATTTACCAAGGCTTGATTTGTGACCCAAGATATGATCTATCCTGGAGAATGTTCCATGAGCACTTGAGAAAAATGTGTATTCTGTTGTTTTTGGGTGGAATGTCCTATAAATATCAATTAAGTCCATCTTGTTTAATGTATCATTTAAAGCTTGTGTTTCCGTATTTATTTTCATTTTGGATGATCTGTCCATTGGTGAAAGTGGGGTGTTAAAGTCCTCTACTATGATTGTGTTGCTGTCGATTTCCCCTTTTATGGCTGTTAGTATTTGCCTTATGTATTGAGGTGCTCCTATGTTGGGTGCATAAATATTTACAATTGTTATACCTTCCTCTTGGATCGATCCCTTGATCATTATATAGTGTCCTTCTTTGTCTCTTGTAATAGTCTTTATTTTAAAGTCTATTTTGTCTGATATGAGAATTGCTACTCCAGCTTTCTTTTGATTTCCATTTGCATGGAATATCTTTTTCCATCCCCTCACTTTCAGTCTGTATGTGTCTCTAGGTCTGAAGTGGGTCTCTTGTAGACAGCATATATATGGGTCTTGTTTTCGTATCCATTCAGCCAGTCTGTGTCTTTTGGTGAGAGCATTTAATCCATTTACATTTAAGGTAATTATCGATATGTATGTTCCTATTCCCATTTTCTTAAATGTTTTGGGTTTGTTATTGTAGGTGTTTTCCTTCTCTTGTGTTTCTTGCCTAGAGAAGTTCCTTTAGCATTTGTTGTAAAGCTGGTTTGGTGGTGCTGAACTCTCTCAGCTTTTGCTTGTCTGTAAAGGTTTTAATTTCTCCATCAAATCTGAATGAGATCCTTGCTGGGTAGAGTAATCTTGGTTTTAGGTTTTTCTCCTTCATCACTTTAAGTATATCCTGCCACTCCCTTCTGGCTTGCAGAGTTTCTGCTGGAAGATCAGCTGTTAACCTTATGGGGATGCCCTTGTGTGTTATTTGTTGTTTTTCCCTTGCTGCTTTTAATATGTTTTCTTTATATTTAATTTTTGATAGTTTGATTAATATGTGTCTTGGTGTGTTTCTCCTTGGATTTATCCTGTATGGGACTCTCTGTGCTTCCAGGACTTGATTAACTATTTCCTTTCCCATATTAGGGAAGTTTTCAACTATAATCTCTTCAAATATTTTCTCAGTCCCTTTCTTTTTCTCTTCTTCTTCTGGGACCCCTATAATTCGAATGTTGGTGCGTTTAATGTTGTCCCAGAGGTCTCTGAGACTGTCCTCAGTTCTTTTCATTCTTTTTTCTTTATCCTGCTCTGCAGTAGTTATTTCCACCATTTTATCTTCCAGGTCACTTATCCGTTCTTCTGCCTCAGTTATTCTGCTATTGATCCCATCTAGAGTATTTTTAATTTCATTTATTGTGCTTTTCATCGTTGCTTGGTTCCTCTTTAGTTCTTCTACGTCCTTGTTAAATGTTTCTTGCATTTTGTCTATTCTATTTCCAAGACTTTGGATCATCCTTACTATCATTATTCTGAATTCTTTTTCAGGTAGACTACCTATTTCCTCTTCATTTGTTAGGTCTGGTGTGTTTTGACCCTGCTCCTTCATCTGCTGTGTGTTTTTCTGTCTTCTCATTTTGCTTATCTTACTGTGTTTGGGGTCTCCTTTTCACAGGCTGCAGGTTCGTAGTTCCCGTTGTTTTTGGTATCCGTCCCCAGTGGCTAAGGTTGGTTCAGTGGGTTGTGTAGGTTTCCTGGTGGAGGGAACTAGTGCCTGTGTTCTGGTGGATGAGGCTGGATGTTGTCTTTCTGGTGGGCTCGTCCACGTCTGGTGGTGTGTTTTGGGGTGTCTGTGGCCTTATTATGATTTTAGGCAGCCTCTCTGTTAATGGATGGGGCTGTGTTCCTGTCTTGCTAGTTGTTTGGCATAGGGTGTCCAGCACTGTAGCTTGCTGGTCGTTGAGTGAAGCTGGGTCTTGATGGTGAGATGGAGATCTCTGAGAGATTTTCACCGTTTGGTATTACGTGGAGCTGGGAGGTCTCTTGTGGACCAGTGTCCTGAAGTTGGCTCTCCCACCTCAGAGGCACAGCCCTGATGCCTGGCTGGAGCACCAAGAGCCTTTCATCCACACGGCTAAGTACGTGGGGATTTTCTTGCCTTTTGGGAGGTCTGACGTCTTCTGCCAGCGTTCAGTGGGTGTTCTGTAGGAGCAGTTCCACGTGTAGATGTATTTCTCATGTATCTGTGGGGAGGAAGGTGATCTCCGCATCTTACTCTTCCGCCATCTTGCCCCTCCCTCCTATGTTTTATTTTTAAATTTTTTCTTTATTTTTTATTTAATTATAGTTAATTTACAATGTTGTGTTAGTTTCAAAGGTACAGCAAAGTGATTCAGTTATATATGTGTGTGTGTGTACATATATATATATATATATATACACACACACATATATATTATTTTTCAGATTCTTTTCCATTATAGTTTATTATAAAATATTGAGTAGAGTTCCCTGTGCTATACAGTAGGTCCTCTTTGGTTATCTATTTTATATATAGTAGTGTGTATATGTTAATCCCAAACTCATAATTTATCCCTCCCCCCATTTCCTCTCATCCAGACTTTGAAAATGTAGTGTGTGGATACAGTCATTTTTCTTTTTAAATGTAAAATGAAAGCAATAGAGTCAAGACTGTGAAAAAGGGGTAATGTGTCAGAATAGGAGGTGATACGCAGTACCTGGCACTAAAAATGATAGTTATAAAAGCCATGGAATAGCATAAAAAACCACTTGTGATGTAATGTTAAATCAGAAGAGATTACAAAGACATATGTGCCTAGAAAAAAAAGAGTAGATGGAAATATTCCAAAATGCCAACAGTGATGGGAATTCGGCTGCAAGATCATGAAGAATGTTTAAGTCTTTTCTTTTTTCCTTCTTATCTTCTGTATCATGGTTATATTTTCCATAACAAAATATTTAAAAAATCTGTACTCATTGGAATGTTTTGAACCTTCCTACAAACTTAGTGACACTAGTTAACTTGTGTCAAAGAACAACCAAAGACAGTGTTTTCATGTAAAATTTAATGGCACAGTAAGTTGGGCACATTTATTGAGCTGTTACTCATATTTAGAACTTGACACATAGTAAATATATCATCTTACCTTATTAAAAAACAGTGACTTCCACATTCACTGAAAGAGCTGAAAACCGCACCCAAAGTTCACAGATATATACAGTGAGGCTCTGTGAATAGAGTAACCAAGAAAGGTGTTGAAGTTTGCAGATGTGAATTCTAGTTTTGGATTTGTCCCTACTGGCCCTGGTTTCCTGTTTCAGCATCTCTGGGGTAGAGTCTACGGTAGGGTCCCTCGGCCTGATGGCTTCCAGGTGTACAGATATCAATCCCCTCGACCTACGGGCAGGGTGGAGGGCTTGGCTGGTCTTCTCTGGCCAAGAGCAGCCCTTGTTCTCATTTTCTCTGAGTGCCATGGTGGGAGAACATTTGGAAAACATTGCTCTGGAGGACAATCTCGAGAGTGACCGCCCTCCTTGTATGAGAAGTTATGCTTCTACCAGGGCAGCTGAATTCGCAGTCTACCATCACACTTAGGGTTCACAGAGGACATCTTAGTCAATTGAGACCCTGACATTTGTTTGGTTTTGTCCTCCACCCATGCTTTTGCTTTTTGTGTGCCTTGTCCTGTACTTACAAAATGAGGTTTGGGAAGTAAGAATAGGACTTTAGATTTGTCTCTTGTTACATTTCCTATTGTTAGATTTGGCCATGGCTCCATCCTCATGGGATCTTTTGGGATCCTGATTTGCTCACTCCGTGAATTCAAAGTCCATTTTAAGTGCTGGTCTCCCATCACGTGGTGAGCTGGGCCCTCATGTTGTAGAACTCACCCTGCAACTCCCAATTCCCTTCCCAATCTCTGGCTTGGGTTTGTGGCCCTCTGTTGTCCTGCACGCGTGACCCCTGGAAATATTACCACTTCCACACTCTCTGGGGTTTTTTTGCCCATGCTCACTTGGTAATTTTTTTTGGCTTCAGATTTCAGTTTTGCTTTTTAATCCTGAATTTGCTTTTTTTGGCAGGGGGGGGAATATATCCCTTCCAACCACCCTTACCTCCTCTACTCTTGACTTGCTGCAGCTGGAGGGTGACCGTGAACTTGTCCACATCCATCCTAGCTGCCTCTTTCCTGGGGGGGACCAAGTATGGCACCCGAGGTTGTCTACTGGTGACCACTCTTCACATTAACCCATTTGTCATGGAGTATGGGCGTTTAGGAGAGTGTCCAACTCTACTAAGTGTATTCTTCATCTTGCTTACAAGAAAGAGGTTTGAAATGCTTTCATGAAATCCTGATTCATTAAATTCACAGTATTCTGCCTAATCTCCACCTCTCTAACCCCATCGAATACAAGATTAAATGAGCTTCACCAGACTTGGTTCATTCTTAGTCACTTCATGCTTTCTCTTAGTGATCATGGCTTCATTGAGTGCTAAAGACGATCGCTGTAATAATTCATCTAGAATCTTTCCTGTTCACTAATCTGTGCTTGCACAACCCCTCAGACCCAGTGATGGATGTGAGAGCTGTCTGGAGGTAGGCAGTATTAAGGGTTAAGTATTAAGTATTCTCCTAAGAGGCTTGGTAGGAAGCTGGAAGACAGAGTGTGACTTAGTGGTCTGGGAGAGTCATGGAGATGATCTGATCTGTTTATGTGTCATTGCCTGGAACAGGAGTGAAATCAGCCAGATCCTCCCGGGGCATAACCAAAAGGTCACAAGGCAGCCATTGTGTATAGCATGTTAACTCTTTAGCTGAAAGGGACAAGGGTTAAACTAACAAAATGTGCCCCTGGAAGGCACTTCAGAGAACATTTAGATCAGTGCTCCTCAAACTTTACCGCTCACATGAGTCACGTGGGGAATCTTATTAAAATGCTGATTCTGATTCAGTCGTTCTGGGGTGGGGCCTGAGAGTCTACATTTCTAGTGCATTCCTTGATGATGTCTCTGGCCTGTGGGCACACTTTGTGTAGCAAGGATTTAGATTATACTGTATTTTTTTCCAGATGTAGAAACTGAAGTGCAGAGAGGCAAAGTGGTTTCCCCAAAGCCACATCCGTGAAGTTAGAGCAGCCTCTTTCATCCAGGTCTCCCGGGGCCCAGGTCTAACTACAAAATTAATTACCAAATTGCTGGACCTAGTAAAGCAGGGTTTACCACCCTTTCTTAAGGACCCGTAGTATGTGGCAGGACAGGCAAGGTCAGATTCCAGGTATGGACATGCTTGCCTGAAGGCACACACGCAAGCACACACATGCACACATAGGCACATGCATGCACACACACGCACACACACGTTGTATGTGCTTTGCATTCTCTTTTCTCATCGATTATGATGTGTAGGAAACACGTGGATTAAGGAAACACATGGAGCAATGGGTTACAGTCACATTAAAGATATTCTTAAATGCAGATCCATTCTGAATGTGTAAACTTTTCCATAAAAATATTATGGGAAAATATATGAGTTATTTCTGACCTATTAAGTATAAATACAGATGGAGTTCTGCAAAGACCATGTCGCTGACAAAATCGCATCATAATGACGTCTCCTGAGAGTTTCCATGGTAAAAGCTGCGGGCTTGGCTCAGTGAGTGCTGTGCTCCGGACTTTGTAAAGGACATTGGAGTTTGGAGATTTTCCATGAACTTCTGGTACTGAATTTTTATTGCCAACTGTGACAATTTGTTTTCCCTGAACTCTGTCGGGTTGGGGGGGGGGACTAAGCAACTGACAAAACCCAGGCAGGAGTGTGTGTGTGCATGTGTGTGCGTGTGTGTCTCCTTGTTGAGAAGCGGGAAAGAGGAAGGGAGACGTTGTCTGGAGTGGAAAAGAGGGTCAGAAAAATCCTGGAAACAAAATCTTTCCTCTCCACTAAATGTTCAGTAAAGATAAACTGATTAGGGAAAACAAACTCCTATTTTGGGGCAAATACCTAGGGTGGGTTAAGCCTGCTAGTGTCTTGTCCATGGCCTCCCTATCAACTGGGTAGTAAGTTTCTTGGGGACAAAAGCTGGGTCTTCCTGATCTTTTGTTGTTGTTCTTCTTCTTCCAAAGAGCATTGAGAGGGTCTTGCCTTCAGTGGAAGCCAGAAGCATCTTCAGTGAAATATCATTCACCTTCCAGCATTAGTAGCACCTGGCCAGCAACATGGGGGGTGCTAGTGTGTTTCTAAGGATCTAACGGCTCAGACCAGCAAGGCTGCCCCTGGAGCTGGGGGTGGATTAGGCCCCCGAAAGCCTCTGCTACTCCACATTGGAGGAAGGGTGGAAAGTTCTCCCAGCCCCCGACATTTGAGGGTATCTCAGCTTTTTTAGCAGTCTGTTGACGCACCAGATGGCCTAGGCCTGAATAGTCACGTGATAGGTAGGCTAAAAATGTCAGCAAAACCTCTACAGGAACGTTGCCTTAACCTCAAGACCATTCTGCTTATTCTTAATGTTGAAAGTCCTGTCTACCGCTCAGGTGGAAACATTTGATCTCTCAATTAAAGCTCATTAGTCTACCAATTAGTCACAGCTACTTGTAATCATTGGGCATGGGAAAACATTCTGGGAGGCCCTCTGGAAAGGATACCAAGAAGGGTGAGGAAATTGCACTCTCCCTGAGTACATACTCTCTGTTCACAAATATTGATAAGTAGCACAGGTCCCTGGAAAGACTCAAAGAGCAAGGCCAGGTTGGGCTCCACCCTGCCTGGCTGAGGGAATCTTGGGGAAAGTACTTACCTTTTCCATGCCTCAATTGCCTTATCTGTAAAATGGGCTTAAAGAACTTACAGTTCCTAGAAAAACGCCTGATACATAATGAGTGCCCACCCTTGCTGTCTCTCTGTTATTATCATGGAGAGAAGACTTGGATTCATAGCGGGGAGCACCACCCCAGGGTGCAGTAGGGGGCACGCATGAGTGAACCGTGGTGAAGACCAGAAGTGCGGGGAGGGGGACGAAGAGGAGGGGGAGTGTTGTGCGTGTTGTGACATCACGTTCAAGAGGACAAGGGGAGACGGGGCAGGGTGGTGGCTGCAGAGCACGTGCAAACACAGGTTTGAACGTTGTCTTCTGGAGAGAGTGGTGGCCCATCCAGGTTGGCGCGGGGGGTTCTTTTAAAGGGCAGTGGGGAAAGGCGGAAAGGTATGCGGAGGTAGCTGCTGGAGGGCCTTGGATGCCAGGAGAGGAGCTTTGGCCATTTTGGTCCTTGCGCTGCAGACTTTGAGTACGGCTCTGATAGGTGCGGCCCGTGCTGTGTTGAGAACATGAATCGGGATGCCGGGCGCAGGAGGGGCCGTGAGAGAAACAGAAGAGGGATTCGGCAGCACAGTCTCTCGGGGGTGGATCAGGCTGCGGCGAATGGAAGCCAGAGGCTCTGGCTACATTTCCCCGAATCCTCCCTGCCCTGATGGATTTTGAGCCCAGGGGTGACCCTTGGGTCTCCTCGCCTCCAGGATGCTGAGAAGAGATCCCTGCAGTGTCCCCAGGGCACATGGCAGGGGCGGTGGGCACAGTAGGAAGAGGCCCTGCGTCTGAAACATGCAAAGACCTGAATGAAAGGTCCTGCAGCATCGCCAGGAACTCCCATCTGTGGATGTCATTACAAGAGGCTTGGGAGGTTGGCAGAAGAGGGAGGGCATAGGAGACCCCAGGCCTGGCCTGGACTGGTCCAGATTCTGATGACAGGAACTGTGACAGACGGGACGTCTGTGGGCCAGCCTTGCCCAGGTTTATGGCTCAGTCATTTGAGAAGAGAGACACAGCCTGTGAACTGTTAGGAGAGAATGCTCCGTGGAGAGTGTGGTATTTCGAAAGGGCTTGGCACGTTTTCTGAATGCTTCTGGCTGCCTGCCGGGCTCAGAGTTTCCTGTTTCTAGTTCCCCACATGTGTCACAGCTGAGGATTAAAGCCCTAAGAGGCATCACCGGAGCCCACTTTCTCCTTTCTCTCAGCCTCTGCGCAGCTGGGTCTCCTGACAAGCTGTGAGGCATCCCTCTCCTATGTACAGACCAGACCCAAAGCTCTTTGGGAAAGAAAAACGCAATTAGCAACTCCATCCCGGGCTGACTTCTAAATGCACTTTTGTTTTTAATAACCACCTTCAACTCAGCGGGCTCCAACCAGGGAAAGAAACACTGCGGGCTGACCCTGACTTACCACCTCCCTCGGGGCCAGCCGTTCCCAAAGCCTCCAACCATAAGGAAAGGGGACGGTAAGATGATTGATTTGCACTTTGGTTTTCGTTTCTGTATTTTTTTCCCCTCCTTTTCCCTTTGTTTACGTATACACTGATGAAGTATTTAAGAGGGGCAAATGGAATCTGATAAAACTGACAATGTCATGCTGTTTGTTGAGACAAGATTTGAAGGATTTCTTGGAGTTATGTCGCTCTGTAGGCATATTTAAACCTGTGTGTCTGTGAGCCCTATTAAAAGATCACCTATGATTACATATGTTTTATTCCATGGAAGATTTACTATGAAATATGTGGGAGATATATTTTATGACTACATACTACCTATAAGTCATCAATAGTTATGTGTCTTTTGGTAAATCACGAGGTTTAACTGAAGGATATTGTAAAGTCCTTTTAAAATGCTGTAGTAGATGTTAGAATTAAGACATTTTATGACTTTCCTTTATGCTTCTACAGTTCTAGAGGGGCATAACCTGGGCCTGTGTTTGGGTGAAGGCATTGCATTGCTATAAACAGACATCACCGATTGCATTTAAAATTATAATATATTGTATTAGCAAGATTTGTGCATGCTTCCTTCCATAAGAGCTTACAATGGAATCTTTTTTTTTTTTAACATCTTTATTGGAGTATAATTGCTTTACAGTGGTGTGTTAGTTTCTGCTTTATAACAAAGTGAATCAGCTATACATATAACATATATCCCCATATCTCCTCCCTCTTGCGTCTCCCTCCCATCCTCCCTATCTCACCCCTCTAGGGGTCACAAAGCACAGAGCTGACCTCCCTGTGCTATGTGGCTGCTTCCCACTAGCTATCTATTTTACATTTGGTAGTGTATATATGTCCATGCCACTTTCTCACTTCGTCCCAGCTTACCCTTCCCCCTCCCCGTGTCCTCAAGCCCATTCTCTATGTCTGTATCTTTATTCCTGTCCTGCCCCTAGGTTCTTCAGAAACTTTTTTTTTTTTTTTGGATTCCATATATATGTGTTAGCATACGGTATTTGTTTTTCTCTTTCTGACTTACTTCACTCTGTATGACAGACTCTAGGTCCATCCACCTCACTACAAATAACTCAATTTCGTTTCCTTTTATGGCTGAGTAATATTCCATTGTATATGTGTGCCACATCTTCTTTATCCATTCATCTGTCAATGGACACTTAGGTTGCTTCCATGTCCTGGCTATTGTAAATAGAGCTGCAGTGAACGTTGTGGTACATGACTCTTTCTGAATTATGGTTTTCCCAGGGTATATGCCCAATAGTGAGATTGCTGGGTCATATGGTAGTTCTATTTTTAGTTTTTTAAGGACCCTCCATGCTGTTCTCCATAGTGGCTGTATCAATTTACATTCCCACCAACAGTGCAAGAGGGTTCCCTTTTCTCCGCACCCTCTCCAGCATTTATTGTTTGTAGATTTTTTGATGATGGCCATTCTGACTGGTGTGAGGTGATACCTCATTGTATTTTTGATTTGCATTTCTCTAATGATTAGTGATGTTGAGCATCCTTTCATGTTTTTGTTGGCAATCTGTATATCTTCTTTGGAGAAATGTCTATTTAGGTCTTCTGCCCATTTTTGGATTGGGTTGTTTGTTTTTTTGATATTGAAGCTGCGTGAGCTGCTTGTATATTTTGGAGATTAATCCTTTGTCAGTTGCTTCATTTGCAAATATTTTCTCCCATTCTGAGGGTTTTCTTTTCATCTTGTTTATGTTTTCCTTTGCTGTGCAAAAGCTTTTAAGTTTCATTAGGTCCCATTTATTTTTGTTTTTATTTCCATTTCTCTAGGAGGTGTATCAAAAAGGATCTTGCTGTGATTTATGTCACAGAGTGTTCTGCCTATGTTTTCCTCTAAGAGTTTTATAGTGCCTGGCCTTACATTTAGGTCTTTAATCCATTTTGAGTTTATTTTTGTGTATGGTGTTAGGGAGTGTTCTAATTTCATTCTTTTACATGTAGCTGTCCAGTTTTCCCAGCACCACTTACTGAAGAGGCTGTCTTTTCTCCATTGTATATTCTTGCCTCCTTTATCAAAGATAAGGTGACCATATGTGCATGGGTTTATCTCTGGGCTTTCTATCCTCTTCCATTGATCTATATTTCTGGTTTTGTGCCAGTACCAAACTGTCTTGATTACTGTAGCTTTGTAGTATAGTCTGAAGTCCGGGAGCCTGATTCCTCCAGCTCCATTTTTCTTTCTGAAGATTGCTTTGGCTATTCGGGGTCTTTTGTATTTCCATACAAATTGTAAATTTTTTGTTGTAGTTCTGTGAAAAATGCCATTGGTAGTTTGATGGGGATTGCATTGAATCTGTAGATTGCTTTGGGTAGTATAGTCATTTTCACAATGTTGATTCTTCCAATCCAAGAACATGGCATATCTCTCCATCTGTTTGTAACGTCTTTAATTTCTTTCATCAGTGTCTTATAGTTTTCTGCATACAGGTCTTTTGTCTCCTTGGGTAGGTTTATTCCTAGGTATTTTATTCTTTTTGTTGCAATGATAAATGGGAGTGTTTCCTTAATTTCTCGTTCAGATTTTTCATCATTAGTGTATAGGAATGCAAGAGATTTCTGTGCATTAATTTTGTATCCTGCTACTTTACCAAATTCAATGATTAGCTCTAGTAGTTTTCTGGTAGCATCTTTAGCATTCTCTATGTATAGTATCATGTCATCTGCAAACAGTGACAGCTTTAATTCTTCTTTTCCGATTTGGATTCCTTTTATTTCTTTTTCTTCTCTGATTGCTGTGGCTAAAACTTCCAAAATTATGTTGAATAATAGTGGTGAGAGTGGACAACCTTGTCTGGTTCCTGATCTTAGAGGAAATGGTTTCAGTTTTTCACCACTGAGAATGATGTTGGCTGTGGGTTTGTCATATATGGCCTTTATTATGTTGAGGTAAGTTCCCTGTATGCCTACTTTCTGGAGGGTTTTTATCATAACTGGGTGTTGAATTTTGTCAAAAGCTTAAACCATTAGCCAGACTCATCAAGAAAAAAAGGGAGTAGACTCAAATCAATAGAATTAGAAATGAAAAAGGAGAAGTAACAACTGACACTGCAGAAATACAAAGGATCATGAGAGATTACTACAAGCAACTATATGCCAGTAAAATGGACAACCTGGAAGAAATGAACAAATTCTTAGAAAAGCACAACCTTCCAAGACTGAACCAGGAAGAAATAGAAAATATAAAGAGACCGATGACAAGCACTGAAATTGAGACTGTGATTAAAAATCTTCCAACAAACAAAAGCCCAGGACCAGATGGCTTCAGAGGCGAATTCTATCAAACATTTAGACAAGAACTAACACCTATCCTTCTCAAACTCTTCCAAAATATAGCAGAGGGAGGAACACTCCCAAACTCATTCTACGAGGCCACCATCACCCTGATACCAAAACCGGACAAAGATGTCACAAAGAAAGAAAACTACAGGCCAGTATCACTGATGAACATAGATGCAAAAATCCTCAACAAAATGTTAGCAAACAGAATCCAATAACATTAAAAGGATCATACACCATGATCAAGTGGCGTTTATGCCAGGAATGCAAGGTTCTTCAATATATGCAAATCAATCAATGTGATACACCATATTAACAAATTGAAGGAGAAAAACCATATGATCATCTCAATAGATACAGTGGAATCTTAAAAGCTTGAGCATGGTGGTGGTTGTTGTTGTTGCTGTTTGTTTTTATTTTTATTGGGCTCTGAAAACTTGGTCCCTTTGCTGGGCCTAGGGAATCACTCAGACACTAGGACTGGCCATCACCCCCAGAGCAGAGGCCTGTATAGCTCAGTGAGCCCTGGTCAGCCAGCACTGGTTTGAGCATGCTTTTTCAGAGGCTTTGAAAATGTTACATCTGGAGTTGCAAGGAAGACTGTTGGCTCTCAGGGTTTGGTCAACATTGCCTTGTATTTCTTATTGGACACCCTTGACCACCCTTGTCCAATTTCTTATTGGACACCATTGCCTTGTATTTCTTATTGGACACCCTTGACCACCCTGACCTTGTCCTCTTATTGGACACCCTTGACCTCATTATGTCCTATAATAATGTTGTTGTGTGAAAGAATAAGAAAATGGGACAGAATCTGAGATATTAAAGAAAGGAAGGAAGAAAACAAAAATGAGGTTAACCATTCAATTCAATTCAACTTAAAACTTCCTCTTGCTCTTATGCCAAATGTGACTTTGCACTGTGGGTGTGAGGGTGTGAAGGGCTGGATGGTGGGAAGGACATTTCAAAAGGTGCAGCGAGTAACTAACTGGTTTGGTGAATCACCATGTCCACCCACAGGCGACTGGAGGCCACCATGTGTGTGCTGGAGGCTGGGGGGAAATCTGTGCTCACTGGAAACGTGTGGATAGTTGGGGAAAGGGAGGAGACATACCATCTGGAAGGAGTAGGGACACTTCTCGAGATGAATTTGATCTTCCTAATAGTGGTGATGAATTTTATTTTATTTTTATTTATTTATTTAAAAATGTATTTTTTAGAGTTTCTTCAACATTTATTCCAATTTGCTTTATATTATTATACTTCTAATAGTTTTTCACAGTTATTTAAATTTAAAAGTTAACTTATAAATTAGTGCATTTTATTTTTTTAAAAATTTTTATTGGAGTGTAGTTGATTTAATGTTGTGTTAGTTTCAGGTGTATAGCAGAGTGAATCAGTTACACATATATCCACTCTTTTTTAGATTCTTTTCCCATATAGGTCATTACAGAGTGTTGAGTAGAGTTCCCTGTGCTATACGGTAGGTTCTTATTATCTATTTTATATATAGTAGTGTGTATATGTCAATCCCAATCTCCCAACTTATCCCTCTCCCCTCCTTTCCCCCCAGTAACTATAAGTTTGTTTTCTACATCTGTCGCTCTATTTCTGCTTTGTAAATAAGTTCATTTGTAACCTTTTTTTAGATTACACATATAAGTGATATCATATGATAAAAAGGTATTTTTTATTGAAGTATTGTTGATTTAGAATGTTTCAGGTGTACAGCAAAGTGGTTCAGTTATACACATATATCTATTCTTTTTAAGATTCTTTTCCATTATTGCTTATTACAAGATATCCAGTATAGTTCTCTGTGCTATACAGTAGGACATTGTTGATTATCTATTTTATATATAGTAGTGTGTATCTGTTAATCCCAAATTCCCAGTTTATCTCCCCCCCCCTTTCCCCTTTGGTAACCATAAGTTTTTTTTCTATGTAAGTCCATTACTGTTTTGTAAATAAGTTCATTTGTATCATTTTTTTTTAAGATTCCACATATAAGTGATATAATATGATATTTGTCTTTCTCTGTCTGACTTCACATAGTATGATAATCTCTAGGTCCATCCATGTTGCTGCAAATGGCATTATTTCATTCTTTTCTTATGGCTAAGTAATATTCCATTGTATAAATATACCACATCTTCTTTATCCATTCATCTGTCGACGAGTAGTGATGAATTCTAAAAGATGCTTATGGCCTGTCTCTACTCAACATTCAGTTGTATTTTTAAAAAATTTATTTTATTTATTTATTATTTTTGGCTGCATTGGGTCTTCGTTGCTGTGCACAGGCTTTCTCTAGTTGCGGCGAGCTGGGGCTACTCTTTGGTGCGCTGAGCAGGCTTCTCATTGCGGTGGCTTCTCTTGTTGTGGAGCATGGGCTCTAGGCGCGTGGGCTTCAGTATTTGTGGCGCGTGGGCTTCAGTAGTTGTGGCTTGAGGGCTCTAGAGCACAGGCTCGGTAGTTGTGGCACACAGGCTTAGTTGCTCCGCGGCATGTGGGATGTTCCCGGACCAGGGCTCGAACCCGTGTCCCCTGCATTGGCAGGCGGACTCCCAACCACTGCACCACCAGGGAAGTCCCAACATTCAGTTTTTAATCTTTAACCTACAAACCCTTTTGGGCACTGTTAACATGCTGAGGAGAGAAATTCCACAGGCGAGGTCGTGGAGTGGCTATGATCCACTTCTAAAATACAGCCTTTAAAAACGTACACAGACAGCACATGCTCATGGTCAAAAATAAAATTAAAAAAGAATACATAGAGATAAATGAAAAAGGTGAAACGTAAAAACCTAACATTGTGAGATAAATACTGTTAGTATTTTGGTGGGTATGGTTTTCTCTGAACACATTTACAGTTTTGAAAAAACATGCTTGTGCTCTACATGATGTTTTATCACCTGCTTTTCCCTTTCAGCAATGTGCTGTGAGCATTTGGCCATGCTAATGAATTTCTTCCTACAAAAGCTTTTTAATCACATTACACAGATGATTTGTTAAATCGTGTTGGTATATTTGATTTTTTTCTTTTCTATTATTAACATTCCCCAAACTAACATTCCTATAGGGAAACCTATGCATCTCTTCCTGATTATTTCCTTGGAATAAATTCCCAGAGGTCAAAGGGCACGAGCATATTTGAAGCTCTTGCTTCTGTTACTAAATTTTTCTAGGAAAGTACTAGTCATGTATACTCCCTTCAGCAGTGTATGGACATCCTTTTCTCACACTTTCACCAGCACTGGGTTTTTCACCTTTTTTTTTTTTTTCCTAAAGTGTACTAATCTGATAACTGGCCAAGAGTGTTTTGTTGTCTTAATTTGCTTCAAGGACACTTTTTGTGAAACCTTCTGGCTTCCCATTCTGCCCCTTTGGGTTCAGCTTCTTGTATTTTTTTGGTTACATTATCAAAACAATCCTCTCTCACAGTAACTTTTGCCAACCTAATTTCTGAGGCCTTTGACCTCATTTGATGTCTCTCAGCAAGTCCGCCCAGGGTGTGTGGGAGTCGAATTCTTTTGCTCTGACTTCTTAATTTACCATTTGAGCAACTGAGAGCAAACCTCAGTCTTTATGATTTTATCTCCTTTCACCTCTACAATTTAGAGGTAAGGACTGACTTTCCACTCCACCACATGATCCTACTGGGAAGATAAAGAGAAAAGCTAGAGGAATGTTCTTTAAATAGAAAGAAAGTAAAAATACCAAATGGTACTATTACTAGTGTTAATATGAAGTTTATTTATAGCCTCACCTTATAGAGTATCTAGTTTTGGGAGAGCTGGGTGCTGACATTTTGACAATGTCTTCTAATTCTAAACTTGGAAAGTTGTGCGTGTTACAACATGTTTCTTGGTTCCCAGGTTCAGTAGCACATGGACATACTTTAGATTAAAAACAGGTTTTATTTTGTTGCCTATCTATCTCATCTGCACGTGGGATAATATGCCATTCTTCTCATATTGCGTTTTCACCATCCACTTGCTTTACTCTGATCCCCAGTGAGAGCTTCTGAAAGGTAGGGACTGATTTTATGTGTTTCTCTCTCTCCTGGGCCGGGTTTGGGGTCTGACACCCCGTGAGGGCTTGATGAACGTTTCTCGCATGAGTCAGCGGAAGGGAGCTAGGAACCTTTTTACCCAACTCTGCAGGGAAATGAATATCCCTAAAAGGAATTACAGAGGATTTAAAAATGGAGCTTTATCTGGGGCATATTGATTGTTTCCTTGGTTTAGTTTAGTGTGGGTTGGTTTCTGTTTCTACTGAGTAAGACTTTAACGCTCTTAATGGATGTTAAGCAAATGAATACAAACCCAGGGTAGAATCAGGAAAACGGAGATCGCAGCTTTTGTAAGTGCAAGTCCCATGGACTTGGCATGTATGGAAAGCTTTGCAGGAGGTACAGGGTTTCACTCTGACCCTCAGCTCAGTGGTCGGTTGTTAAAATTGGGATCAAATGAACATTTAGCAATGGTTTGAACCTGGTATTGAATAAGTAACGATGATGGCAAATAACCAATAGAGCACTTTCTACGTGTGAGACCTGGTTCTAAGTGCCCTGTGTACGAGGTAGTCTTTATTATTATCTTACTTTGCAGACTAAGAAATGTAAGTGCAGGGATGTGATTTGCTTAAAGTCACATCAGTACTTAGTGCACGACTGGGATTCATGACACGGTCTCATTCTAGGGAGAATAAATGAATAAAAACACATAGTTTGTGTGCTTTTGAATAGATAACGCACAGTTTAAAAGGCTTTAAAAAGGTTATTCAGCAAAGTCTTTCCCTCTTTCTCACCAGTAGGTTGATAGTTAATAGTTTCTTCCACCTCTTTGACACTGTATTAGTCAGGGTTCTCTCTCTGGAGAACCAATAGGAGATTGATATATATGTAGATATGTAGGTATCGATATAGCTATATCAATCTCCTCTTGGTTATATATGTGTCTATCTGTCTATGTGTATCTGTCTAGGAATAGACTTATTATAAGGTGTGGATTGGCTTATGCCATCATGGAGACTTGAGAAGTCCCAGGATCTGCCGTCTACAAGCTGCAGACCAAGGAAAGCAGATGGTGTAGTTAGAAGGTTGAGAGTTAGAGAGCAATGGTGTAGACACCTGTCTAGTCTGCAGGCCTAAGAACCAGGAGTGCCAAGGGCAGGAGAAGATCGACATCCTCACTCAAGTTGTCAGGCAGAGTTAATTCAACCTTCCTCTGCCTTTTTGCTCTATTTAGGCCCCCAAAGTATTGGATGGAGCCCATCCACACTGGGGAGGGCCATTTGTTTTACTCAGTTCACCAATTCAGGTGCTAATCTCTTCCAGAAACACCCTCACAGACACACCAGCTATCTGGGCATCCCATGGTCCAGTCCAGTTGACACATAAAATTAATCATCACACATGCCAATGATGTACACTCATCTGTACCTGGTTCCAAATCTGCATCTAACGAGCTGCTTTTTAACCTTTTGCTGACTAATAAGTTGTTTGCAGTCTTTTGCTATTACAACCAATGTTGCAATGAATAACAAACAGCCATGCCTGTGTCATTTTGCAGAAGTGCTAGCGAGCGTATTTGTTGGCTAAATTCCTAGAAGTGGCACTGCTGGGTCAGAGGCTTGTGTGCACTTGTGATTTGTCCACCCACCTCCTATCAGGTTATAACAGTTAACACCTCTGCCAGGAATGTTTGAGAAAATGTTTCTCCACACGTCTGCCGACACAGTATGCTAGCAAACTGTGTTTTTTGTTTTTTTGTTTTTTTTAGCTTTGGTGATCTTATAGGGGGAAGAGGTTAACTCAGTGTGTTTTCGAATTTTTCATATCTCATATCATAGCTGAGGGGTTTTTTTTAGACTATTTTTTATTTTTTAAAATTTTTATTGGAATGTAGTTGATTTATGATGTTGTGTTAGTTTCAGGTGTACAGCAAAGTGAATCAGTTATACATATACATATATCCACTCTTTTTTAGATTCTTTGCCCATATAGGTCATTGCAGAGTATTGAGATGAGTTCCCTGTGCTATAAAGTAGGTCCTTATTAGTTATCTATTTTATATATAGTAATATGTATATGTCAAGCCCAATCTCCTAATTTATCCACTCCCCCTTATCTCCTGGTAACCATAAGTTTGTTTTCTACATCCATGACACTACTTCTGTTCTGTAAATAAGTTCATTTGTACCCTTTTTTTAAGATTCCACATATAAACGATATCATATGTTTGTCTTTCCGTGTCTGACTTACTTCACTCAGTATGACAATCTTTAGGTCCATCCATGTCACTGCAAATGGCAATATTCCATTCTTTTTTATGGCTGAGTAATATTCCATTGTATACATGTACCACATCTTCTTTATCCATTCCTCTGTTGATGGACATTTAGGTTGCTTCCATGTCCTGGCTATTGTAAATAGTGCTTCAATGAACACTGGGGTGCGTGTATCTTTTTGAATTATGGTTTTCTCCTGGTATATGCCCAGGAGTGGGATTGCTGGGTCATATGGTAGTTCTATTTAGACTTTATTTTTTAAGAGCAGTTTTAAGTTTACAGCAAAATTGAGAGGAAGGTACGGAGATTTCCCATATACCCCCTGCCCCACACGTGTATAACCTGCTCCATTATCAATATGCCCCCCTCCCCAGAGGGATACATTCGGTACAACTGATGAACCTACACTGACACATCATTATCACCCAAAGTCCATAGTTCACCTTAGGGTTCACTCTTGGTGTGGTACATTCTATGTGTTTAGACAAATATAGAATGACGTGTATGCATCATTATAGTATCATACAGAGTATTTTCACTGCCCTAAAAGTCCTCTGTGCTCTGCCTGTTCATCCCTCCTCCCACCCGCCCCCTGGCAACTACCGATCTTTTTATTGTCTCTATAATTTCACCTCTTCAGAATGTCATATAATTGGAATCATACATTATGCAGCCTTTTCAGATTGGCTTCTTTTGCTTAGTACTATGCATTGAAGGTTTCATCATGTCTTATCATGGCTTGATAGCTCATTTCTCTTTAGCACTGAATGATATTCCATTGTCTGGATGGACCACTGGTGATTTATCCATTCCCCTACTGAATGATATCTTGGTTGCTTCCAAGTTTTGACAGTTATTAATAAAGCTTCTATAAACATCCATGTGCAGGTTTTTGTGTGGATATAAGTTTTCGACTCCTTTGGGCAAATACCAAGGAGAGTGATTGCAGGATCGTACTGTAAGAGCATGTTTAGTTTGGTGAGAAACTGTCAGACTGTCTTCCAAAGTGGCTGCACTGTTTTGCACCCCCTCCAGCAGTGAATGAGGGTCCCTGGTGCTCCACGTCCTTGACAGCATCTGCCATCAATGTTGTGGATTTTGGCCGTTCTAATAGGTGTGTAGTGGCATTGAGATTGTTTTAAAACTGGCTGTGATCATAACGATTGTTTTTTGAGCCTCGTGGGTGTCCAGCCATGGGACGCTGCAGTAGGGCAGGGCACACAGAGGGGCCGGGCAGTAGCCCGAGTCGAGTGTGTGATGAGCGTCGTGAAAGACACAGACAGCTGCTGAGACAGTGGCTAAGGGGCTGGGTCTATGTTACCTGGTGATGGGGGGTCCTTGTGAGGAGGCATGAGGTCTGAGGCAGAGGGAACAGCGGCATTTGAGCCCTGCAGGGGGGCAGGAGAAGGTCTGTATGCGGGGGGCCGAGTGAGTGAGAGGGAGCCTGGAGATGGAGATGGGGCCAGATCACGGTGGTGTAGACAGAGATGGGGCCAGATCACAGTGGTATAGACAGAGATGGGGCCAGATCACGGTGGTGTAGACAGAGATGGGGCCAGATCACGGTGGTGTAGACAGAGATGGGGCCAGATCACGGTGGTATAGACAGAGATGGGGCCAGATCACGGTGGTGTAGACAGAGATGGGGCCATGGTAAGGAGCTTGGGTTTTATTCTGAACTTCCCAGTCACAGGCTGGGGAGATGGTGCCAGAGTGTGTACAGTCTTACCTCCCAGACCACGAGTGCTCACCTATGTGATATTAGGGAAGCCCAATGCCTGTGCCCAAGCACTGTGGGACGTCGTTGTATTTACCATGAGAGATGGTGGCAGGGTGGACATTTCCACAGGGCTGGCACGCAGGACACTGTGCTGTCTCGCCCAGCCCTGAATTCCTGGGTGTGTGACAAGCGACAGGTGCTATGCCTGAACGTGGTTGTGGAGACATTACACAGGCATGCGCTCTGCCTCTCCCGGGAATGAAACTAGGTGTACAAAGGGCGTTCTCGCTCATCCCCTCAAGCTTTGCTAAATTAACTGAGGGTTTTGAGAAATGATTCATGAGTGTCCAGTCGGGCTGGGCCCTGTGCTCGGTGCTTCCAGTGTTGAGAGGAGGAGGAGGTGGAGGAGGACGGCAAAACACAGAGGAAGAAAGTGAGCAGCGGCTTCTTACTTTCTTACTTACAGTTTCGAGACAGAATTAATGTCAGTGATCAAAAGGTAGGTGGAGGGGGCAGCAAAGAGGCCCAGCCGCTTCTGGTTCCAGATGAGAACTCGGGCCTTGCAGACCACTGCGGGGACCTGTTTGGTGCTGGGGAGTCCATGGGGCTGGAGCTTCTCTTATATCCTTCTCTGGAGGTGCAGGTAGGGGGTTCCTTCTATCTTTAGAGGTGAAGAATCAAGAGCTTTCCTCAAGGCCACGGGGTGGGCCAAGGATGGAGCTGGGACTAGCCCCTGATTCTGAGCTCTCTGAGGATGCTCTCCAAGCATCCCCAAAAGAGCAAAATTCCTCAGCCTCATCATTGGGGAAGGCCTGGAGGAGAGGCTCTCTCTCTGCCCCACATCCTCTTTCACTTTGGCCCCTCTGGTTCCATTATTATGGGGCTGCTTGGCTTCCGAGCCTGTAGCATTGGCAGGCCCCTGCAGAAGGGCTGGACCACACCCTCACGTGCCTGATGGTTAAGGCTCTAAGCCCAGAGGTGCTTCTATCTTGTGAAGAAACATAGGGGACCGAGGTCAAGTATTGTTGGTTGGGCTCTCAGGCCCCTATCTAGGGCACAACTGGTCATTTGTGGCCATAGCAGAGTGGGGATTAGCGCGCGCGTGTGTGTGTGTGCAGGTGGTGTGCCTGGATGAAGGCTTCAGGACCCGCCGGCCCAGAAGACGTGTTCAGGGATGCAGGTTTCCATGGAGATAGGACCACCTGGGCAGGAAGTGGGACAGCTGTGAGATCAGTTAACACCTCAGCTAGCTTTGCTTCCTGGTCCAGGGAGAAGAGGGCAGGGTTTGCTCCGGAGGAGAAGGGACTCCACAGATGAGTTCCAGATGCTCAACTCAGACAGAGCGGCCCAATCCAGCACAACATGGGGTGGGGTTGGGACTTGTCCAGTGATAATGATAAGGAGGTAAAAGAGGCAGCCAAAGGAATACTTACAAGGCAGCCAAAGGAATACTTACAAAGGAGAAGTCCAGAAACATATTTACAAAACTTGAACGGCATCTATGCTAATTGCAATTAAAATAAATATTTTAGGATTCATAGATTTTCAGGCTCTTGGTTTTCCAATATCTGTGTTCAATCTGTTCATGACAATGACTAACATTTCAGTGAGAATATTAGCAAGTTGGATGTCTGAAGGCTTCAGACATTCTCCGAATCAATGAACAAATGAATGGTGATGTTGCTATAGAACTAGGCGATGGTGTGATTTTGTCTTTTGTGGAGGTTTGCCTTTTTTATCATTTGAGGGGAAATTATTGGAAGTGGACACACTTATACGTGATCCTCTTTTTTCTGAAGATGCTGAACTTCTTGGCTGAGGTAAGCAGTGTTGGTTTTTTTGACTGTATCCACTCAGCCACTTATGCCAACAATATATTCCAGCATGGCTGCAAACCCAACACATTCCACAGCCATGAGTATGACCCCAGAGGTTGATGTGGTTTCCCTCATTCAATTCCTGGACTTAGTGAGAGGGCAGAACTTGACTGGAGATCATGGGACAACTTTTCTCAGACCATTTATTACCTGGATTTCAACTGTTGGCTCTTCGACCTCTTCGCTCTGGGCAGATCTGCTGCCGTCCTGAATGAACCAGGCTCAGCTGTCATCTGGCTGCTCCTGGCGATGTCTGGGTGCTTTACAGACATTACCTGTGCTCTGTACACAGGTTTTACTGTTTTCAATTTGTCCCAAAGGAGGATGGGGGGCAGAGCTAGCAGATTTAGGCAGGTACCATCTCCAGATGGTGGCAGATGGATGACAGAGTCAGGATTTGAACCTGGGTCAGTTGGGCTCCCAAACCTCTTCACGTTTCATTGTGCTGATATGATAACGGGACCCAAAGAAGGGAAATGCTAGTCGATGAATAATTCTTTTTGAGATGTATTTGAACTCATATTTGTATGAGTTGAAAGCTGAAGCTTTCAGAGTTCGTTCACGTGAGGAACATGATTAAGGCTCCCTTCTACCATTTCTTATGGGAATTTATCATCCAAGCTGGCACATGTTACCTGTAAGCTAGTTTTTAAAGAAGGCATTATGTACAAGGGTTATTTTCTAGCCTCTGAAATGGTCTGTAGATAATATTTAAGCTACAACCAATACAATACATATTATAAAGTAAAAATTCAACTATAATAGGAACTCAACAGATATTTCTCTGGAAGGATTAAACATACCCTGCCTGAAATAGGTGGGAGAAACCTAGTTTCACAGATTGTATCATCTATCTCTTAATGAATAATCTGTACATCAATAAAAGAACAGATAACAAATGTTAATGAGTATGTGGAGAAAAGGGAACATTTGTGCACTGTTGGTGGGAAAGTAAATTGGTATAGCCACTTTGGAAAACAGTATGGAGGTTCCTCAAAAAATTAAAAATAGAACTACCATATGATCCAGCAATTCCACTACTAGATATATATCCAAAGGAAATGAAATCAGTATCTTAAAGAGATACCTACACTTCCATGTTCATTGCAGCATTATTCATAATAGCCAAGATATGGAAATAATCTAAGTGTTTGTCAACAGATGAATGGATAAAGAAGATGTGGTACACACTGGACATACAATAGAATACTATTCAGCCATGAGAAAGGAAACCCTGCCTTTTGCAAGAACATGGAAGAAGCTTCAGGGTATTAAGCTAAGTGAGATAAGACAGACAGAGGAAGACAAATACTGTACGATATCACTTATATGTGGAATCAAAAAAAGCTGAACTCAGAGAAACAGAGAGTAGAGTGGCATTTGCAGGGGCTTCGGAGTGAGGGAAATGGGGAGATGTTGGTCAAAAGGTACAAACTTCCAGTTATAAGAATAACAAGTTTGGGGATCTAATGTTCAGCATGGTGATTGTAGCTAATATATTGTATCACATACTTGAAAGTCACTAAGAGAGTAGATCTTAAATGTTCTCACCACAAAAAAAGAAGTGGTAATTATGTGATGGGATGGAGGTGTTAGCTAACACTATGGTGGTCATATCTGACAGTATAAAAATGTATCAAATCAACACGTTGTACACCTTAAACTTGCACAATGTTATATGTCAATTACATTTCAATTAAGCTGGGAAACAAACAAACAAAATAATAACCTGTTAAACAATATGCAAAAAATCACAGCATTTCTTTCCTAGGGGGAAAATATATGATTCTAGTCCGAGGTGTTAGAATGGGTACTTTGACTTGTTGATTTAAAAAATCTCATGTGATACGTGCCATGACAACCTCTTTTGAACAAATTTCCCTCAAGGTTTAAGCACTTCTCTAGATTATCACAGTGGGTTACTGAGCTGACTCATAGGGAGAAGGAGAGGTTACATTTTTGCTATTGTAATAATGTGGGAAATTACACCCCACATCACTCAGCACACTTGAATATTTCTCATCAACCTCGAATTCTGAGATTTATTTAACTGCAAGATCAGAGTTCTAGATTTTCTTTCCCAGTTGAAATGTTTAAGAAATTTAGGTAACGTGACACAGTATATAAAAACTAGGTTCATAGGAAAGTGAAAAATGCTGGGAGGGTGGCGGAGGAGGGGTGGTGGAGACAGACACTTCCTTTAGTCTGGAACTGATGTCTGGATCATGAATTATTGTTCCAGGGAAACCTGCTGTGTGTGAATAAACCCCTGAAGTTGGACTCTCTTCCTCTGCCTGGCCCCTGTCGGCCCAGTCGGTGTAGAAAATGGCGTTGCTGCATTAGGGGACCCACTCAGCTACGTACAAATAGAACAGACGTCTACTGACTATGATCGCCCTCTGTGATCTAGGCCAGCCTTTGTCCATCTTGATTGCATGTTGGAATCACCTGGGGAGCCTTAAGCACTACCGGTACCTGGGCCCCACCGCCCAGACGTTCTGATGGCATAGGTCTGAGATGCAGCAGACCTGGGCAGAGGGATTTTTAAAAAACTCTCCGGGTGCAGGTGGTGTAATGTGGCCTGAGAATCACTGACCCGGGAAATAGACAGCCGTAATTTCCGTAATTTACCCAAGTCAACAAGAAGCTGGCTAGAACAAGGCTGTCCTGAGTGATTGCCAAATCCCTCTGCTGGGGGAATTTAGGTCCATTTCCCAGAAAACTTTGTTCTTGAACATGATCACAGGTTCTCTGTCCCGTCCGTGTGGTCTGAATTTTCTAAGGGACAGTGGGTGTAAGTAGTGTAAATGGAGCCGCTTTCATTTATTCGGCAAAGATTTAAACATCTGCTCTGCTCAAGCTGTGGTCAGTAAGGGAAAGAGCTTACCTTTCAGCATCTGATGAGTATCAAGGAGAGAAGAACTCAGCCATATGGAGTCCGGGGTGCTGGTGCCACCAGGGACGGGGAGGTGAAGCCAAGGGCTCAGAGGAGGTGGAGATAGTCACCCATCGCCACTGGTTGGAGGGGTGGGAAAACCCTAGAATGCCCTCTGAAAGGAGCATACAGTATTGAGGATGGGCCTGGAAGGAGGAGGAAGAAGGATAACAGTCTGGGCAGAGGGAATGAGGGAACAATGGAGAAACTGGCAAGGAGACTGGTATGTGATTTGACCTCAGCCAAGAAGCCTCAAGGCAAGGAGGGGAACTTGTCAGAAAGATGGAGTCAGGGAGGCAAGGCGGGTCTGGAATGAGAGCCAGTGGTCTGGGCTTCATCCAGGGGAGTGGGAGCCCTGCGGGGGTGGGTTCTGACTGCCAAAGCCCAAGCAAAGGGCAAGTGGGGGTTCGCCTAGCACTATTTATCCAGCTAATCTGGATGCTTTAGAAGAAAAGTCTGTGTTGGTCTAACCATCTCATTTGACAAAGTGGGAAAAACACCCACGTAGGTTCCACACGTCAGTTTTGTGTCCACAGGGTGGGTGGGTTGTTGCATTAGGGTGGTTCAGACTTTTCCTGATTGCTGCCTTATTCATCTCTCCTCTTCTCTAGCTTTGAGCACAACTTCCTTTATTCTTCCCCAGTCCTCCTTCTGAGGGGGAAATTGAAGAGCTTCCCACACATATAATCTTGTTGTCTCAAGTGGTGACAGTGAAACTCTGAGTATAAAAAGATTCTCTGATCATTAAGAGGCCTGATGGTTCACACGGTATTTACTTCATTCTTGGCCACATTGACTCTTAAGTAAATATGGTAACTGCTTGTTTAAAAATTCTTTTCACAATACAATAATAACATGGAAAGGTCAGCCAGGTTTTGGCACAAATGGCCAACATGCTTCTGCCAATGATGTTTCTGGATTAATTTTATTGCTTCTAAATGTTCTTCAATGCATTTTGAGAATTTTATTTATAAGAAAGTGCTGTTAGTGGTTCTGTCTAAAAGGGGAGAGGAGGGAGAGCGATTTCCCTATAATTGAGATCACTTTGTCTAAGTCTGATTTTGAATTATCTCAGAGAACAGATTGGTGGTTACCAGAGGCAGGGGGTGGGGAGGGGTGAAATGGGTGAAGGGGTCAAAATGTGCAAAGTTCCAGTTATAAAATAAATAAGTCCTAGGAGGTAATATACAGCATGATAACCATAGTTAAGAATATTACCTTGTATATTTGAAAGTTGCTAAGAGGTTAGATCTTGTAAGTTCTTATCACAGGAAAAGACATTTGTAACTGTGGGTGGTGATGGTTGTTCACTAGACTTATTGTGATCATTTCAAAGTTAATACAAATGTCCAATCATTATGTTGTATACCTGAAACTAACATGTCAATCATATTTCAGTTTAAGAAGTATTTATTTGCATTGTGTTGGACACATTAGAGGATTCCTCCCCTCCCTCCAACACACACACACACACACACACACACACACACACAGACACAGAAGGAGGATGTTTATGGTCCTGAAAACTCTCGTGTTCACTTTTTCTCCCGTTGGCAGAAAAGGGTGAAATCACGTTAGCAGACTTTCTATGCTGGGTCCTAGTGTTTTCTGTATGACAAGGCTAACATTTTTCTAGATAAACTTTGCATGTCTATAGTTTCTCACTTCTGCTTCTTACCGTTCTCACATTAATTCATAACCCCATTGCAATAAGTGTTTGACCTAGTTTGAAAGAATCTGGTTGTAAAGGAAGAAGGAAAAAGCCACTTCTTAAAGGTAAGGCTTATTTATGTGTGAATCTTAGATGTGTGACATAGTCGGGAGATAAAATATTGAAAGGTCTTAGTTTTCAATGTTGGGCAGTGTTGTTTCATATCTGCACCTTTTCTCATCAAACCACAGGTCCAGTTTTGGACTGGGAAGGCATCCTTACTCCAGGCTTGAAACTGTAACACGTCCCCTACCTATCTTGGGGGACCAAAAATAGCAGCAAAAAGCACCTACTATGTGCCAACTACAGCAATAAGCACTTTACCTGTATGTTCACCATCCTGGCCAGGTGGGCTCTGGTTTCCCCATGTGACAGATGGGGAACTGAGGCTGACGAAGCACAATTGGAATGGGTAGAGCTGGAGGCACCTTGAGCCTCTCCTGTCTATGTGTTAATGCTGCTTGTGGCATCCCTGGCACATGCATTAGTGGCATCCCTGGCACATGCTTTAGTGGCATCCCCGGCACATGCATTAGTGGCATCCCTGGCACATGCTTTAGTGGCATCCCTGGCACATGCATTAGTGGCATCCCTGGCACATGCTTTAGTGGCATCCCTGGCACATGCATTAGTGGCATCCCTGGCACATGCATTAGTGGCATCCCCGGCACATACTTTAGTGGCATCCCCGGCACATGCATTAGTGGCATCCCCGGCACATACTTTAGTGGCATCCCCGGCACATGCATTAGTGGCATCCCCGGCACACACATTTTTTTTTTCACACACACACACACTCTGTTTTATTTTTACAAGAGATAAATAGACTGACACCAAGCATTGTAAATGGATGACCACAACAAAACAACAATGATTGCAATTACCAAACACGAAACACACTCCTACTATGTCATAATATTGACATTCAGTCCAGTAATCCTCCACTATAACAGCTCCTTTACATTGCAGTGAAAATTGATTTGTATATTCTTTGCCTCTGAGTCCTTGTGGGATTTTCTTTTTTTAAATTCAAACAGAAAGTCACAAAAATTATAATCATCCTCATCAGTTCACTCAGTCCCATGTAATTAATTTTTTTTTCATCTTGATCTTTTGTTAGCACTTTTATGAGTTCATCAGTTTTTCATTAGAGTTCTGAAAATGCTTATTCATTCACTTCAGCAGTACAGTTACCAGAAACCTGTACTTGTCAGAGTCTTTTCTATGAATTCCTTGAAGATGAACTCCTTTTATAGGAACATATTTGCAAAAGCATCAGAGTACACCCAGAACTGTCTGTAAATGACAAAAGACTTAAAAATGACCACAGTTAAAGATTTGATGAAAGTTCATAATAGTGCATTGACAAGGAAATTTAGTTATTTCTGAGATATACATTTTAAAGTAATAACTAGAATTATGACTTATAACATTATACCAGAACATATAAGATTTTTAGAAATTTCACGTAATGTCTGAAACATTTATATTAACATATTTCCATACAAATAACCCAATGAAAGTTTAGTATTAGTTGTTATGTTTGTTCGTTTTTTTATACTGCAGGTTCTTATTAGTCATCAATTTTATACACATCAGTGTATACATGTCAATCCCAATCGCCCAATTCAGCACACCACCATCCCCACCCCACCGCAGTTTTCCCCCCATGGTGTCCATATGTCTGTTCTCTACATCTGTGTCTCAACTTCTGCCCTGCAAACCGGCTCATCTGTACCATTTTTCTAGTTTCCACATACATGCATTAATATATGATATTTGTTTTTCTCTTTCTGACTTACTTCACTCTGTATGACAGCCTCTAGATCCATCCACGTCTCAGCAAATGACTCAATTTCGTTCCTTTTTATGGCTGAGTAATATTCCATTGTATATATCTACCACAACTTCTTTATCCATTCGTCTGTCGATGGGCATTTAGGTTGCTTCCATGTCCTGGCTATTGTAAATAGTGCTGCAATGAACATTGGGGTGCATGTGTCTTTTTGAATTATGGTTTTCTCTGGGTATACGCCCAGTAGTGGGATTGCTGGATCATATGGTAAATCTATTTTTAGTTTTTTAAGGACCCTCCATGCTGTTCTCCATAGTGGCTGTATCAATTTACATTCCCACCAACAGTGCAAGAGGGTTCCCTTTTCTCCACACCCTCTCCAGCATTTGTTGTTTGTAGATTTTCTGATGATGCCCATTCTAACTGGTGTGAGGTGATACCTCATTGTAGTTTTGATTTGCATTTCTCTAATAATTAGTGATGCTGAGCAGCTTTTCATTGCTTCTTGGCCATCTGTATGTCTTCTTTGGAGAAATGTCTATTTAGGTCTTCTGCCCATTTTTGGATTGGGTTGTTTGTTTCTTTAATATTGAGCTGAATGAGCTGTTTATATATTTTGGAGATTACTCCTTTGTCCGTTGATTCGTTTGCAAATATTTTCTCCAATTCTGAGGGTTGTCTTTTCGTCTTGTTTATGGTTTCCTTTGCTGTGCAAAAGCTTTGAAGTTTCATTAGGTCCCATTTTTTGTTTGTTTTTGTTTTTATTTCCATTACTCTAGGAGGTGGATCAAAAAAGATCTTGCTGTGATTTATGTCAAAGAGTGTTCTTTCTATGTTTTCCTCTAAGAGCTTTATAGTGTCTGGTCTTACATTTAGGTCTCGAATCCATTTTGAGTTTATTTTTGTGTATGGTGTTAGGGAGTGTTCTAATTTCATTCTTTTACATGTAGCTGTCCAGTTTTCCCAGCACCACTTATTGAAGAGACTGTCTTTTCTCCATTGTATATCTTTGCCTCCTTTGTCATAGATTAGTTGACCATAGGTGCGTGGGTTTATCTCTGGGCTTTCTATGTTGTTCCATTGATCTATGTTTCTGTTTTTGTGCCAGTACCATATTGTCTTGATTACTGTAGCTTTGTAGTATAGTCTGAAGTCAGGGAGTCTGATTCCTCCAGCTCCGTTTTTTTCCCTCAAGACTGCTTTGGCTATTCGGGGTCTTTTGTGTCTCCATACAAATTTTAAGATGATTTGTTCTAGTTCTGTAAAAAATGCCATTGGTAATTTGATAGGGATTGCATTGAATCTGTAGATTGCTTTGGGTAGTAGAGTCATTTTCACAATATTGATTCTTCCAATCCAAAAACATGGTATATCTCTCCACCTGTTGGTATCATCTTTAATTTCTTTCATCAGTGTCTTATAGTTTTCTGCATACAGGTCTTTTGTCTCCCTAGGTAGGTTTATTCCTAGGTATTTTATTCTTTTTGTTGCAGTGGTAAATGGGAGTGTTTCCATAATTTCTCTTTCAGATTTTTCATCGTTAGTGTATAGGAATGCAAGAGATTTCTGTGCATTAATTTTGTATCCTGCAACTTTACCAAATTCATTGATTAGCTCTAGTAGTTTTCTGGTGGCATCTTTAGGATTCCCTATGTATAATATCATGTCATCTGCAAACAGTGACAGTTTTACTTCTTCTTTTCCAATTTGTATTCCTTTTATTTCTTTTTCTTTTCTGATTGCCATGGCTAGGACTTCCAAAACTATGTTGAATAATAGTGGTGAGAGTGGACATCCTTGTCTCGTTCCTGATCTTAGAGGAAATGCTTTCAATTTTTCACCATTGAGAATGATGTTTGCTGTGGGTTTGTCATATATGGCCTTTATTATGTTGAGGTAGGTTCCCTCTATGCCCACTTTCTGGAGAGTTTTTATCATAAATGGGTGTTGAATTTTGTCAAAAGCTTTTTCTGCATCTATTGAGATGATCATATGGTTTTTATTCTTCAATTTGTTAATATGGTTTATCACATTGATTGATTTATGTATATTGAAGAATCCTTGCATCCCTGGGATAAATCCCACTTAATCATGGTGTATGGTCCTTTTAATGTGTTGTTGGATTCTGTTTGCTAGTATTTTGTTGAGGATTTTTGCATCTATATTTATCAGTGATATTGGTCTGTCATTTTCTTTTTTTGTAGTATCTTTGTCTGGTTTTGGGATCAGGGTGATGGTGGCCTCATAGAATGAGTTTGGGAGTGTTCCTTCCTCCGCAATTTTTTGGAAGAGTTTGAGAAGGATGGGTGTTAGCTCTCCTCTAAATGTTTGATAGAATTCACCTGTGAAGCTATCTGGTCCTGGACTTCTGTTTGTTGGAAGATTTTTAATCACAGTTTCAATTTCATTACTTGTGATTGGTCTGTTCATATTTTCTATTTCTTCCTGGTTCAGTCTTGGAAGGTTATACCTTTCTAAGAATGTGTCCATTTCTTCCAGGTTGTCCATTTTATTGGCATAGAGTTGCTTATAGTAGTCTCTTAGGATGCTTTGTATTTCTGCGGTGTCTGTTGTAACTTCTCCTTTTTTATTTCTAATTTTATTGATTTGAGTCCTCTCCCTCTTTTTCTTGATGAGTCTGGCTAATGGCTTATCAATTTTGTTTATCTTCTCAAAGAACCAGCTTTTAGTTTTATTGATCTTTGCTATTGTTTTCTTCGTTTCTATTTCATTTATTTCCGCTCTGATCTTTATGATTTCTTTCCTTCTCCTAACTTTGGGTTTTTTTGTTCTTCTTTCTTTAGTTTCTTTAGGTGTAAGGTTAGATTGTTCACTTGAGATTTTTCTTGTTTCTTTAGGTAGGCTTGTATAGCTATAAACTTCCCTCTTAGAACTGCTTTTGCTGCATCCCATAGGTTTTGGATCGTCGTGTTTTCATTGTCATTTGTCTCTAGGTATTTTTTGATTTCCTCTTTGATTTTTTCAGTGATCTCTTGGTTATTTACTAACGTATTGTTTAGCCTCCATGTGTTTGTGTTTTTCACGTTTTTTTCCCTGTAATTCATTTCTAATCTCATAGTGTTGTGGTCAGAAAAGATGCCTGATATGATTTCAATTTTCTTAAATTTACTGAGGCTTGATTTGTGACCCAAGATGTGATCTATCCTGGAGAATGTTCCGTGTGCACTAGAGAAGAAAGTGTAATCTGCTGTTTTTGGATGGAATGTCCTATAAATATCAATTAAATCTATCTGGTCTATTGTGTCATTTAAAGCTTCTGTTTCCTTATTTATTTTCATTTTGGATGATCTGTCCATTGGTGTAAGTGAGGTGTTAAAGTCCCCCACTATTATTGTGTTACTGTCCATTTCCTCTTTTATAGCTGTTAGCAGTTGCCTTATGTATTGAGGTGCTCCTATGTTGGGTGCATATATATTTATAATTGTTATATCTTCTTCTTGGATTGATCCCTTGATCATTATGTAGTGTCCTTCCTTGTCTCTTGTAACATTCTTTATTTTAAAGTCTATTTTATCTGATATGAATATAGCTACTCCAGCTTTCTTTTGATTTCCGTTTGCATGGAATATCTTTATCCATCCCCTTACTTTCAGTCTGTATGTGTCCCTAGGTCTGAAGTGGGTCTCTTGTAGACAGCATATATATGGGTCTCGTTTTTGTATCCATTCAGCAAGCCTGTGTCTTTTGGTTGGAGCATTTAATCCATTCACGTTTAAGGTAATTATCGATATGTATGTTCCTATGACCATTTTCTTAATTGTTTTGGGTTTGTTTTTGTAGGTCCTTTTCTTCTCTTGTGTTTCCCACTTAGAGAAGTTCCTTTAGCATTTGTTGTAGAGCTGGTTTGGTGGTGCTGAATTCTCTTAGCTTTTGCTTGTCTGTAAAGCTTTTGATTTCTCCATCAAATCTGAATGAGATCCTTGCCAGGTAGAGTAATCTTGGTTGTAGGTTCTTCCCTTTCATCACTTTAAGTATATCATGCCACTCCCTTCTGGCTTGTAGAGTTTCAGCTGAGAAATCAGCTGTTAACATTATGGGAGTTCCCTTGTATGTTATTTGTCATTTTTCCCTTGCTGCTTTCAATAATTTTTCTTTGTCTTTAATTTTTGCCACTTTGATTACTATGTGTCTCGGCGTGTTTCTCCTTGGGTTTATCCTGTATGGGACTCGCTGCGCTTCCTGGACTTGGGTGGCTATTTCCTTTCCCATGTTAGGGAAGTTTTCGACTATAATCTCTTCAAATATTTTCTCTGGTCCTTTCTCTCTCTCTTCTCCTTCTGGGACCCCTATAATGCGAATGTTGTTGCGTTTAATGTTGTCTCAGAGGTCTCTTAGGCTGTCTTCATTTCTTTTCATTCTTTTTTCTTTAGTCTGTTCCGCTGCAGTGAATTCCACCATTCTGTCTTCCAGGTCACTTATCCGTTCTTCTGCCTCAGTTATTCTGCTATTGATTCCTTCTAGTGTAGTTTTCATTTCAGTTATTGTATTGGTCATCTCTGTCTGTTTGTTCTTTAATTCTTCTAGGTCTTTGTTAAACTTTTCTTGCATCTTCTTGATCTTTGCCTCCATTCTTATCCCGAAGTCCTGTATCATCTTCACCATCATTATTCTGAATTCTTTTTCTGGAAGGTTGCCTATCTCCACTTCATTTAGTTGTTTTTCTGGGGTTTTATCTTGTTCCTTCATCTGGTATATAGCCCTCTGCCTTTTCATCTTGTCTGTCTTTCTGTGAATGTGGTTTTTGTTCCACAGGCTGCAGGATTATAGTTTTTCTTGCTTCTGCTGTCTGCCCTCTGGTGGTTGAGGCTATCTAAGAGGCTTGATGGGAGGCTCTGGTGGTGGGTAGAGCTGACTGTTGCTGTGGTGGTCAGAGCTCAGTAAAACTTTAATCCACTTGACTGTTGATGGGTGGGGCTGGGTTCCCTCCCTGTTGGTTGTTTTGCCTGAGGCAACCCAACACTGGAGCCTACCTGGGCTCTTTGGTGGGGCTAATGGCAGACTCTGGGAGGGCTCACGCCAAGGAGTACTTCCCAGAACTTCTGCTGCCAGTGTCCTTGTCCCCATGGTGAAACAGAGCCACCCCCTGCCTCTGCAGGAGACCTTCCAACACTAGAAGGTAGGTCTGGTTCAGTCTCCCCCGGGGTCACTGCTCCTTCCCCTGGGCCCCGATGCGCACACTATTTTGTGTGGGCCCTCCAAGAGTGGGGTCTCTGTTTCCCCCAGTCCTGTCGAAGTCCTGCAATCAATTCCCACTAGGCTTCAAAGTCTGATTCTCTAGGAATTCCTCCTCCCGTTGCCAGACCCCCAGGTTGGGATGCCTGACGTGGGGCTCAGAACCTTCACTCCAGTGGGTGGACTTCTGTGGTATAAGTGTTCACCAGTCTGTGAGTCACCCACCCACCAGTTATGGGATTTGATTTTACTCAGATTGCGCCCCTCCTACTGTCTCATTGTGGCTTCTCCTTTGTCTTTGGATGTGGGGTATCTTCTTTGGTGTGTTCCAGTGTCTTCCTGTCGATGATTGTCCAGCAGCTAGTTGTGATTCTGGTGTTCTCGCAAGAGAGAATGAGAGCACGTCCTTCTACTCCGCCATCTTGGTTCCTCTCCCCGGCACACACATTTATGGCTTAGCTCTCCTGTTGACATCACAAAGTAAAGTGCCTGCATATGTTACTGTTAGTTACCTCCGACTCTCAGATCTTTGAACAGCTGTCAACGTTTCCCTTGAGTCACTTCTGCACTCACAGAGCCGCCTTCGATTCTCCATCCTAACTTTCACCTGGCATGTTCCCTGCTTCTTTCTTTCTTTAGGTGAATCTCAGCTTGTTCCAAAAAGGACTTGAGGCAGCTTGTTGCTTGTTTAAATGTTTGTCCAAGTCTGTATGGCCCCTTGGGGATGTGTGATATGGGTTTCTAGGAAATAACGCTTGTGTGCGGGGGACACTACTGGGCAGAAAACATTTACTCTGAGCATTTGAGTTTCAAGAGTTAATCTCATTTATTCAGACCTTGAAAAAGTGTTAAAACTGCTACCTCCTGGGAGTTTTTCATTACAATCATGGTAAAGAATATGTTTGGAAAGTATCAAGAAAAGAAACATATATATATATATATTCTTTTAAAACTATGCAATATATACTGTATATATGTGTATACACACACACACACACACGCACACATACATATATTCTTTTAAAATTGCTCAAAATAAGTATACGGCTCAGCTGGGACCAAAGAAACGTTTATCAGAGGGTAATGGTAAAAGCTGTAACTTTGTGCCATAGTGAGTTTGGAACTTTCTTTCAATAATTCAAGAATATCAGTTAAAACATAAGGTCCTTACTGCACTCCAAAGATATGCCTTTGACCACAGAGGGTTTTTCCTCTCAAAACACTTGTGCTGTCATGCAAAGCTGGGATATTCACTATGGAAGCCAAATTGCACTTCCTTTGATCCGCTGAAAGTTAGAAAATAAATTTCATGCTGTCGGCAGGTTATTGTTTTAAACTTCACTGCATCAGGCTAACTTCTGGAAAGGAAACCCCGATGACACAGTTACACAATGTGATTATAACCTTTACTGAAATGCCAGGTGTTGAGAGAGACACAGGTACACCTGGTGCCAGGTGGCCCTCTCGGCCCTGCAGGAACAGAGTCTAGAGCATCTTAAAGAAATTACATCATGAGAGCAGACCCCGAGCTCTTGATTGTAAACAACTCTCATGGTCATAAATCCCTCCTCAGAGCCTGCAGGGGGCGCCTGTGGGAACTTGGGACCCCCCAAGTGTTGTCCTGAAGTGTCTCAACTGGGACACCCCCCCTACCCCACCCAGGTCTTAAGGCTTTCGTTCCGTTCACCACCTCCGTGTGGTCATATTTTGCCTGGTTGGTTGGCTCCGTCAGCCTGCATCTCTGTCCTGGGGGCTTTAATGTGAAAACATTTCAGCACAGAGACTTGGATGCGTGTGTTGGGTCAGCGTGTGTGTTGTGTGGCAGGTGTTGTGTTTGCTGTGTATGTTTTGTGTATGTTGTGTGAGTGTGTGGTTTTGCGTGTTTTGTGTATGTGGTATGTTGTGTGACTTTTCTGTGTGTGTTGTGTGAGGGTGTATTGTTTGAGCGTGTGTTGTTTGTTGTATGTGTATATTTTCTGTGTGTGCTGTGTAGGTCGTGTGTGCTTTGTGAATGTCTTGTGTGTTGTGTGAGTGCCCAGTGCCAGGCATGCATTTCACTGGGTGCTTGGTAAACATTTATTAAATGAAGGAAAGGACACAGTTCCTGCCCCGTGAAGCCCATAGTGCAAACTCACAGGCTGGGCTGTCAGGTCCTCGAGGACACAGCCTACCTTGTGTTCATCTTTGTGTCCTCAGGGTCCTTCAGAGGGAGGCGAAGCTGGCATACACAAGTGTAGGAGCGCCGGTGGGGATGGATATTGTGTAACTGGACATGGTTTTGCTCTCAGGACCAAACTCCTTGAGGCAGACACTTATTTTCCCGGTTCGCGTCTCACATCCCATGTAAGTCCCTTCTTTGTTATGGTCACAGTTTACTGTCAGTTCACCCCCTGCAGAACGTAGGCTCCACGGTAGGGCTTTTGTCTGATTCGATTTCGGATCCATCCCAAGTACCTAGAACATTGCCCGGCAGGTAGTATGTGCTCCATAAATATTTACTGAATGAATACATGTCAGGATTAATGAGTTCCAGCATGCTTGGTCCAGGTCAAGGTTTTTAGCCCAGTGCAGGCATGACTACGTCCGTCATTGTGTTTATTTTAAATCTCAGTAACTCTTGGGAAATGGCCTTTCAGGGCATACCCCTCCGGCTCCCTCTGGTCCTCTCCCTTAGGTTGGTGTGGCATCTGCAGGGGTTGTGGAGAGGTCCCAGCCTGCCCCCCTCAAGGGGAGATGCCTCATCCTGCCGGGTCAGGTGGTAGCCCCTGTTCTTGGGTCCTTGTGGCCTCCTGTGCCCTGTGTGTCGGCTGTGGTGTGACAGGTCTCACCGGGTGTGGGCCGTGAAGCTGCTCGGTGCCAACAGCCATGGGCCTTGCCATTGCCCCAGATGTGAGGCTCCTGGACTCCAGCTTCCTGGTCCCAGGAGCTCTGGGTGGCTTCTCCCGCTCTGCTGGTGCCCCCGGGCTCTGGGATCCTTCTGTGCCTGGCTGGAAGCCGGGTCTCACTCTGCGCCCACCTTTCTGGGGCAATGGCCACCTCCCGGGCTCCCCCGGGGGAGGAAGCCACGAGCCCAGTGACCATAGGTTTCTACCCCCGCTTCCAGACTTGACCGTCAGAGCTGAGCTCTTGCTTCCTCCTTTTTCTCTTTCTGCGGGCTCTTCCCATCAGCCACAGGCCGTGCCCTCCTGGGCTGGGTGGAAGGCCTCCCTGACCTAGTGCAGCCCAGCTCACTCTCTGGTGTGTGGGTCCACTCTTCCTCCCTGACTCTTGAGAAGTAAAGCCCAGTTTGAGGAGTTCCAAATAAATCCCTCTTGTCTCTCGGCAAAGCCTGGCACATTTTCCACCACATTTTAAGATACATCTTGCAATAGATGATAGGTCATAGTTACTTGTCAGCATTTTTTTTTTCCTTTCCTACTGCACCTATTACAATTAAGGACACTTGGCTTAGGCTATTGTCTGGCCATGGCCTTAAACTCTACTCTGGAGTTTTAAGACAAGCGATACCTTCTTTGTTCTAGCCTCCGTCTTCTTCTCCCCAAGGTAATGGATGCCTCTCCTTCAAAGGTAGGAAGCTACCAGGCAACCAGAAACAATTAAAGGGTGACCCAGAAAGAATATACATTGTTTAATACTTTCAAGAAATATAATTCCCAGTACATAAGATCACCCTTTTAATCAGTATAAATGGCATTAGACCACCTTCATGCAATAGGCTGGCTTCCATGCTATATCCTGGAATACAGCTAAAGAGAAAAAAGAGCCTGAGGCTGCCATGGAGCAAGGCATACGGACTCCTGGACAAATGCGACAGTGCCCACCCCGGCTATGTACCAGTCACAGCTGCTGAGAGGTGCTGATGCACAGTGGGGACGAAGGTCCCCAAGACGGATGCCATTAAACACTGGACCCATCCTTCTGTCTGATTCCTTGATCATTAAGAACACTTCTGATGCTATTGTGGTTTCCCAATGTGTCCTTCCTGGAAGAAGAAAACGTGCTGTCAGTACATAATAATAGCTTGTCCCTTTGGAAGTTATAGCTTTTATTTTAAGCTAAATAGTCAGAGTTCCTTTCTGGACTGACACATCTGCCTCACAAGAACAGTATGCATGTGAAACACCACAAAACCTGAATTCCTGAGTCTGTACAGTGAGAGCCAGGCCCGAGGGCCCAGTGGATCCAGAGGTGAAGGCCATCTTTCAGGACACTTTGGGGTTAGCTGGACGAACTTTTTAGGAACAGGTTAACCTCAAACAGTGCCTTTCTTTGAAAACTTCTATACTTAGGTCAGAGCTTTCTATGTCAGTTCTCTCTCTGTCTCTGTCTCTCACACACACACAAACACACACACACACAATAACGAATGAGTGGACATGAAGTAGAGAGGGACCATATTGTGTAATAACAACCAAATCTGAGAAAAAATTCACTATGAAGAGTGAGATGCACTCAGGTAGATGTTGGTGATTACAAGGAATAGGATTTGGCAATGGCAAGAACCATGAGCTTGTTGAAATGAGCTGCCTTTGCTCAAGCAAAAAAAAAAAAAAAAGAGAAATTGTAGGCAACCTTCAGGGGTGCCACCTAGCTTCCGCAACAGCCTGGGAGGTTGCCTGGCAGAGCCTGAGGAGTCTTTCTCTCTTCTTATCTCCACTTCTTGCTTCTCTCTTTCTATGAAAACTGCCTTTCTTTGCATCTCTGGTTCATATAGAGGAAAACATAGCCACCCCGCATGTCCCAGATGAGTTTCTAAGCAGAATAGCACCTTCTTTGTTTTGACTCCAACCATGACTCATAGGATGTGTGTTTCAGGTTGGATGCAAAATTCTGGGGAGAGAGAAGGTGAATGCTCTAGCTTTGGGCCTAGCAAACGCTCTTGGCCCAGCCAGCCATGGCCCAGGGTATCACCCCTAGGCCCACATCTATAGACGGGAAGTGGGGGAACAGGGAAGTTGGTTCCCTTTCCTGAGAAACAGGGGTACACTGTACACTGAGTAGACACCAACCCAAAGACATTATATAAATGGAGCAAGGCTGAATGCGGCCTTGAGTTAAGTATTCAAGTACATTCAGTCTTTTTCCTTAAGGTGACATTGCATTCCAATCCAAGGCATGTTGATTCAGAGGATTACCAAACGCCAAATTCCATCAATCAAAGACATTTAACCTCAGACGTTTCAGTGCCATGCTATTCTTATTATACGTAAAATTGTATTTATATCTTATTGGGAAAAGCATCATCAGCCCCACTTTGAGAAGCAAGCTGAGTTTTCTCATAAATGCATTTAGCTTTTTCGGAATGAAGTATTCCCAGAATTCTAGGCTTAAAACAAATTTGAGTAAATCAGAGCAGAAGATACCATAAATATTAATGGTAAATGAAAAGGCTGGGGGGAATAGTTATGAATTATATCAATACTTTACATATATACAATGATAAAATGTTACAGTTTAAAATAAGGTACATTGATACAATTCCAAGAAAATATAAAAATACAGGTAGTATCTCATATGGGTCTTTCTTGGTGGATGGAGAGCAAGGAGTGAGACTTGGAAGAGACTGTAGAGGGAGATGAAGAATAAGAAGGAGAGGAAAAGGGGGCAAAGGATGGAAAGAGGAAGGGGGAGAGGAAAGTCCATCTAAGTAAAGCACTCAGATACAACGCCCACAGCTGAGGCAGGAGAGGTTTAGCTGAGGATGGAGAGGAAGATGGCGGAATGGCCACCCTTACAGCTTTGGAGGATGATGGCTGGGACGATCTCCTGGAGGCTCCTTCTCAGCTACTCCCGCCCCAGCCATCTAGAACCCACTGATCATTTAGCAGGCACCATCTTTTCTCTGCAGAACAACTTGGTCGGAAAACCACACTAGAGGATTTTCTCTTGCAACTTCCCTCATTACCTCTGCATGAAGAATAATTCTCAGCTGGGATCTAGTCTGGTACAAACAATATCTCCTTTCCCCCTTGGTCACAGGTCTTGGTAACCTTATTATTGTTTCTTGGACCGAGGGCTTCCCCAGGAATTGAAGGGAAGAGTTTCTGAGGTGCGTTGAGAGCAGTCACATTTAGCAGCCAGAGTGTACACTGTGGCACACAGGCAAGGGGTAGGAGGAAGGGAGGTGCTTAAAAAGGAGAAGCACTAAACGTTAAGAGCTTCTAGCCCCGCTGTGGCACTTACTGCCCAGCAGGGTCAGCCAGTGTGGTTATGTCAAGCCCTCCTTGTGGTCTTGACTGTAAACTGTCAAAGTAGAGTTCACATTAATAAAACCAAGTTCTAAAAAGAAAGCTCACACTATCTGTGCTTCAAAAGGAAAGCTGAGCAAAGCTGAGAGGGTCTCCTGGGGGCCCGTCCATGAATAAAGACCTCTTTTGTGATGCTTGAGATGCTACAAGCATCTGGTTTGTACTGGAAGACTGGTTTGAATTTGAACTGGTTCTACTGGAAGACTTATTACTGAATAGGTCACAAACCTGGATGACGAATGGGATCAAGTCAAGGGTAAACAAGACAACAACAAGGACGAGCCAAAGAAAATAGAGTTTTCTCCTCCAACTAGTAGCTTTGTTCTGAGGGGTGAGTTAAGAGGTTTATGACCATTTTTTAAAATTGAAGTATCATTAATTTACAGTGTTGTGTTAGTTTCAGGTATACAGCAAAGTGATTCATTTATACATATATATCTCTTCTTTTCCAGATTCTTTTCCATTATGTGTTATTACAAGGTATTGAATATAGTTCCCTGGGCTATACAGTAGGACCTTGTTGTTTATCTATTTTATATATAGAAGTGTGTATATGTTAATCCCAACCTCCTAATTTATCCCCCCACCCATTCCCACTATCCCCTTTGGAAACCATGAGTTTGTTTTCTATGTCTGAGTCTATTTCTATTTTGTAAATAAGTTTATTTGTATCAATTTTTTTAGATTCCACATATAAATGATATCACATGATTTTTGTCTTTGTCTTACTTCACTTAGTACGGTAATCTCTAGGTCCGTCCATATTGCTGAAAGTGGCATTATTTCGTTCTTTTTTTATGGCTGAGTGGTGGCTTTGTTTTGAGGGATGAGTTAAGAGGTTTGGATCAGTGGTTCTTGGCCTCAACAGACTTAATGCTCTTTTCCTTAATGCATATTTTATAACATTCTCTTTACTAACTTATAATGAAATTCACTGATAACATATTCTACCTATACATGACATTAAACATGTAACTGTATTACACTAAGCATAATGTGAAGGAGAAATGAAAGCTATTCCATGTTCAGTTCAACATGGACATTTGTGAGCACCACTGAACAGGGAGACAGAAGCCGTCAGGTGTGCAGATACGCACAGACAAGTCTGTAACGTGGCAGCCGCAAAGGCAGACGGAAATAGTCTGTCCCTCTCTGGAGCTTCAGATATCATGCGTGGCGGAGCCATCAGTGACTTTTCCCATGGTGAAAAATATTTTTTTAAATTTCAGGAAGAAAAATTCTACTTCCCCTCAATTTTCATGGTAACTGCATTTCTGCAAAATTCAATATGTAGTAAAACTGCACAAAAATACTTCCTGTTTCTATGAGAAACAGAGTTAGGTTCCAGGCTCGGATTTTACCTACATTCAGGTTGTGTGGGGTGTTTGAAAATTTGGTAGGATGGGGGGCAATTTGTTGTGCAGTGCTGTCCTGGGTGTTGCGGAACCTCTAGAAGCCCCAGCTTCTGTCCACTAAACAAGGCACCCTCCCCAACACAGGCGAACCAAAGTACCTCCACCTCCACTTAAAACTCCCCTGGGCCATGTCCTACCTCTCTGGAGGTCTCAGAGACTTGTAGTCATGGGTCAGAAGGGTCCTTAGTGGTCTTCTCGGCTTGTTGGTTACCAAGGGTTGGTCTAAGGAGCAGTTGGTAGCTCTAAAAACATACAGATTCCCAGGCACCACCTGTAGAGATTCCACTCAGGAGGTAGGACTCTAGAATGTCCAGGAGACTCTGGTGCACAGCCAGGTATGGGGCCTCCTGACCCAGGTATCCCTCGCTCTTATTCACGGGGTCCCCTTCCCATATCTGGGGCCAGTGGCTGTCTAGCCTGGGTTTGAAGGCGCCATGCTTCAGTAAATAGCATCAACAGAGTCAGTTCTCTTCCTAGCCCACTTGTCAGCCCAGGAGGCAAGCCAGGATTGGGAGCAGCTGGTCTGACGCACACATTCCTCCTCCTGGGCCTTTGCCTGCAGCAGCCCTGGAGATGGATGACTGGTGATTCAGACTTCAGCTTTCTCTGCTCTGCTCATTTCCCCACTGAGTCAAGGGTGAGAAACACTTTGCTCCAGGTCTCCATCCTTTGAAGTCCCATTGGCTGAGTCAGCTCCCCGCCTACCTTTAGAAGGATCCAATACAGAAAAGTTGTCCTAACACTCAAGACCTGTACATTCATGGACAGTGCCTGGTGAGACAAAACAAAGACGGCTGAAGAGTCCTATCAGGGCTGTGAAAAAGAGCTGGGCAAGGAAGACAAAGTATTGTTAAATGGAAGGGATGAAAAATACTGAAATCAAGCACAAGAGCTTTCAAAGTGCAGAGTTAAATGATTGGTTCATTTATTCATCTTACATAATGTAAAATGCATCTACTACATATCAGGCTTTCTTCTAGATAATGATAATACGACAGTGAATAAAACAGACCAAAACCCTATCCTCTGGGTGCACACATACTAGTAGAAATAGACGGTTAATAAACAAGATCATGACGGAATATGTACAGTAAGTTAGATGGTGACATGCTGTGAAGCACCAGTAGGGACTTCAGTAGGGTAGGAACGTGTGTGCATGTGTGTGTGTGTGCATGCATGCACATGTGTGCACATGACATCTTATGGCTTGGGATATCTATTTGGCAATGAGGAGCGGAATTTCTTTGACAGTGGTGATTGGGAGTTTAGTTGTGTAGGAAGAACGGGAAAGAGAGATTGCAGTTGTTAAGACAGGAAATGATTCAGGTTTGGGTAAAGCTTTTTAACAATGAGAAATGAAGAGAAACAGAACCACTTTAGCATGGCAATAATTACATTTCTGGGTTTGCGTAAGGAATGTTGAGAAACTTCTGGTTGCAAACCAACATTTTGTTTCCCTGAAGCCCTTCGCGGTCTTTGAGTACTGTTTAGATTTCGGTTCCTTAGAATTCTTCGTGATATTGACTAAATTCACTGTCCTATCACATGGAGACCAAGCTATTTGTACATCTCACACCTGATTACTTTAGACTGGAGTATTTGTGCAGAAAAACCCTGCTTCTTAGATGTGGTTTTGATTGGTGTTTTTGGAATGAGGACCTTATCAGCTGTGGTGTATATACTAGTGTATATAGTCTTTTTGCCAGAAATATTGACCCACTCTTTACCAGAAATATCCCTATTCCAAAATGATATCACATTAAGAGTTTATGGCTAATAATGTTTCAGTAATATTTGCTTATTTGTATAATATATTATTCGGTTAAAAACACTCTCAGGCATATTCATTATCTGTAAGTCTCTCAGTAACTCTGTGGTTATCAGGGCAGGAATGTTATACCCTTTCCATAGATTCAAAGAGGCTGAGCGAGTTACCCAAGTATAGATAATGTATGGCAAATAATGATCCTCTCTACTGTTGACTATGTATGTGTCAGACAGTGTTTAAATGCTTTTTTACATATTAACTCATTCAGTCCTCACAACAGCTCAGTAAAATGGAGACTATTTATAACATCATTTTGCCATCAAGGAAACAGACACAGAGAAGCTATGACTTGCTCAGCCCCACACAGCTCGGATATGGTGGAGCTCAGAACCACCAGTGTCTACACTCCGAACCACCAGGCTATACTCCTTTTGTTCTGGAAAGCAGATCTCCCAGCTCCTAGCTATTCTAGGGAGTTTTTAACTTCACAAACAAAATCACCACAACGGTGACAAATGTTGGAGCAGTGAAGGGCAGCAGTGTGGATGGGAAAGACCATCAATTTTGGAGAGTGACCTGAGTTCCAGTTCCTTTGGTTATTTCGCAGTTGGGTGAGTTCCTTAAGCTCCCTAGAATGTCTGATTCTGTCTATAAAATAAGGGGATAGTGATACCGCTCACAGCGTGGTGAGCATTAAATGGATGTCCTATTAAAGCATCTAACTTACTGTCGGGCATGTAATAGGTGCTTGTGGCTTGTACATTTCCTCCCTACATAAAGGATCATCACTAGGCTTGGGTCGGAGGAACAGTTAGGGACACGGTAGTGAAGTAAACTGTAAATGGCACTGGCTGTTTTGCACACCCTTTGAGAAACTCAGGGTGGGACTTGTGTAACCTAAGAGAGCAGCTCAGATCGCGGTGGTGAGCAAGGGCACGGTTCCTCATGGGTGAGGCTTAGAGGGGCTGCTGTTCAGTGAAATATCATTTCAAAGTCTGGGTAACAGGTGAAGCAGCTGGTGCGGGGGTGATTCTCCCTTCTGACCTCTTGATCTGCCCTTGGTCCTTGCTTCTGGGAAGATGCTTCCCTGAACTACATGGTGGTCTCCATAGGGCTGCCCAAGCTTTAGGTAGAACAGAAGTTCTCAACTTTTGATTTAAGGACCCCTTTCACTCTTCAAAATTATTGCGAACTCTAAAGAGATTTATTTACATGGGTTAACTATTGATATTGACAGTTTTAGAAGTGAACACAAATTTTAAAATGAATTTTTATTGATCATTCAAAAATAATAACTTCATTACCTGTTAACATAAGGAACATCTCTTTTATAAAATGATTAGATTTTTAAAACAAATAGAAAAAATAGACTTTTTTCTGGCATTATTTTACATTGTTTACATTGTTCTGGAAATCTCTTTAATATCTGGCTCAACAGGAGACAGATGAATTCTCATGTCTGCATCTGCATTCAATCTTTGAGATATTATACATCACATAGGTTTTTGCGAGAGAATGTGTGTGGAAAAGGCACAGACCATCTTTGAATTAGTATCAAAGTAGTTTTGACCTTACGGACCCCCTGGAAGGGTCTCAGGGACCTTTGAGAACCACTAATGTAGAATATCTTTTTCTCTTTAAACATCTTTTTTCAGCTGTGGTGTATATACTAGTGTATATACACATCTTTTTTCAGCATTCTTACAATTTCTTCTCAACGCCTCCCTCCTGATGCCTGTATTCAAGTGATCATGATTGATAATAATTTTTTCTTCAGCATTCTTGGGTTTGGCAAGCTTGGAGATAGTGGATTCAGAGGTCTCCCTCCTTCCCTCTCTCCTTTCCTCTTCTCTTCCCTTCCTACCCTCCTTCCTTCCTTCACAACCTGGGGAGTTTTTCTGGTGCCTCCCGACTGGTCTCTGTGCCTCTAGAACCTGACAGTTGCCAGGCTGTGTTTTGCTTGACATCATTCACAATCTGCTTCCTTCCTCAAAGTTCTTGGTCTTGGCTGACTTTTATTAATTCTGGCTTATGTTTTCTAAATATTTCAAAAATGTTTCCAACCAAAAATTTTTTTGAGATGTGTAAAGAATTTGTGGCATGTTCATGGCTGAGGGTAATATCTGCGAACTTCAGAAACTATGCAGCAGAATTCTGCTGCCAGCCAAGACTGAGTCACTGGGCCTGGATTTACTTTCTCACCAGAGACAACAACGAAAAGCACTATATAAAATACATGAAACCAGAGGTTTTAAAGTACTGGACATCAGCCAGTGAAGGACAGTGATCCCTGAGAGGAAAACAAATGAGGTGGACCTTACGAATGCTCTTGGTCACCAACTGAGAGAATTTTCGGGCCATGGGAGGGTGTCCAGCCAATTCCCTGGGGAAGGGGGATCCAGGCAGAGTTCAGCCAACTTCCTGAATGGGTAAGATGAAGCTGAGTGCCAAGGGAGACCAAGGCGGCTACAGTTCACAGAAAGGATGCCAGAGGAGAGGGAGCTGGAACAAGAGAGAACTTCAGATCTGCAGAGGGCCCCCTTTAAGAATCAGCAGAGTACCAATCTGCACATGTATGTGAGGAAATTACCTGAGGCCAGAAAAAGTACCACCCTGAAAGGATTAGATGGTGCAGAAAGCCAGGAGTAATTTCTATTCCTACCAGCCAGGCTGGAAAACCTAATTTGCAGGCATTTGGTAGAGGACTAAGAAGGATCATGCTTCAGCAGTGGGGCAAAATGAACCCTAGACCCAATACTGCTGTGCCCCTGCCTAACAAGGCACAAAGCAGCACCCCAAATCATCAAACATTTCCAAGAACTCAAATGCATCCCAGAACACAAAAATACCCAGCATCCAACAAGTCAAAATCCAGAATGTTTGGCATCCAATAAAAAAAAAAATCACCTATACAAAGAAGTAGGAAAATAATGAGGAGAGAGGTCAATCAGTCAAAACCAGCTAAGAACTAACACAGGTGTTAGAATTAGCAGACGAGGCCCTTAAAGCAGTTTTTTTATAACTGTATTCCATATGTTCGAAGAAGTAAGTAGTGGAATGGAAGATATGAGAAAGAAAGACCCACCTCTAACTTCTAGAGATGAAAGCTACCATGTCTGAGACGAAAATATACTGGATGAGATTAACTGCAGGTTAGACACTGAAGAGAATAGATGAATACATTTAAAGACACAGCAATAGAAACTATCAAAATGAAACAGAGGGGAAACAAACAAACAAAAGAACAGAGCATCAGTGTACTTGGGACAATTTCAAGCAGCCAAATACACATGTAACTGAAGTCGCCCCAAAGGAAGGGAGTGACAGACGAAATATTTGAAATTAGTGACCAGAATGTTCCCAAATTAGATGAAAATGATAAACCCATAGATCCAAGAACCCCAAGAAACATAAAGAAAAATTCCAAGTTTCATCGTAACCAAATTGCTTAAAGCCAGTGATAAAGAATAAAATCTTAAAACAGCCAGAGAATAAACACACCTGCCGAGGAATGAGGACGACACAATGGCAGATTTCTTACAGAAACAATGCAGACTAGCAGACTTTGGAGCCTTATTTATAAAGTACTGAAAGGAAAAAAGAACAAAAACCCTGTCAACGTAGAATTCTATACACAGTGAAAATATCTTTCAAAAACAAAGTTAAACTGTTTCAAACATAAAAGGCTGAATTCATCACCAGAAGATCTGAACTACAGAAACATTAAAGGAAATCCTTTAGGCAGAAGGAAAATGATGATAGATAGAGATATGGATCTACTCAGAGGAATAAAGACCATGAGAAATGGCAATGGAATTATTACTTAAACTTCTTTAAAAGAAAACTGACTGTTTAAACAAAATAATAATGGTACAGTGCAAGGTTTATAACATAGGTAAAAGTAAAATGAGTGACAAAAATAGCACAAAGGCCAGGCAGGGAGAAATGGAAATGTAGTATTGTAAAGAGAAATTTTCATCACAAAATGTCTATTTAGAAAAGCAGAGAAGTGTCAAATCAATAACTTCAGCCTCCACTTTCAGGAACTAGAAGAAGAAACATTACACCCAAAGCAAGCAGAAGATAAGAAATAATAAAGATCAAAGCAGAAAGCAATTAAGTAGAAAACAGAAATACAATAGAGAAAATCAATGACACTAAAAGCTACTTCTTTGAGGTCAGTAAAACTGATAAACCTCTAGCCAGAATGATTAAGAATAAAAGATAGAAGACAGAAATATCAATAGCAGGAATTAGGTGATTATCACTGCACTACAGTACAAATATTAAAATGATAATAACAAAATATTAGGAACAAAATTATGCAAAAAATATTGACACAGATGAAATGGACAAATTCTTTGAATGACACAAACTACCAACCTCACTCAAGAAGCAAGAGATAACTTGAATAGCCCTCTATCTATTAAAGAAATTGAATTTGCAGTTAGAAATCTTTCCACGTAGAAAACTTGAGGTTTAAATAATTTCCCTGGTAAATTCTACCAAACACGTTAGGAAGAAATAATATCAGTTCTGCATAAACTCTTCCAAAAAACTGAAGGGAAGTAAATATTTCCCAACTCACAAGTTCGTCCCAACTCTAAGAAGCTAGTATTACTTTGGAATCAAAACCGAAGTGAGAGAGTAGCATTGACATACATACACTACCAAATGTAAAATAGATAGCTAGTGGGAAGCAGCTGCATCGCACAGGGAGATCAGCTCGGTGAGATCACCTAGAGGGTTGGGATAGGGAGAGTGGGAGGGAGACTCAAGAGGGAGGGGATATGGGGATATATGTATACATATAGCTGATTCACTTTGTTATACAGCAGAAACTAACACAACATTGTAAAGCAATTATACTCCAATAAAGATGTTAAAAAATAAAAATAAAAAATCTTAAAAAAAAAACCAGCACAAGAAAAGAGAGCTATAGATCAATATTCCTCATGAACACAGATATAAAAGTTTTAAACAAAATAAAATCTAATCCAACAATGTATAAAAAGGCTAATACGTCATGGCCAAGCAGGCTTTATCCCAGGAATGCAAGGTTGGCTTAGTATTGGAAAATCAAGAAATGTAATCTACCATATTAATAAAACTAAAAAGAAAAACCATATATCATCTCAACAGATGCATAAAAAGCATTTAACAAAATCCAATGTCTATTCCTGATAAAAATATCCAAAAATTAGGAATACAAGTATACTTCCTCAACCTGATAAAGAGCATCTATGAAAGATCTATAGTTAACATCATACCTGATGGTAGAATACTGAAAGCTTTCCCCTAAGATCAGGAACAAGGCAAGAATATCCACTTTTCTCATTTCTATTCAGCATTGTACTAAAGGATCTAAAAAGTCAAGTAAAAGAAATAAAAGGCATCCAGATTGGAAAAGAAGAAGTAAAACTGTATTTGCAGTTACGATGGTGGTCTATATAGAAAAGTCTAGGGAATCTATTTTAAAAAGCTACTAGAACTAATAAGTGAGTTTTGTGGGCCACAAGATCAATGTACAAATATCAGTTGTATTTCCATACACTAGCGATGAAGATCCAGGATTGGAATTTAAAAGCAATACCCTTTACAGTAGGATCAACAGTATGAAAACTTAGGGATAAATTAGACAAAAGACTTACAAGATCAGCATGTGAGGTGGTAGCCATGGGAGACTGTCCTTCCCTTGAGCCCATGGTGGGCGAGGCACTGCTCTTGTCTGCTGTCTCTGCTCCCTGCCCTCCCTGGCTTATGCCGCTCTCTCTGCAGAGACTTTTTCAAGATCTTTCCCAAATTACTGGCTTTTACCGGGTCTTTCAGGTACCTAGCTCACTTCTTCTATACATGGAGCAGGGAAAACAGAAAAAAGCACTTAATCCTTTTTCAGCCATCACCAATTCATTCCTGAGATGCTTTCTTTTTCATGAAACAGCATAGGGGAAGAAAACTCTCATCCCAGGAAACTTAGGGCTTTCCTCTGCATTCAAAACAGTATGCACTGGGACCCCTTCTTCCTGCTCTTAGGAAAGCCTGGGTTCTAGGTGGGCACCTTCTCTCTGAGACTGTTTCTCTGTGTTATTATTCCCATGGCCAGGTTGAGTTGGGCAACACCAAGTTGCTTGATAAACACATGGTTAATATGTCAAAGCAACAGGAAAGCACTGTAAGTGATTATTATTTCTTAGAGAATAACAGAAAGGAATGACAAAAATATAGAGTGTGGTAAGATTTTTCAATTTCATTTACTAGCATACTTGTATTTAAAATCTTTGGTCTTTTTTTTTTTTAAATTGAAAGGTAATAAATGTTCTGCTGCTGATTTTATGATCCTATGACTAGGGACTACAGGGTTGTCTCTGCTAGAATTCATTGCGGGGCAGTCCAAGTATGGAGTGATACTTGCTATAAAAACTCCTGTACACCCTCCTCCTTAGCTGGTCTGTTGACTACTTCTGACATTCAGGGTATTGCTATGGTTGATATGAGTGTTTTGGGACAGAGTGTGGAGGGATTCCCCTTCCTCCCCCACAAAATACATGGTTTTGTATTTTTTTATTTCTCTAGTAAATATAAAATTTTATATTTACTAGAGAAATAAAAAAATACTTATATTTACTAGAGAAATAAAAAAATATAGACGTGAAATGATTATGGGCAAAGCATTATATTGATGAATGTCAAGTAGTTATAACAGTATACAAACTGAGAACATAAAATATAAAGGGAAGGTGTGGAGAGGTATGGTTGAGCTGAGCCATGAAAGGCAGTCTAAATGATGACCTGGTTGATTGAGAGGAAAGAGGGAGGTATGAAGAGGTTTCTTGCTCAGGTATAGGTTGAAAATGAGCAGATTGTCTATTTTGGATGAAAACCAGCTGGCCAGAGAAGGACCCCCCTATTCCAGAGGCCCTGAATTGTCTAGGCTTTAGAGCAGCAATGTCCAATGGAGTATTTTGCAGAGATGGGAACATTCTATGACTGTGCTGTTCAATATGGCAGCCACTAATGATGTGTGGCTACTGAGCTCCTGAAATGTGGCTAGTACAACTGGGCAACTGGAGTTTTAATGTTATTCAATTTTTAACTATTAAAACTGCTTCATGTTTCTAGAGGCTACACGTATTGGATAGCACAGATCTAGAGGAATACGAGAGGGAATCTTTAGTCCTGAGAGCCCATGCAGAAGTCACACTCAAGGGATCTTCTGTGTCTCCTGCCCAAAACTGGTACCAAGTCTGGATCCTGAATCTTTTATGCCGTTATTGGGAAATTGGGATCATAGGCTTCTACTACTGTCACTCTCAGGAGGACTCAAGGCCCAGTGGCACTGGCCTCCTCTGAGGACAGTACCAGCTACGTTCTTGACCACAGGCTGAGCTCATCAGCGGGTCTAACCATCCCAGAGTTGGGATAGCTCAGCATCCACCATCAAGGCTCTCAATTCAGTGACTTACTAGTAAGGATGCAAGAGGCAAAGAAGGAATCAGTGGTACCAGGGCCTCTTCTCCCACCCCTTGGACACAGCTCTCCTCCTGCCTCAGGAGAACAGTGATTATTATTGGAGTAGTTCACCAGCCTCCGAGTTATTGCCAAATTGTTTGTTCTGAGGAAAGACAAGAGAAAGGAATAGGTGAGTGTTAATATAATCTTTGGACATTAGAGAAATGATTCAACAGCTCTGGCACTCCTGAGTCTGCCCAGATTTTCTTTCTGCTTCTACTGTCAGAAGTCGTGGCCTGCTCTTACTCTTCCAAGTACCTTTGCTGGCAGAGGCTTACTTCCCACGGGTCACACTATTTCTTGGAAAACCATTAAAGAACAACACTAGAAGCTAAATCATTCTTGCAGTTAACATTTGCAAAGTACAAGGTTACTTCTTTTACTCAAAATAGTGTATGTAAAGCTAAACCTATTTGACTATCTCATAACTCTCATTTTTCCTTTATTTGCTGGTGAGACAGTCATAATCTTAAGGAACTCTGTAACTGGGTAGTGTTCAGAGGTGATGCTGGAGAAGGGAGATAGGCGTCATTTTAATGCATAGAGACTTTGCATGCTGGGCTGACTCTACATGGTGCAGGATGGGCCATGGAGAATCAGACCACATTTCTGAGTGTGGCCATTGCTTTGCCTGTCTGTTATTGTGCTACAAACTCAGTGACTTAAACAACAGTGTGTTATTATCTCTCATGGTGCTGTGGGTTGATGGGACTCAGCTGGGTGGTTCTCCTTTGGGGCCTTTCCTGTGGGTGTAGTCAGAAAGCAGCTGACTAGGGTTACTGGCTTAACATCCAAGATGGCGCTCCCATGGCTGGGGTAGGTTCTGGCTGTCAGCTGGGGCTGTGGACTGGGATGCATCCATGTGGCCTTTATGAGGCTTAGTGCTTCTAATAGTGTGGCAGTCTCAGGAGAATGGTACTTCTTACCAGGTAGCTTTGGGCACCAGGAGTGAGTGCTCCAAGAGACACAGAAAGAAGCTGAAAGGTTTTTGATGATCTTGCCTCAGAAGTCCCAGAAATTTCAATTCCACCTTATCCTATTGGCGGGTGTTGGTTAAGTCACTGCTTCGGGGGGGGGGGCAGATTCAAGGGGAGGGAATCTGACTTCGCCCCTTAATTAGAGGAGGAATGAAGAATTTGCAGCCATCTTTAATGTACTAGAGTGATCATATTAAAAGGAAACCACTTAGAGAAATTAAATTGGCAGTTATATTCAGGAAGTATCAAAGAGTTGAGAGGCTGCAACATGAAAATCTGGATTTTGGAAGGTGCTTGGGGAAAAGGGAAAGTGACAAAATTTAGGGATGAATTACAGAAACTTGCAGAGAACCAATGGTGGTGGGACCATGTAGAATTACCAGGAAAGACTGTTAGATTTAAAACTGTGTTTAAGGAAAGCAGTACTTTTGTTACATAGCTTGCATATGACTAAGCACAAAGGTTTCAATTGGCCCTGCTTGGATGACGTGGGAAAGCTGGTAATGGCTGCCTTTTGGATGGTGATGGATGATTTGATCATTGGTGCTTTCAGTATTATGTGTTGAAGCAATCATCAAATCAAAGACAGCTGGTATAAAAGAGAAGGGCTGCCAGTCTGGTTCTGTTAGGTTACTAACGGTTCTTGGAAGTTACTAAGTCTATCGGCCTCTGGAACTTGCTGCGCACTTTCTGTGTTAACATGGGAAAAACCAGGTACAAGGAGCCTCTGTGGTCATTTGCCTTCATTGAACAAGATGAAAGCTACAGTTAGAACTAAGAGTTGGCAGGGCAATGTCTATCTTTTCTTCTTCATAAAGGAGGTTAAGAAATAGTTTATTGTCCGTGGAAGTCTTGTGATATTTTATACTTTCTCCCCAGCTCTCCTCTCTAGTTCACACGTGGCTGTCTGATTGGTAAAGGTCTTACAAAATCAGAGGAACTTGAGCAGAAAGGTGGTCACAGACGCCCACACACGACTGCATAGAGAACGGGAGCCTTCAGCCGATTAAAACTGCGAAGTATTACATGGAAAGAGACATAGGTTTAAAAAGTGATTATTTGGAGCTCAGTGGATGGAAAATGTGTGAAAGGAGCAAAAAACTAGGCCATAGAAGGAAGTCCATCTAGGACAGTGGTTTTTAAATCTATCTCAGGGAACGCTGTGGTTCTGTGAGCAGTTACTGGCAGTTCCATAAATAACAAAAAATAGGCGTAGCTAGAGTCACAGAGGCGCAAGTGTAATTTAAAAAAAAATTTTCCACAACTGAAGTCAACTTAGGTCATGAATCCTCATTTCCATCTGAGGCCAGAAGAAAATCTTGCCAATGCAGAGTTGTTTAGTCTCTGCTGGGTCAAGGCTCCGTCTCTTTGGGGAAACAGCACAATCTATTCAGAATTTTCCCTCTTCAAGTGGCTTTTTTTCTCTGGACGGTAACTGGGGTTCTTCAGGGGTGGTGGAGGTGGAGGTATGGACTGCTTGAGGCCTGTCCTGGCATCTGGATAGGGCTTCTGCCTGCTGGTCAGTCCTCTGGACTTACAGCCCTCAGCTGAGATCCTGCTTGCCCCCTACTGGTCCCCAACTGCAATGGCTCATCTCAGTCCCTCTGAAGCCCCCTTGGAGGGTCTGGGACGCTGAACACTCGAGCATACACTGGACTTAGTGAGGCAGCCTGGCCCCAGGTCCAGGCAGTTCTGCTGTCGGGCTGCCCCTCGGAACAGGCCATGCTGGACCCCAGACTTTGCCATGACATGGGTGGTGTCCAGGGCTACACCAATGGGAGCCCAGGGATGCCTCTCTCTTCCAGGGTCCCCTCAGTCTCTTCTCTTGGGAGGAGGCTAGGGTGTCTCTTGTTTGGTGGTGGCGGAGAATGGGGGTGCCGGGCCCCCTCTCAGCGACCTTCCAGGGTCAGTAAACACCAGGCGTCTCCCCTCTGCTTTCCTTCTCACATGCTGGTTAACTCTGCTCCTTTGGGTGGGAAAAATACCTTTCATTCTTTACATGACCGTACATCCTTCTGAACTCGATGGTTTATGATATAAACTCAAGGCTCAGAGTTCTCCAACACTTTGGCTTTGGGGATTCAAGGAAACAAGCACACAAATGCTCCCTCTTTAAAGCCGTCAAGGCTGGTGTGAATGTTTATAATGGACAATCCTTCAAAGTGTCATGCCTCATAGGCCATGGGGAATGTCTTGTGTTTCAGATCACCAGAGCGTGCTGTACTGGTCAGTGGGGTGCTATTTTGTGTGCATTATTAGATATTCCTCCAAAGAGGGTCATGTGATCTGAGCAGCTTGACAGGTCGGGGAGGGGCTGAAAATCCTCAGGGATATGGTCTCTCTTAAGGAAGGTGGCCCGGGGTGGCAGACAGTCAGGTCTCCCAAAGGATAAGTTTCAGAGGTGGGAGGGTAGTGAGGGACACACACTCCAGGAGGGGTCCCGAGGCTCTGGATGTTATTTCTGTTCCTCGTACGGTTTTGTCAAGCACACCTGTCATCATTTTCATGACGTGGTCTCTGAACTGAAGCACACACCCGCATCCAGAGCATCTGTGCGGTGCTGAGACCAGAGCAGAGGGTGATGTAGGGTGACAGTCTCCACCTCGGGAAGTCTCCAACCCAGGGTGGAGTGAGGCAGGTGGACACACCTGTTACCCAGGAGAGGAAACAGAGGGAGGAGAATCCAGGGAAGGTGGTCAGCATGGCTTTGTGAGGGAGGAGATGAATTCATGGTCCCAGTAGAGCAGTGGCTATAGATGAGAAGGTCAGGTCTTCAGATCCCATCCCTATAATGGGGGGTGTTTGAGGGTCCCACCTGGGTTTAGGGGCCCCGCTGTCTAGTGGAACAGCTGGGGTAGGGGTAGATGGGAAGCATCGAGACCATAAAAGAAAAATAAAAAGAAAGTATAATTTTTTACTTCTACATTATTGCACAAATCACTTTTTCTTTCTACTTGTGAACTATTCAAAAATCTTCATTGTATAAATAGTAAGACAGTTTATCGCTCGTGGGATAGTTCTGCGGTGTCGAACTGTGTTAGTTTCATTCACTGCCACTCGGACACACTCACTGAAGTATTTTCAGGTGGAGGATACAGAGGGAGGGCATCACTGTAGGAGCTTGGACGCACACTTGTTCACAATCCTGCGTGCACGTTGGAATCATCTGGGAGGTTTAAAAACCCTGAGGTTTGGGCCTCAGCTGCAGAGTTTCTGATAGGACTGATCTGAGCATTGGGTGGTCCAGATGCCCTCGGTGATTCTAATATGTGGGCCAGGTTTAGAGAACGGCCACCTAAACAGGAATAAACTAAGAGATGGGACATGTGATGAGTTCTCATAATACTATGTCACCAGCCCCAGATGTGAGCCAGTTCCTCTAAGAGGAACCATACATGCTCTAGAACCAGCTAAAATAAAAAGTGAGAAAATGTCATCATTCGAGGTCACAAGGCAGCATTAGGGCAGAGGTGCTGCTGCTGCTGTATCGTTTATGCTTTTTTCCATCGCAGAATGATCTGGAGCAGCTGAGGCCCAGGTTATCTCAATTCTTGAGTTTCTGATGTGGATATCAAGGGATGGGTTAGGGAAAGGAGTGCCTGCCCAGCCTGGAAGGGATACAGGAAGGGGTGGTGTGTTCTATTAGGAAGGAAACAATCATCATTTACTCAGTGTCTCCTGGAAGGATGGCCTGGGTGGCTCTCAAAACAAGCTAGGGTCCAGTCACTTGCTGGAGGCACGGATTGGACGGGGAAGGGCCGCTTGGAGCCAAGCGCGCGCTGCCAGGACCCCAGCATCCTCCCCTCCCCCCCACAGAGGTCTAGGTGTGACCCATTCATTGCATTCCTCTGAGTTCAAAACGAACTACCAAACGTAAAATAGATAGCTAGTGGGAAGCAACCGCATAGCGCAGGGAGATCAGCTCTGTGCTTTGTGACCCCCTGGGCGGGGGGGGGGGGGGATGGGGAGGGTGGGAGGGAGGGAGATGCAGGAGGGAGGAGATGTGGGAACATATGTATATGTATGACTGATTCACTCTGTTATAGAGCAGAAACTAACACACCATTGTAAAGCAATTATACTCCAATAAAGATGTTAAAAAAAACAAAAACAAAAACGAACCGGTTGGGTAAGTAGGTTTTAAGCTTAAAAGCACACGAGGTCTGGCCAAGAAGTCTGGTATCAAGACTGTACCACTTGCACTGCTGCTTTTCCATTCAGGCGCTTAACTGTAACAATAAAAGTAGCAGGTGATTCGTGTAGTATCAACTCCGCGCCTGGCCCAGGTTTACAGCATTAAATCCTTTAATCGCCCCAACCGCTCCACGAGGTGGGTGCTGTTACGATCCCTTTTCGCAGAAGAGGAAATGGAGGTTCGCAGAAGTTGCGACTCGTCCAAGTTCACAAAGCTCCGGAGGCCGGCCGCCGGTCAGGCTCGGGGACAGAAGGGTGAGTGTCGCTGGAGCCTGGGAGCCGGGAGCTCTGTTAGAAATCGTGCCCAGGGACCCCGCCGTGGAGGGGGGCAACCGACTGGCGAGGTCTCGGTGAGTCGCTCCATCTCAGTCCGGGGGGAGCGCGCGGCAGCCGTCCAGGGTCCCCCGCGGGGATGCCCGGGGAGGGCGGCACCGGAAGGGGCTGGCCGTCTCCCGGTCTCCCGAGTTGGGCGGGGTGGGAGCCGTCCCCGCCCCGGCGGAGCCAGAGCCGGAGCCAGAGCCGCGCCCGCGCTTCCCGGGCGCGAGGGCGGAGCCGGCTGGGAGCGCACAGCCCGGGCCCGAGCGCGGGGATGTGAGTCCCGCCCGGCTCCCCGGGCGCCCCCGCCCGGCCGGCCTCCCCGCTCGCCGCCCGCGGGGCGCCCAGGTAGGAGGACGCTGGGGCGCGGGGCCGGAATTCAGGTGGGTAGGGTTTGGCGGGGGGGGGGGGGGGGGGGCGCGACTGTGGCTTTGGCACCTTCGCAGAGTCCCCTTTCCCTGTGCAGCGCGCAGAAAGCGTCCTTTCTGTTACCCTTGGTTGTCAGTTTGTTGTGTAAGAAGGTGATGGTAGTTTGATTTGTGGGTTTATTATTTTTTTGGCGAGGGGGTTTTTATTCCTGTGTGAAGCAGTAGTAAAAGTTGTTCAAATCTGTCTTTGGGGAACTTGGCAATCTTTCTGGAGGGTTGTTCTAGGGTGTGTCTGTAAATTGCTTCCAGGCGTTTTAATCCGGCCAAATTCAACTGATTTGGGAGTGGCCCTCTTTGGGGTTTAGGGTCAAAAGTGTTGTCTTCTCGAGAAGATAAGGTGTGAATTCCCTAAACACAGTGGGGAAGGGTAACTTGTGGCCCCTTCAGATGAAGGATGATGCTGGGTGGTGAAGCTACGGACACCAGGAAGACACTCATTCACAACAGGCATGTCAAACACTTTACAGTTTATAAGGCCCTTTACACTTTTTTTTTGACTTCAAATCTTTTTATTTGAAAGTATTTTGTATTTGATTTGTGTTACCAACACCCTAAGTAATTTTCTAATGTAAAGACAAGTTTGAAAAGGTACATTATTACATAGGAAGGGAGCTTTAAAAAGATATGGACCAATCCTGAAAGCAGCATGGCATGGAATAGTTATTTGACACTACATAGATTAGCACTTTGTCCATTTTATCCATATATATTATTTATAAGGTGCCCAAAATAGAAGGTTTAAAATTAGGTTAGTGATTATTTGTTTTAATATTTCGAATTTAATTAAAAAGTAGCTACGTTAGATGTCTTTGTATGTATTTAGGTACATTTGCACATCTGCATGTGTCTGAACTATTATATGTATATATACATATATAAAACTCCTGACACAAACCTGAATTCTAGGTGTCAACGCTCCACTTTTTAAACAGGAAGAACCCGGGGCTTGGAGAGAATATGGTGCCACAGAATAACGATTCCAGTCGAGGTCTGCGGGAATCCAGAATCTACTAAACCGCACCACTTTCTTCTGCCATGCCTGGGGGTCACATCCATTCAATGTGGTCAAACACTGTACAGTTCTTTTAGATTTACTTAAAAGACAGATGTGGAAATAGGTAGAACTGGGGTCTAACTGGTGAATAGGGAGATCCCATTTCTGAGCTCACATCTAGCCAGTGGCTGGGAATCCAGTGTGGCCTCGCTTGACCTAGAGGATAGAATTGGGGGGACACCCGGCTGCAGCCCCCAGGGGACTTGGCTGCTCTGCCTGAAGCAGAAACCAGCACATCTGGGGCCTGCAGGTCCGCCCTCTGCTAGGAGCCTCTGGGTTTGTGCTTTTGACACGAGCCTCGAAGGCCCTTTACACTTACTGCTGTTTTATCCTCCCAGCAGTCTTGTGAGAGACATGCAATTATCACCCTCCTGCTTCAGCGGAGGAAGCAGAAGCTTAAACAGGGTGGTTAACTTGTTGGAGGGCTGGCATCCAGAAGGAGACAGAGACCTCTGGACTCCACACCCTATGGCTTCTACTTTATGGCATGATAGTTCCCAGTGGTCCTGCCTTCCAGAGCTTCTGGAAGGTGAATGTGCAAAATGGGACTCTGGGACCGTTAAGAAAATGAGAACTACGGGTGGTGCTGGGGAAGGTGGCTACCATTTCCCCACCCAATCTGCTATGCAGCTACAGGCATCGTTTTCTCTCTGGACTCCTTTTAGCTTCTTATCTAGTATATCCTATTTAGTATTTCATTTAATATTCTGTATTCGTATCCTACCTTAAGTTTTGTGCTAGACAAAAACGTGGGGCCTTTGGGATGGGATTTGATGGAGAAGGGGTGTGGCAGTTGTGTGGGAGCCCTGATTTATTGTGTCTTGTTTGGCTGGGTGCCATTCTGCTGTGTGTGGAGCATCTCCCGCACCTGAATGTCCTCAGGGGGCCTCCCTGCGGTTCCAGAAAGGATACGTGACCTGAATTCTCACATGAATTTGGCAGAGGCAGGAAAAACCCTCCTCGTTTCTAATAGGCTCTACGGGGCCCTTTGTGGGCTTTCTTTTATGGCTCCGAAACACGTAGCATCTTGAGTAATTCCTTCACTGTTGGTGAAACACTATTTAATTTTAGATTCACTTAACAAATGTTTATTGGATGTCTGCTGTGTGCCGGGGACTGTTCCATGTACTGAGGATAGAGCAGTGAACAAGATAGATGCAAATTCCCGTCCTCTAATGGATGGGAGTCCTCTGGATGAAGTCACAGGACATTGGAGGTCTCTCTGCATAATGCGGTTCTTGGAAATTTGCCCCCTTGGACAAGGTGTGGGGAAACGGACTGCCCTCAGGCAGGACATCACTTGACATACTCTGGCTCAGCCATGGCCTTGGACCAGGACAGATGGAGAGCCTGTGGTGGGGATGCATCAGTGGGAGGTGTGTCTACCTGGAAGTAGGTAGAGAGGTTGTGGAGAGAACATGTCATTGATCAAAGTGGCAAAGCTGGACAATTGCAGTGAAGCTACCACAGCATAGCGGGTAGGGAAGCGCAGAGGTTGTTATTATGATGGTACATGATAGACTCTATGTGAACTTGCCGCTTTGAAGGACAGAAGTCATCAGGGGCTCTGCCCCATGATGCTCCCCATCTGCTGCTGTCAAGCAGGCACTTGCTTGCGTCTTCCTGTCGGCCCACCTTTGGATTCGGCGCTGTCCCCTCTTTTATGCATGTGGCAGAGTAACAGAGACAATTTTTTCATTCCTACCTGTTCTGGAAAGGATTTGTAAGATGCTATGAATTAACAATGGGAAGAAAGTAAAACAAGAATGGAGACAAAGAGGAGTCTAGAAATGTATAAAAGGTAAAGCTTGTTGAACTATGTACTTGTTTTTATTGAAGTAGAGTTGACTTACAATAATTCAGGTGTATAGCAAAGTGGTTCCGTTATTCATCTATATAGATATTCTTTTTCATATTAGTTCCCATTATGGGTTATTACAAGATATTGAATATTGTCCCCTGTCCTTGTTGTTTAACTATCTTATACATAGTAGTGTGTATCTTGTAAGGTGACCCAAGCGGGGCTGCAGGGGCGGAGGAAAGCACAGTGCCCGGCCGTGCTGGCTCCTCTGCACCGCCCCGGGGCCCTCCCAGCGCTGCTGGACCGGACGGCAGAGCAACCTAACGAGCATCTCGGGGTGCGCCCGGGCCCTGGTGTTTCTAAAGCCCCCAGGGTGGTTCTAACGAGTAGTCGAGGCCGACAGCAACAACACACTTTCCTGCAGGCAGTGGGAGAGGGGACACCTGGCAGAGCACAGCTGCCCGTGTCTTCGAGATGAAAAGGAAGTCCTCAGGAGATGCAAAAGCATTCCTGGTAGAGAGAAGCGGGAACTCTCTCCTGAAGGTCCCCATTTAAGAGGTACAAAGAGCGAGTTTCAGGGCATCTCTTAAGCGACCCCCGCTGAAAGTGCCGTTTGGTGCATTTCAGCGGGACTCAGCGTGCCGTTGATGGGGGTGGAGGAGCATCTTGGCACGCCGGGCTCTGCCCCTCTGGCTTCCCAAACCAGAGGACTCATGGATCCCTGAAAATACAGCCGATGGCTCCTGACCAAGCGTCAAATTAAGAGTTAGATGCTGTCACTTTAGACCAGTGCCTCTCGCCTCATTCGAAACCCAATACTCCCTTTGAATGCGAATATGGTAAACACCCTTTTACAATTCCAAAATGATATAATAAAACTTACCTACAACATAATTTCCAAATAATCAATATAATAGTAGATGTAAAGAATAAGTAAAGTAATTTGGGTTAAAGTGGTGTATTCTGGTGTGTGAATGCTTGGGCAGAGCCACACCAGGACCTGTGAGGTCAGCGGTGCTTTATGCAGACCGAGTGTGAGGACATGGGGCGCTGCCCGTGATGAGGACTGACTCCTGATCAAGGTCTAAGTGGTGGTCCAGGGCCAGTCCTCCCTCTGTTATCACAGTGGTTGCATCCCCCGGAAAATTCAGAGGGATGAAACTGTGCCAACAAAATATATTTTATCTAAGTGGAGCGTGGAGTGGGGTGCTAGGCTCCCAAAGTGGTAAACGATGCTTCTGTCGCCATGAATGTCTGCAGGACCCTGGAAGTCAAGGAGGATGAGGGACAGGTCTTCGCTGGGTAGGGCCGTTCCTGATGTGTAGCGTCCATTGTCTCCGCCACTAAATGGCTACCCAAAGGGTCCCCTTCCCCACAGTTTCCAAAATGTGCTCCCTCAGGGGAAATGCTGGCCCCATGGAGAACCACTGCTTTCGCTGCATCACTAGGTGGTAAGCGATGAAAGCGCTAACGCAGGTGTGTGCCCTGAAATAGCAGGGCATTCATAGTAGCAGGTGTGAGCTGGCCAGCGGGGTGCGTGCGCGTGAACTGTCAGAGGGTCGCAGAGGAGGTGATAGAAATCAGACCGGTGAGGGCCGCATGCAGCAGGGTTGGGGGAGGGGTGAGTGCTCAGAGGTACCCGGGAACTTTAGGGGGGATGGAAACAGTCTATATCCCAATGGAGGTGTTCCTGGTATATACAGTTGGCACAGTTTATGGAATTGTACACTTAAGATTTGTTGTGTGTTTCATCATATGCATGTTTTACTTCAATTAAAAAAACCCACAGGAGTGAAGACACTGGAGGATTCTTGTAGAGACTGTCTGGTCCTCTGAGACTCACCTGTAGTCGCCACTCTGACAAGCGGGACTGTTCTCAGCTGACCAGAAGGCAGTGCTCGGGGCATTCTGTCTCTCACAGTTGACTTTTTGCAAGTCCTATGTGGCCGGACTCAGTTCAGAGCCTTTGGCAAGTGTCTGGGTTGGGGCTATGCTTCAGGATGAGATTCTGGAAGGGGCAAGGCAGCGCGCTTAAAAGGTCACCAGGGATGGAGACCAGAGTCACTCCCATCACCGGGTCTGGTTTCTCTTGTCCAGGAGCCCAAGGAAGGCAAAGTGGAGACCTTGCCAAACTCCAGCCTAGCGGTCAAGCCCACTCCTGTCTGTAGCCCTCTTGTGACGGTAATCCCTCCCTCTGTGCCTCATTTTCCCCTTTGCCCTTAAAACCCACATGACACCACCAATCTGGTGGCTTTGAGCCGTGTAAGAGCTGAATAACTTAGATTTCCTAGCAACACTGGAAACCTCTGTGGCTATTTTTACTTTATCTTCATGTCCTGTACATTATACCCTTATGATAAAAAAAAAAAAAGCAACTTTCCTTGCCCCGTTTGGGTAAATAAGTCAACTAATTCTGTGAGCTAGGCTTTTGGATCTGTCCCCTGAGAGGAGGATCACCAACATTTCAGGGTTTTTTGGATTTTCGGAGAGGCTAAGTGTTCCTTTTACCTCTGTGGTGGGAGTGGTTTTGTTTGCTGAGAGTTGCGGAAAGCTTTTTCTTGGGGGGGAGATCCGAGACAGCCATGCCGACCACATAGTCGGGGTTCAGGATGTCTGTGTGTTGTTCATCTCTGCAGAATGGGAACAGTCATCATGTCACGTCGGGGGCACACCGTGGCGACCCCCAGGCGGTCACGTTCATGTTCTCCTTCCCCATATGGAGCCGTCCTGGGGCCCCCTCCATCCTTGGGGCTGGGCTGCTCTGTGTGCCTGGCCTGGTGGGTGAGAGTCTGTGGGACCCCAGTGCATCCGTTTCTCATGGTTGGGACGGAATAGAGATGACCGCGGTGCTTACGCAGGACAGTGCCTCTCCGATCTTACCTCCAAAATGCTCCTCTTGGGGAGTGAAGAGTAGATGCGCAACCCAGCACTCCACGGTATCACCTTAAGGGATAGTTCTTTGCCTCATGTTTTTTTTTTTTTTTTGACTGACACCAAGCATTGTACATGGATGACCCCAACAAAAGCAACAGTGATTGCAATTACCAAACACGAAACACACTCCTGCTATGTCATAATATTGACATTCAGTCCAGTAATCCTCCACTGTAACAGCTCCTTTACTTTGTAGTGAAAATTGATGTGTATATTTTTTGCCTCTGAGTCCTTGTGGGATTTTTTTTTTTTTTTTATTCAACCAGAAAGTCACAAAAATTGTAATCATCCTCAGCGGTTCACTCAGTCCCATGTAATTAATTTTTTTTTCATCTTGATCTTTTGTTAGCACTTTTATGAGTTCATCAGTTTTCCATTAGAGTTCTGAAAATGCTTATTCATTCAGTTCAGCAGTATAGTCAGTTACCAGAAACCTGTACTTGTCAGAGTCTTTTCCATGAATTCCTTGAAGATGAAACCCTTTTATAGGAACATATTTGCAAAAGCTTCAGAGTACACCCAGAACTGTCTGTAAATGACAAAAGACTTAAAAATGACCACGGTTAAAGATTTGATGAAAGTTCATAATAATGCAATTGACAAGGAAATTTAGTTATTTCTGAGATATACATTTTAAAGTAATAACTAGAATTATGACTTATTATACCAGAACATATAAGATTTTTAGAAATTTCATGTAATGTCTGAAACATTTATATTAACATATTTCCATACAAATAACCCAATGAAAGTTTAGTATTAGTTGTTTTGTTTGTTTGTTTGTTTATACTGCAGGTTCTTGTTAGTCATCAATTTTATACACAACAGTGTATACATGTCAATCCCAATCGCCCAATTCAGCACACCACCATCCCCACCCCACCGCGGTTTTCCCCCCTTGGTGTCCATATGTCTGTTCTCTACATCTGTGTCTCAATTTCTGCCCTGCAAACTGGTTCATCTGTACCATTTTTCTAGGTTCCACATACATGCGTTAATATACGATATTTGTTTTTCTCTTTCTGACTTACTTCACTCTGTGTGACAGTCTCTAGATCCATCCAAGTCTCAACACATGACTCAATTTCGTTCCTTTTTATGGCTGAGTAATATTCCATCGTATATATGTACCACATCTTCTTTATCCATTCGTCTGTCGATGGGCATTTAGGTTGCTTCCATGACTTGGCTATTGTAAATAGTGCTGCAATGAACATTGGGGTGCATGTGTCTTTTTGAATTATGTTTTTCTCTGGGTATATGCCCAGTAGTGGGATTGCTGGATCATACGGTAGTTCTATTTTTAGTTTTTTAAGGAACCTCCATACTGTTCTCCATAGTGGCTGTATCAATTTACATTCCCACCAACAGTCTTTGCCTCATGTTTTATCTCTTGGAGACTTTTCTTTCCTCTTCATGACATAGCCCTGTATCCTCTAATATAAAAATGATAACTCCCCCTAGAAAAGCTTCACGGAGAATCCTTACCCCTGGACGACAGGCTCTGAGTTCCCTGGCCGTCTGCAGCTTCTCTGGGGGGGATTTGTGGCTCTAGTTTAAAAAAACAAGGACTTGTGTAAACACAGAATTCTAAAGTATTTCTCACCATCGTGTAGTTCCCTGGCTTTATAAGTTCCCCAAACTGACATTTTTGGTCTGAACAATATCGACTGTTTAATAGCTGGTTGAATGCTGGTAACAGGTGAACATCATAATTATGAGCTTCATTTTAATACCGTCATCCATTCCCCGTGCATGTTTCCACTGATTTTCAATAGAACATGTGGGTGGTGACATTTCATGAGCTGAAGAACCTGCCTTATAGTCCTTGCTTTCCCCAGGGGCTCAGCCACTGTACCTGCTTAGTTATAGGTGAATTAGTTGGAGCGTCATTCTCTGAATATTTTCCCATGATGTCCGATATACATGGAGGCCACGTTGATTGATGTTTGGGATGAGAAGTTGTAGTAAATAATGCCGTCCGTGTCTTTACGTGGTGCTCAGTGTGGAGAGTGAGTAGGCATGAGGTGGAAATGTGGAAAGTACCGTTAGGATTTCCTTTTATATTTAGGAGGCGGGGCTCTGCTACTTAAGGTCCCTGGAAGAGGATGGGGCCCCCTAGTGTTGTCATGTCTCTCCTTGGGTTTCTCCAGAAACTTCCCTTAGACCTGGCAGGAGAGATCCCACCCAGGCCCTGTACTTTGGAGGGTTCTGTTCTGTTTCTCAGAGCTGGCTGCTGGCCTCGGCATGGCTAGGAGTCTGTAGGGCCAAGAGGATGGTCCAGGGGCCCAAGAGCCCTGGAATTCCCTGCCCAGATAACCTGGACTTGGATTCCAGGGCATGTGCAACCCTCTTTCCTGGGTTGTCCACTGGGGACTCCACCGCCTGAGGGCCTCCCTGGTCTGCAGAGTGGCCAGGGCCAGACAGGAGGATGTCTGCCTGTATGCACACTCAGGGCCCTCACAACATGGGATGGAGCTGGGGGCAGGCCAGGGAGTCAGGCTTGGAGTTTACTGTAGATAGAAACTGCTCAAGCCCCACTGCCCCCTGTAGACCCTGTGTGGGACGGTGCAGCCTGGACCCTGGGCCCACGCAACAGTGTGTCTTCATGCATCTGGGGTGCATCTGCTGTGCGCCACCTCAGTCCTCTGCCTGGCTTTTGTCCTGGAAGGCAAGAGTCACAGAGAGGGGGAATTCCTCAGAAACAAGAAGGAAATTCCTCAAGAATAAGAAGGCCTTAATAGATGCTCTGTGGCCACAAAGTAGGAGCAAATGCCCTGCCCCGCCCTTCACTGTGGCTCTGGGACTTGAGGAAACCCCTTGGGTTCTCATGACAGCACCCCACCCCCATGTCTCTTTTCCTTTGTCTGCACTGGGTGTGGAACTTCTTGCAGTGACAGGAAGGCACTATGGATAAAGTCAGTCCTTCCCGGAAGGGGGGGTTTTGGTTGGGGCCAGTATGCTCACTGTAAATTCTGATGCTTAATCTCTGTTCTTATAAATTAGCTCACGTTGAAGTTTCTCATTCTGGGTCTAGGAGGAAATTGCTCTATGCCTCACATTTGTACTTTCACTTTGTCTTTAATAAGCCACTAGCTTTCTATGTATGTTCCATGTACCACATAGGCATGCTGTGATTACTAGTTTCCAAACGGTATCATCAAAAAGCAATGGGAGCTGCGCTTGGGGAGCTCACCAGGGCTCGCTTTTGCAGCGAGCGTCGTAGAAAGTCGCGCCTTGTGTTTCCACTCCACGGTGCACTGTCGTGAGCGGGCCAGGCTGCTGGAGGTGGGGCGAGTAGCCGAGGCCTGTTGACCCAGGTCCCCCCACGACGGCCCTGGGTCGGGCAGTGGGGTACCTCAGTGCACTGCTGCACCCCTGCACATCAGCTGGAAGCTGCTATGGAGGGGATGTTAGCAAGTCTGGGAAACTTCGTATGTAGTATAGGCATCACTGCATCGAGGCAGGAAAGGAGGCCGGGCGGTGTCTCAGGGCTTGTTCATTGATTGGGGGAATTAATCGTTTTATGTGGACAGTTCACCTGAAAAATAACACAGTGGAATAATTCGGTGACCCTTTGTTGTCGATATTTTCTAAAAGGACAGTTTGAATTTTATTACAAATCGATTTCAAAACTCACCGTGGACATTGCTAAGTTGTTGCCTCTGGACGCGGGCGGGGGGTGATGCTCACCCAGTATCCCTTCTGGCACTGAAGTGCTCCTCCTGCCGTCCTGCTTCTTCTGCCCTTTCCCGCAGAGCCGCCCTGCCTTCCAGCTGTGAGCCTTTGTCCCGCGCCTTACGAAGTGGTCCACCTTCTCCAGCATGAGTCTCAGCCGGCTCCAGCCCCCAGTGACGGTTCCCCTCGAACTTCTTTTCTCTGACTCACACGTGTACCCGTATCCCATCCGCCCCGCCCTCGATTCCAGGCGGGTTTTGGTCTCTTTTTGGTCTAGTGCAAAGATGGTGGGTGGGTTCCTTCCTTCGTTCCCTCCCTTTCTCTTTCCTTCCGCCCTTTCTCCCACAAGTATTTCTTGAGCTCTTCCCTCGTGCAGGATGTGTAGGAGTGGGCCCTGCTCCCAGGAGTTCGGGAGAGGAGTGGGTGCGCCCTGTACCTTTTTCTCCTGGCCAGGTAGGACAGTCCAGCGACCAGGGGAGCCGTCCGGCGCGGCCACAGCCCTGCGTCCCCGCGCCCACATCTGAGGCACCCGGTGCAGAGTGCCAGGGAGAACCTGTGTGACTTGGTGCTCTTGGCTGTGGAGGAAGGGGGGTGTGTGGGGGCCCCTGGGAGGGACTCTTGATCAGAATCCGCTCAGAGCTGGTTAGAAGTCACAGGAGAAGCCGGCCAACTAGGAAGGGTCGCATCGAATGGTAGTCCTGGGAGGCATTGTGCAGGCACTGAGGACGCAGAAGGGCACAGGCCTTACAGATGCACCAGAGAGGAGACTGCCAGGAAGGTGATGGAGGAGAGGGGGTGGACCCTCATCCCTGGGAGTCTGGAAGGAGGGGCGGTGGGTGCAGCCACGTGCTGCAGAGCCTTCCAGTAAGATGGGGACGGGGGGGGGCCCTTTGCATGGAGCAACCAGGAGCGTGTGGTGGCCTGGGCTGTGCATTTCACAGGGGCCGTGAGACTGGGGGGGCAGAGGGCAGGCCATTCCGCAGTGGATATGAAAATCCTTTTAAGAAGTTTCTGGAGCAAAGAGGAAGAGGGAAAGCGAAGTGGTTAGAGGGCTGTGGGGTGTCCTTCCCTGCAGAAGGTTTCCTGGGCCTTCCAAACAAATCCAGTCCGCTTGCCCATCCACCCCTCCCCCAGTCTGTTAATTTCTCCCAGACGTCATCCACGGGACCGCCATCAGCTGCGGTCATTCTGGGCCACACGACTGGAGGTGGGGAGGGCCCTTTGCTGGGCCTGCAGACGGGACTATCTGGGAGGCTTGTCTTTGATCTCGTGTCCTGTTCTGATTCATGATGACGAGCTCTGACACCTTGATGGGATGCCCTGTACTTTCTCTTAAGTCCAAATTGAATAACAAGGGTGGCATTTAGCAGATTTAGTCTAGGCAGAATGTTTGGCGTTGAATTAGGGCTGTTTTATCCACTGGGCATTAAAAGGCCTTATGCTGAGGCCTTGCAAGCCTCTCGGAGGCCTGAGGAAATGATTCAGACCTGAGAAAAAAATATTACACTCCAAAACACTCAAAGGAAACTTCAAAACCAGGGAATGAATGGTGAAACGTCTAGAGGATGTCACAGTAGGGCATTCCCAGCTCAGCTTTTTAGAAGTTATCTTAAGTTATGTAATTTGGAATGCCAGTGTGTTAATATGCTTGGTGCAAAGGAATAGTGGAGATTCTGAGGGGATGACTGTTATTAAACAGGGCCTGGAAGGTTTTCCTGGCATCTGGTGTGTTTCCCTGAGCATTATTCTCCAGGTGCGTTAAGTGGCCAGGTGCGTTAAGTGGCCCGGTGTGTTAAGTGGTGGGCTCCCCGAGGTGGTTTGACTCATCCCCGTGTGCAGCAAAGTGCCAGGTGTGTGCATTTAATCAAAACAAACTAGAGGTTGTCATATATACACTATAGATACTATGTATAAAATAGATAACTAATGAGAACCTACTGGATAGCACAGGGAACTCTACTCAGTGCTCTGTGGTGACCTACATGGGAAGGAAATCCAAAAGAGGGGATCTCTGTATACGTATAGCTGATGCACTTTGCTGTACAGCAGAAACTAACACAACATTGTAAAGCAACTTTACGCCAATAAAAATTAAAAAAAAAAAAAGGGGGTTGTCAGCCTCTGAATTCTTCACCCCTGACTTGATTTTCTGAAACTGTTTTCTCAAAGGACTGTGGAACACGTGCCCTTTAAACAGGTGACTCATCTTTGTAAGCTTGTTTTGTTGTTTTGGACCCCTTGAGATCTGTGTGGTGGTCGGGGACTTGATGTTCTTTGTTCCAGCTCATGCTTGTATGTGCATTTCCTTCCCCAGGTAGATGCGCCCCCTGAAGATGGTGACTCCTTCCTAAGGAGCAGGTCACTTCCTACGAGACAAGGCCTTCTCCACAGTTACTGGGCTGATTCACCCCAGGGGCCCGCCGGCCTTTTCTCGTCAGCAGCTGAAGTCCTCCACCCTGTTTCAGGTAGTTCTGGACTATTTCCCATTGTATACAAAATATTTTGGTTTTGGCGGTACATTTTTCTTTGGGACCTCTCCGTGGTTTTATCTGATTTCTGAAGGGGTCTGTGAACCCATTAAGAAGCACTGCTCACCCGCTTTCTCAGGGTCGCCTCCCCTTCAGCTTCAGCTGTGACCATGTGACGGTGGCTCCCAGTGCAGGTCTGAGCTGCCTCAATTCCAGATCATCCCGGGTTCCATGTCCGTTTCACTGAATTTCCACCTCACAATCGAATTCTTGATTTCTGTTACATGGTCTCAGGAGACCCAGGCCGGTGGTGCAGTGAGGGACACCCCCAGGCATCTCCTCGGCTGTGTGGGTGCTGGAACCTGCCCTCCTCACCTGCCCTGCCCTTGCTGGTCCCACCTGAGGGAATCAGGGCCGGTGGGTCCTAGACCCCTTCTCTGGCTTGCCTCTGAGTGGGTCTCAGATATGCCCCCTTCTGTCTGTCTGTCACTGCTGGCCGCTCATGCCTGCATCCCTGCTCATCTACAGCCCTTCCCCAGACACCTGCTCTCCCGTTTATATTCCACATGGGTGCCAAAATTTCCTTAAAAAATGAAAATCTGATCGTATACCACTCTGTGGCTTAAAACCATTAAGTGATTGTTTTGCCACCTACAAATGGCAGTCCCAATTGCTCAGCAAGGCTCTTCGTGTCCTGGGCACTTTCCATCTCTCCAGCTTTGCCTCTTGGCACCTCACCTTTTTTTTTTGGCCGCACCCAGCACGGCACGTGGGATCTTGGTTCCCCGACCAGGGATTGAACCTGCGCTCCCTGCAGTGGAAGCGCGGAGTCTTAACCACTGGACCGCCAGGGAAGTCCCGGCGCCTCACCTTTGACTTATGCTCCGGAACATGATGAATCTCCCCCATGCTCTCCCCACCGTGAGGCTCACCTGGTCCAGAAGCCCTCCTTCAGGGCGCGTTAGGCCCTGTCTTCCCTCCTGCCCGGGGCATCTCTCTCCCCATGGACAGTCAGTCCCGCGTTGTGGTGTAACTCCGCAGACACGTCCACTCTCCCTGCTGGCTGGTGAGCTCCTCGAGCCCCTGGGTCATTATTCCTAGTTTTGTTCCCAGGACCAAATGTACTACACACCGGCATGTAGTAGATCTTCAATATACAGTTGTTGATTTGGCAGCAAATGAATAAAGAAATGAATGGATATCTGAGAACATTTTACCAAAACTTACATCTGTCATCAGAGCATGGGGTGACTTATAATAACTAATTCAGAGTGTGACCATTTGCCAGACAATGTTCTAAACCCTTCATGTGTGACAACTCACTTAGTCCCCACAACAGCCTTCAAGGACAAATACTGTTATCATCATCCCCATTTTGTCCAAAGGGGGAACTGCGACACAGAGGCTGAACTTTTATCCAGTGTGCCAGTGATGGGTATGTGGGATGTATTGCGTGATCACATGTGGCTGAAGGATAAATTGTGATCATCTTGAAGAGCAGGTTCTTGTTTTATATTTCACTTTATTTATTTTGAATTTTTAGCATTATTTTTGTCCCTGGCACTAGCATATACAGCCTGGTACACAGGCTGTATATGCTGGTATACAGCAGAAAACAAATGTTGTTGAGGGATTTTCTGATTTGGCCACAGCCTTTCAAGGACTAGCAGGGTGAAGGCTAGTCAGGTTTGCCTTCACCCTTGGAATTTTGTATTGTTTTGGGACATACGGGGGTTTTTGTTCATTTTTTTGTTTAGTTTGGCCTTGGATGGTACGTCTTTACCTGCTTCCTCTACACTGTCCACAGTCATGGCACTCTTAACCCCCATCCCATGGCCTGGAGCCGACCCCCTTGCCCTAGGATCCTGGAGACTGACAGGGATTCAGAAGGTCCCCTGCTGAGGGGAAGGGGCTTCTCTCACCCCCCCTGCTTTTTCCCAGAGCAGTTCCAGGGCAGGCAAAGTAAAACCTGGACCCCTGGGGCCAGGCTCCTGCATTTTATGGACTATTAGATAGGAAGGGGTCTGACATCATCCAGCTCATTGCCAACTGTGCAGACGAGGAAACTGAGGCTCAGGAGGAGTTGTGTCCAAGATCACACTGTCCTTGGACTTGCCATTATTAAACATTGTTTGCCCACAGTTAATTTGGAATTATATCTCCAGACACACTCTGTATGAATTTAGCCTGGCACCTTCCTTGTCTTCTCCCCTGCCCACTCATCGAACAAGCCAGAGCTTGTGACTAAATGAACTAACACCTGGCAGAGTTCAGTTGATTTTGTGGTGTCTTTAATAAATTAATGTGAGTAATGGATTGGCCTGGAACAGGTAATTGGGAAATGTTTTAACCCTTTATTTACTTCCTTCTATCCTAGAAATTTAGAACACACTTCCTCAGGGTTACAGAAATAGTTAATAAGCCAGACTGCAAGACGTCAAAGCCTCCTCTCTTATTTAATAATCTGAATACAGGTTCAAGGTAAATATGATAATAATACTCTTAATCTAGACTAATTTGGGAGAAGGCTAATTTATGTGAGTAAAATGTCAGAATTACAGGACACTAAAGGAATGTGGTCTCATGGCTCTGAGGCAGGTTTCAAGGCTTGAATCAGGTACAAGGATTACTGTCCTCATGCTGGGGGTAAACTGAGGAGAATGCGAATGGGGGTGTCTCTCACGCTTAGATTGCCTTCTTTTTCCCTGCATTTGCAGGCACACCTTGGAGATATTGTGGTTTTGGCTCCAGATCGCCACAATAAAGCGTATATCGCAATAAAGTGAGTCACACGAAATTTTTGTTTCCCAGTGCATATAAAAGTTATGTTTACACTATACTGCGGTGTATTAAATGAGCAATAACGTTATATCCAAGAAAGCAATGTACATACCTTCACTAAAAAATACTTTATGGCTAAAAAATGCTCACCGTCATCTGAGCCTTCAGTGAAGTCTTCATCTTTGTGCTGGTGGAGGGTCTGGCCTGGAGGTTGGTGGCTGCTGACTGCTCGGGGGGGGGTGTTGCTGAAGGCTGAGGTGGCCACGGCAATCTCAAAATAAGACGACACTGAAATTTGCCACATTGACTCTTCCTTTTGCTTGGACACTTAGAGGCCATTGTAGGGTTATTAGTTGGCCTGATTTCAATATTGTTGTGTCTCAGGGACTAGGGAGGCCCAAGGAGAGAGTTGGGGGGACAGCCAGATGGTAGAGCAGTCAGAACACACACAGTATTTATCAATTAAGTTTGCTGTCTCATATGGTTGTGGTTCGTGGTGCCCCCAAAACAAATTACAGCCGTAACATCAAAGATCCCGCATCACAGATGAACGCAAACATAATAGTAAGGAAAAAGTTTGAAATATTGTGAGAATTACCAAAATGTGACACAGAGACATGAAGCGAGCGGGCGCTGTTGGAAAAATGGTGCTGATAGACGTGCTCGATGCAGGGCTGCCACAAGTCTTCCATTTGTTAAAAAACACAGTATTTGCAAAGTGCAGTTAAGCGAAGCGCAATAAAACGAGGTATGCCTGCATTTAAAAAGCACATTGTCACTTTTTTTATACCTTTTAATACCACTTCTTAAGTAGAACATTGTCCAGCTAATATTCAAATGATTGCATGTTATTAGAATCTGGGTTCGTGATGTCTTAGTTAAAATATTTTGTGTTTGCAGTTAACTTACGGCTACAGAAAAGAATACAGGCAAATTTCATCTTCTGTTAAATGAAAAGGACAGCTTTTTTTGAAGCATGAAATTATGCGGTCTGCCCTGGACATTGCCCCTGAGGTCGGGTAGAGGGGATAGCTATTTCTTTAGTTCATTTTTTCACTCATTCTATGAGCACTCATCAAGGGCTTCTGAGTTCCCAGCACAGCGCTGGAAGCTGTGGGTGCAGTGATAGGCGGGTCGTGGTTCCTGCCCCCATGAGGCTCCCTGTCCTGGGGTAACTGCAGTGAAAAGTGCTAAGGCATTCACACAGGTTGCTGCAGGGGCCCAGAGAAAGACGGTCTGGCCAGGCAAGGGTTCTGGGGGCTCCCTGGAGCTGGTGGGAGGAGGGTGACCCCGGCTGAGACCTGATGGGTGGGGAGGTACCTTCACCACCAGGTGAAGGGTGGAGGGAATAGCAAAGGCAAGGGCTGTGAGGTTGGAGAACTGGGCAAGGTGAAGGCTGACGTAGGGACTGGGCAGGGGGAGAGGAAGGCGGAGGGTTGAGTCTGGAGGGAGCAGTCAGAGCCTCAGCACAGAGGACCTGTGTGCTTTGCTGAGGGGTGCAGCCTGTTTGGGGTGCACTGGGGAGCCGGTGAAGGCGCTTTGAACCGATCACTTGGTAACTATGAGTTTGTAAGATCCCTGGATTGAATAGAAGCAGTAAGTCCATAGGCAGAGAGACTGATAAGGAGCTAGTTGGCATAATTAATCCAGGAAGGAGCCGGTGATTGTTGAGCTAAAGAGGCATCAGCAGTGGGTATGAGTGAACCGGGCTGGTTTGGTGATCTCCGGAGCCGAACTGTTTAGGGCTGGTGAGAACAGCTCTGGGGATGGCGGGTGTCGGGGTCACTGAGCCCGGGTCTCTCGTTGGGTGGGTGGGAGTATGGCAGTGCTGTCCTTGTCACTAAGGTGGGGAGCATGGCTGGTGGGGAGAATGAGTTTGGTTTGAGGCCTGTGGAATATTAGGAATTCATAGGTTGTTGAACAGACTTGTGCATAAGTTCACTGGAAGCACGAGATTGGAATTTATTGCATGTAGTTGTAAGGTCCCCCTTCAGGAGCACTGAACAGGAACGTTCAAAAAGGTAAAGGGGGCCGTACTGAACATTAACTTAATTTGGGCTTGAGAAGTTTAGAAAGGTAGGCAAAATGGAGTGTTTTTTTCCTTTTTCAATTGATATTATTTTAGGGATGTTTTATGGATAAGGCCATGGGCGTGCTTTCCTTCCAGCATCAGTCAAGTGCCTAATCTGATTACGCCCCCTGCCAAGTATATGGACAGAGTGTTAGGAAATTGAAATGCTAGGTTACCAGGACCTCAGTTTAATATGTAGCCCTATGGCTGATCAATACCTGTTGTAGCTGTTGCTATGTTAGTGTGGCTTCTAAACCACTCAGGGGAGCTGTGGAGGTTTTGTTTATATTTTTGTTTTTCTTTGTGATAAGATTAATACATGCTTATTATAGAAATTTTAGATAAAAAGCCCCAGTAAGCCCCAGAGAAGGGGCAAACCAACCAACCAGAAGAAGCAACCCAATTTTGATATATTGTTATTATTTCTTTTAGTCTTTCTGGTGCATTTCTATGCAGCTATACCATTTCGTACAAATGGTTTAGTGTCTTACCTTATAAAGTGAAAGTGTGAGCTTTAGCGGGATCTGGCAGTATGGGGAGACTTTGCAAGTGGGTCCTGGCAGTGGGTACATTCCAGGTGGGGAACACATCCATGTAAGTAGAGGCAAGATGGTTTAGGGTCTAGTGGGTAGTCTATTTTGGGTGTAGCATAGATTAGATTTGGGGGAAATTTAAATGGAAATGAACGTTGGAACAGATGATGGAAGTTTTGTTAATCTTAAGTTGTGTGAGTTTGTCCCCAGTTCTGTTAAAAATCTTCATTCCCCTTTTCCCCAGTTTGCATCCAGAAGCATGATCACATAAATGATGTAGGGAGACTAACCCATCAGTGTGACTTGCGGGTAAGGGTGGGACCAGGGGGGGAGTCCGTGTATGTAGTTTTAGACATGTTTTTGGGAATAGTAACATTTAAAATTTTTCTTTCATTCCTCTGTTTCTCTAGGAGAATATGAAAGTATTATTCAGGCTTGTTTGTTTCATAGCTCTACTGACTTCTTCTCTGGAGGCTGGTGAGTTAAGCATTTCCTTGTGTTCCTGTCTGCTAAGAAAATCTGTTATTTAGAATACATGAAGTACCTTGCTTAACAGAGTCATTTTTCTTACATGTGTCTGTGGACGCCCAAGTCACAGAACTGTATTGCTGGATGTCCTTTCAAGATCTTTACTTTTCATTCTCTCATGTATACATTGGGAAACTGAAGCCCAGTCAGGTTAAGAGCCCAAGGTCATGCAGCTAGTTTCAGAGCAAAAGCTATAATCCACATCACCAATGTCTAGTCTAGGCCTCTTCCCACTTTGTTGCTGCTTGAAGAGTGTAATATGGGAAATCCTGGCTTTCATTCAGAAGAGGTGTTAAATGTAGTCTTTATGAACCACAGCTGGCAGTTCTTTGTTTTCTCCATTTATTCATTCTTTCTCTTCCCCTCTCCCTCTCTTGCTGCAAACGCATTTAGCTCCTGCCGTGCGCCAGGCACTAGCTGCTGGGGCTACAGTGGTGAATAATCCAGACAGAAATATCTGCCTGGGGTTTACATTCCAGTAGGGGGAGAGGCAATACATTACATAAGTAAATATATATTATGTCATATGGCAGTAAGTGTGGAGAGGAAAAGAAGCAGAAAAGGAAGGTATACACTTTGAGGATTGGGGTGGGCAGAAGGTTAAATTTTTTGATAGTGTGGCCAGAAAAGGCCTCACTGAGAAGTTGACTCGAGTTGAACCTGAAGGAGGGAGCTATATAGAGATCGGGTTGGGGGTGGGGAAGTATTCTAGGCAGCATGTGCCAAGGCCCTGAGGCCAGGAATACTGGCCTGTTCCAGGCGCTGAAATCTGCTGTGGCTGGAGTAGAGGGAGTGCTGAGGCATGTGATACGGGGTGAGGTCATTCAGGTAATGGGGGGCGGTGGAGGGTTGACTGTGTAGAGAACCTTGTAGACCTTTCTAAGGATCTTGGCTTGTACTCTGAGGTGGGAAGACTGTGTAGGTTCCCTGTTTAAAACCAGAGAGGTGATCTAACTTTTCTTTCTTTTTTTTTTTTTGGCCACGCCATGTGGCTTGTGGGATCTTAGTTCCCCGACCAGGGATCGAACCCGGGCCCTCAGCAGTGAAAGTGCGCAGTCCTAACCACTGGACCGCCAGGGAATTTCCATATTTTAAAGGCTCATTCTGGTTCTTATACTGTGAACAGATCATAGGGAGGCAAAGGGAGAAACAGAGAGGCCAGTTAGGAGGCCATTACGGCAATCCAGGCAAGCTATGATGGTAACTTATTCAAGGGTGACAAGGAGAAGTGAGTCGTCAGAGTTTGGATATACTTTGAGGACAGAGCCAGCAGGATTTGCAGACAGATTGGATGTGGGTGTGAGAAACAGAGAAGAATCAAGGATCACGAAGGGTTTCAGCCCAAGCACATGCAAAGTGGAGTTGCCGTTGATGGGAGGGGGGAAGGTCACGTGTTCAGACTGGACATGTTAAAGTTAGCTGTCCATTAGATGTCTAAATAGAGATGTTGACTAAGCAGTCTGGAGCCAGGGGTTGGAAGTATAAAATTGGAGACCTTGGCAAGCAGCTGCTATTAGAACCCTGAGACTAGATGGGTCTACCTGGGGAGCGAGTGTGGTTAGAAAAGAACAGAACTTCAAGGAGTGAACCCTGCAGCCCTCCAGGGATGGGTGGTCAGGCTTCCATTCATCCAAGAACCAGTGAAAGACTGGCCTGAAATGTAGGAGGAGAACCAGACAAATGTCCTGAAAGCCAAGTGAAGAACGTGTTTCAAGGATGAGAATAACACGTGTCCAATGCAGATGTGCTAAGTAAGATGACGTCCGAGAGTTGTCGATTTGATTTAGCAACTTAAAAGTCATAGGTGACTTTGATCAGAACAGTTTTGATGGAGTGGTGGAGCAAACCCCAGATAAATAGGAGAGTGTGTTGAGCTGAGACCTTAAGGTTTACTCTTTTATCGCTGTTATTGTTACTACTGTTACTCCTAGGAGCTAAATACTTACCAGTCCTCCATCAGTGCAGGTACCTTGCTGAGTGCCTAGCCACTTTTATTTCCATTCTGTTTTAAAATAGCTTTATTGAGGTTATAATAGACATACAATAAACCACACATGTTTAAGGTATACAATTTGATGTGTTGACATACATATCCACCCCTGAAACCATCATCACAATCAAGATAATATTGAATTGAGTATTAATTGGTTTGGAGAGAACTGGGCAGCTCAACAATATCAAGTCTTCTGATCAATGAACAAAGTATAGACGTCTTCATATTTTTAGATCTCTTAAAATTTATTTAAATAAATTTATTTTGTAATTTTCATTGGATCAGTCTGATGCATCTTTTGTCACATTTATCCTAAATTATTCATATCTTGATGCTATTGTAAAAGGCATTTAAAAAAATCCAGTTTCTAATTGTTCTTTGGTAATATATACACACACATTCAAATTTGCATATTCATATTGTATCCTACAACTTACAAACCCTCTAGGTCTTCGGTAGATTTCATAGCATATTCTGTATAGATAATCATGTTTGCAAATAAAGACATTTTACTTTTCTCTTCAATCCGTATGCCATTTCTTTTTCTTGCCTTAATGCACTAATTACATCTTCCAATACAATGTTGAATAGAAGTGGTTAGAGTGGACATTCTTACCTTGTTTCTAATCTTGTATATGATAGCTGTAAGGTTTTTATAGCTGTCCTTTATTAGCTTTAGGAAGTTCCCTTCTATTCCTAGTTTTGTTTTGTTGTTGTTTTTTTTTTTTTGGATGTTGTGTACATCATAATGCATTGTCCTTTTTTGATATATTGTAGCATTCAATTTGCTAAGATATTTTAAAGAAATTTTGCATCTGTGTTCATGATGAAGACTGTTTTGTGGTTTTCTTTTCTTGGAATGTCTTTGTTTGGTTTTGGAATTAGAATAATACTGACCTCATAGAGTGAATTGGGAAGTATTACTGACTCTTCAATTTTCTGGAAGAGTGTGTGTAAAATTGGTGTTGGTCCTTCTATGAATATACCAGTGAAGCCATCTAGGCCTGAAATTTTTTTTGTTGTTGGGAGGTTTTTAACTACACTTTCCGTTTCTTTAATATCTGTAGGGCTCTTCAGGTTATCTATTTCTTCTTCAGGCAGATTTTATAGTCTGTACTTTCAAGGAATTTGCCCATTTCATTTAAGTTGTTGAATTTATTGGCATTAGGCTGTTCATAATATTTCCTCATTACTCTTTTAAAATCATTTTAATGAGAGATGTCACCTCTCTTTTTTTCCTGATCAGTCTGGCAGGAGACTTATCCATTTTATTGATTTTTCTGAAAGAACTAGCTTTTGGTATCTTTGATTTTTTTCTCTGTTGTTTTTGTTTTCCATTTCATTGATTTTTCTCCTGGATCTCTTACTATCCTCTGCTTACTTAGGGTGTAATTTTGTTTCTAATTTCTTAAATGGAATCCGAAGTCATAATTTGAGATCTTTTTTTCTTATACAGACATTTAGTGCTATCAGTTTTCCTCTAAGTATTGTTTCCTTTTCATGCCATACGTTTTGATATGTTGTATTTTCTTTATCATTCAGGTCAAAAGACTTATCTCCTAATCTCCTCCTTTATTTCTTCTTCATTTTTCTTTAAATTGATTAATTTATTTATTTTTGGCTGCATTGGGTCTTCGTTGCTGTGCTTGGGCTTTCTCTAGTTGTGGCGAGCAGGGACTACTCTTCACTGTGGTGCGCGGCTTCTCATTGCAGTGGCTTCTCTTGTTGCGGAGCACAGGATTTAGGCATGCGGGCTTCAGTAGTTGTGGTACGTGGGCTCAGTAGTTGTGGCTCACAGGCTCTAGAGCACAGGTTCAGTAGTTGTGGCGCATGGGCTTAGCTGTCCCGAGGCATGTGGTATCTTCCCAGACCAGGGCTCGAACCTGTGTCCCCTGCATTGGCAGGCAGATTCTCAACTGCTGTGCCACCAGGGAAGTCCCCTTTATTTCTTCTTTGATGCATGGGTGATTTTTTTGTTGGTTGGTTGGTTGGTTGGTTTTTTTTTTTTTCAGCTTTTAAATACATGGGTGAATTACTAGATATTTTTCTGTTACTGATTTCTAATTTAATTTAATTGTCACCAGAGAACATACTTTGAATTCTTTTAAATTTGTTGACTATTGGGTTATGAGCAAGAATATGGTATATCTTGGTAAATTCTTTTGTGTGCAGTTAAAAAGAATGTGTATTCTGCTGTTGTTGGGTGGGATTTTTTGTAAATATTGATTATGCCAAATTGGTTGATAGTGTTGTTCAAATCTTCTATATCATTACTGATTTTCTGTCTAATTGTTGTACTTGTTCTACCAATTATTATGAGGAGACTATTGAAATCTCAGACTATAATTGTGGGTTTCTCTATTTATTTTTGCAATTCTATCAGTTTTTGCTTCATGTATTTTGAAGCCCTGTCAGTAGGTGAGTAAATGTCTAGGATTACTATGTACCTCTTGACAAATTACTCCTTTATCATAATTACATGACTCTTTTTAATCCCTGTTAATATTTTTCACTGTAAAATCTTTGACTGATAATAATAAACATTCAAACTTTCTTTTGATTAGTGTTAACATGATATTTCTCTCCCCTCCCCGTTTTTACTTTTAACATATTTGTGTCTTTACACTTAAAGTGTGTTTATGTGTGAGTTCGTGTGTATGTTAGCATATAGTTGGATCCTTCTTTCTTTATCCAGTCTGACTATCTCTGCCTTTCAACTGGGTTGTTTAGACCATGAAAAAAATATGATTGTTAATATGTTTGGGTTTTATTTTAGGATCTTGTTTTATTTTCACCTTGTACCATTAATTCTTTGTTATGTGTTTTCTCTTTTTTGCTGCCTTTTGGATTAATTGAGAATTTTCATGATTTATTTTGTCTTTTGGGTTGGCTTATATTAATAACTTAAAAAATAACTACTCTAGTGCTTATGGTATCCATCTATGACTTATCACTGTTTACCTTCAGGTGATACTATACCAATTCACAAATAGTATAAAAAACTTAAAACAGTATATATCCGCTTCTCCCTTCCTGAACTTTGCCTTATTGTTTCCATACATTTTACTTCTTTATGTGTTATAAATCTCAAAATACATTATTTTTGCTTTAAACATTCAGTTGTTTTTAAAGAGATTTAAATAATAAGAAAAATTATGATTACCCATGTAGTAAACATTTCTGGTGCTATTTATTCCTTTATGTAGATTCATTTTTCATCTGATACTATTTTCTTTCTTTTTATTAGGACTTCCTTACATTTTTTGGCAGTACAGGTGTATTGGTGATAATTTTTATAGCTTTTATAAATATGAAAAGGTCTTTATTTTGCCTCTATTTCTGAAAGGTACTTTCCCTGGATATAGAATTCTAGGTAGATGATTTTTTTTCTTTTAGTACTTATCTTTATTCTGCCCTCTTCTGGCTTGTATTGTTTCTGGCAAGAAGGCTGCATCATTTTTGTCTTTGTTTGGTGTGCTTTTCTTCATGCTTCTTATGCTTGGGGTTTATTGTGATTTTGGGGTCTGTGACTACATCATTTTCATAAAACCGTGAAAAATTTCAACTTGTATTTCTTCAAATATTTTTCCTGTTCAACCCATCTCTCCTGTTCTTCAGGGATTCTTATTACATGTATTGAAATTGTCCTGCAGCTAACTAGAATCCTGTTTATTTCGTTCTGTTATTTTTCTCTTTGTGATTAGTTTTGAAGAGTTTCTAATGCTATATCTTGGAGTTCACTAAGCTTTTCTTCCTGCAGTGTCAAATCTGCCATTAATCACATCCATTTTTTTTTTAAAGTCAACATTGTAGTTTTCATCTCTAGGGGTTTGATTTAGGTTTTTAAAAATAAGCTCTTTCATTTCTCTACAACATGCTTGATCTGGCCCCTTGAACAAGTGGAACACAGTGATAATAACTATTTTAATTTTTTCCATCTATTCTATTATCTGTGTCATTTATGGGTCAGTTTTGATATGACTGATTTTTTTCTCTTTATATTGGTTTTATTATGCTGCCTCTTTGCATGCCTAGTAATCTTTGATTGGATGCTAGGTATTGTAGATTTTACCATGTTGGGCATTGGATATTTTTTTATTACTAAAAATGTTCTTGAGCTTTGTTCTTTTACAAGGGTGTTACTTGGAAATAGTTGATCCTTTTAGGTCTTGCTTTTAAGCTTTGTAAGTCAGGAGCAGAACAAGGTTTATTCTAGGCCTAACTTGCTCCATCTACTGAGACAAAACCCTTCTGGGTCCTCTACCTGATGCCCCATGACTGATAAGATTGTCCATTCTGGCTGTTGAGAACAGCCACTATTCCCAGCATGTGTGTGCTCCAGGTATTATCCACTCTAATTCTTTTGGCAATTTTCACTCTGGCCTTGGGTAGCTTTCTTTCATGCTTCTGCTAATCGATACTCAGCTGAAAACTTGAGGGAGATTCTGTAGACCTCCAAAGCTTGCTTATTCTCTGTGTAGAGCTGTAATCTCTTTGGTACTCTGCCCTCCACTCTCTTGGTTTACCTGGATTCCCTGCTCCATCTCCTCAACTCAAGAGAGAACACTGGGTTTTGCCTGCATTTCCTCCCAGCAATGTCATGGCCTAGAATCACTCTCTACACAGTAATTTGGGAAAACCCTAGGGCTCACCTCCTTTGTGTCCTTCATTCCCTGATGGTCGATGTCTTGAACGTTGTTATTTCATACACTTTGTGCATTTTTTAGTTGTTCAGGTGGGAGGGTAAATGACGGTTATTCCATCTTTTTACTGAAGCAGCCATCTTTTCCTGCTACCTTATCCCCAATTTTTAGCTGAGTAAAGAGGGGAGGAGAGAGGTTAAATAACTTGCTCAAGGACACAAGTAGTAAGTGACATCCTGGATTTGACTAGAAATCTTTTAGACTTCCAAGATGATTCTCTTAATCATAAGGCTACTAACACTCTCATGTATAACACAAATTAATGTATTTAATAATTGGTGTGTTTATACTTAGATCTTGCATTAAGAAACATTGACAAATTTCTTATAGAAATGACTTTCCCTTTCTCCCTTTTAAAGATAAATGTGAGGAACGTGAAGAGGAAGTTATTTTAGTTTCGTCTGCACGCGAAATTGATGCTCGTTCATGTCCTCTTATCCTAAGTGAACACAAAGGCCCTATAATTTGGTATAAAAATGACGGCAAGACACCTGTATCTACGGAAAGAGACTCCAGGATTCATCAGCACAAAGATAAACTTTGGTTTGTTCCTGCTGAAGTAGAGGATTCAGGATATTACTACTGTGCAGTGAGGTAAGAAAGGAATTAATATGTTACAAACATGTGTTGTATGTACCTGCAATAGTTAAGGACAGAAAAATATTTTAATAAACCTATTTTGATTTATTTTAGCAATTCAACTTACTGCCTCAAAACTAAAATAGCTGCAGAGTTTGTACAGCATGAGCCTAACTTGTGTTACAGTTCACAAGCCGTATTTACACAGAGACTACTGATTCCAGGAGATGGACAACTTGTATGTCCTTATTTGGATTTTTTCAAAGATGAAAACAATGAGTTACCCCAAATACAGTGGTATAAGGTAATTTTATATTACATATGGCATTCTACTCACCTAGCAAGTAAAATAGTTTTCTATCACAGACAATAGGATGAATCTGCAAAGCACTTTTTCATTTGGCATATTATTTTGCTTTTGAGTGGCGAAATTTAATAGGATGTTTTTAAAAGGTGTTAAGACTGTACACATTTAATTTGCAGCTTAACTAAAAATATGTCATTTTTGTTTAATAAGGTAGAGTTGAGAAAAGTGTAGTAGGCATAAAAGATGTTTAAAGATAAGGATGATTATAAATTTAGGGTTTTTAAGAAATAACTATTTGTTACAAAGTATATTATTTTGTGTTTTATTACAAACATTAAGTGGTCCTTGGATAAACTAGTGGTTTCTCTAACTGTCTGAAAGGCGATTGGCCAGTACTCCATGGAATACATCATATTCTGGTATCTTTGATCTACCCGGCTTGTTGAAGCTTACATGGAGAATCATCTTGTAGAGGTTAAAAAATACAAAATAAATAATATCAGTGATGAATGGAAATATAGCATTACTAAGCAACTATAGTGTTCGCATTCTTCCCTCAAATGTGTTTCTCTTGCAAAGTACGTTTGTCTTCACTTGTCTGCAAAGTGCAAGCCTCATAGGCATAAAAATGTAAATCCTGGGAATGTAATTATGACTTTGCAAAAAAATGCAATATTAAAACTTGTATGCAAGGAACCTTTCTATTCCTATACGTACGAATATAAATATGAATAATTGGTTTTCAATACTTCTTCCTCTCCCTCTGTCTAGGATTGCAAACCTCTACTTCTTGACAATATAAACTTTGTTGGAATAACAAATAAACTCATCATCACGAACGTGACTACGGCGCATAATGGGCACTATACGTGTCATGCATTCTACACACACTTGGGAAAGCAGTATCATGTCAGCCGGGTGATAGAACTCATTACTCTAGGTGAGTCAGAGCTCCAATCCTAGGATTTTAAATCCAGGAAGGCCCAGAGACCATAACTCTAATATCACCTTCATTGTCTATGGAGGGACTAAATCCAAGAGAAGCTTGATGACTTGCCAGAGGTCACCTGGCTTTAGTTTAGTTTTTGTTGTTACGTGCTATGTATGTGTTTCTCATTCCTACTTCAGAGGCAGTGCTGATCAAACAGACAAGGATGAGCTATGTGTTCCAGCTGAACTAGGAGGCACGTTCTTTGGCCTGGCTTAGAACTGCTTCTCCAGAGGGTTCTCTGGAGAAGCATTGGAGGAATGACAGTTCTGAGATCCCTCACTTGGGCAGTCTGAGTGTCTAGCAGTCATTGGCGTGATGGATGGATGCTAATGAACTTTGGAACAAGTTACACTCTTGTTAGATCTCTGTTAGTCCAGTCACTTAACTTCTCTAAGGCTGTTTCCTCCTCTGTAAGAAAATTCAAGCTTCCAAGCTTCTTGCAAAAGTGAGAGATCAAGTGTGCTCCGCTTGTGGTCCTGTGCCTGGGGCCAAACAGATGAGAAATGAGTAGGTGCATGATGATTATTCTTGTTAGTTTTCCTGAGGCTTCTATTAACCATATTTCATATTAAAAACGACAACAAAATAAAACCAAGGCACTCCTACAAGTTACCCGGGGATGGGCAGAATGCTCAACCTTTCTGTAAATACCAGGGTTTTCTAAGCTTTCAGTAAGATAAGCATGGAGTTAGTTTAACCAGGACTTTGAAAGTCAAAGCAGTCTCTATCAGTAATTACTCTGGAACAACAGGCATAAACAGGGACTATCCCAGGTAAACCCAGATTATGATCACTTTTCAGAGAGCTATGTTTTCTCAATTCTACAATAATTCATTTTTTTTTCCAAAGGTTAATTTTATTGTCTCAGAATCAATTCCTCCCCTACATCCTACAAGCATCAGTGACGCGTACATTTCGGGAGGCCTTGGATCACAAGCATCTGAGTTCCTGAGCAGCCCCTCTCTGGTCATTGTGTAGCTCTGACTCGTTTTTCTTGGGATACTGCAACCAGACCAGCAGACCAAATTTTAGGGAAAACAGGGCACTACAGAATTTCAAAAATAGGTCAAATGGGTTTTAAATACTTTCTGCCATCCTTTCTGATCCCTTACGTAGACATAATATACTTGATCAGACGTGAGGTTGTATTTTGTTTTCTTCTAAAGGTGGATTTATAAATATTTATTGGGCATCTACTATGTTTCAGGCACTGTTCTAGGTATACATTAGGGAACAAAGGAGACAGTATCCTGCCCTGATGGAGCTAACATTTTTTTTTTTTTTTTTTTGACTGTGGCAGAATGAATACTGGGCATTCAAATTCATAGTTTCTCAGGCTTGGCCCCAGATCAACTCTTGAAGCCAATCATCATCTTGTAAATAAAAGTCAGATTAATTTCTGGAGCTCCTTAGTATTTTTCTGCTTATTTTAATAAATTATGCCAAAATGTTTGGCGTTCTTCAATAATTGTGGCTTTCACTCTTGGGTCATTGTGAAAATTACTAAATACAAGCAGGTCTAGCAATAGATGGCCTTCTGGTTAATAATGCTCCATCCAGGGAAGTCCCTTTCCACAACGACTCGTTTTTCCTGATTTGCACGAAGAGGGGCACTTGTCTGGAGACCCAGGGCCTGGTGATGTGTGTTTTTTTCTGCAGCACCAAACTCTGGGTTCAGAAGGGCCAACTCTGTGGGTTTTGCTGTGGTCTCTGTGTCAGCCTCCTACCTTCACCTCTGGCCTTCTGTCTCCTGCTATATATGCTTTGGCCAGTAGAGGGAATATCAGGCAGATGCCTTGTAGTATATTGTTGGTATATTTTGCCAAGTGTGGTCATCACTTGAGATTCTGGTCTATAAGAGACCTTATGGATGTTTTTCTTTCAGTGAAATCCAGGAACAAGAGACCTGAGATTGTGAGTCCAGCTAATGAGACGATAGAAGTGGTCTTGGGTAAGTGGGCTACAATCAGGATATGCTGGAATCAGTATTTTTTGAACTCGAGATTAAGATAATCTGTACCTTTACTGCACACAACCTAAGCTGTTTAGTGGATATATCTAAAGTTAGAGGGAAAGTGGCACAGATTATGTCTTAAATGTTTCTTTGGATTTCTTGCCTCTTATGGCAAACAAACATCTAGCCATGTGTGATTGGCCCACCCTTACTTTCCTGTGGACACTTATTACTCGTGAAGGCATCAGCCAAAGACCAAGTTCAGGGACTTCCCTGGCAGTCCAGTGGTTAAGACTTCGCCTTCTAATGCAGGGGGTGTGGGTTCGATCCCGGGTTGGGGAACTAAGATCCTACGTGCCTCGCAGCCAGATAAACCAACATAAAACAGAAGCAACTTCAATAGACTTTAAAAGTGGTCCACATCAAAAAAACTCTTAAAAAAAAAAAGAAAAACAAAGACCGAGTTCAATAGGCCTAGGAATAAGAAATGTAATTTATTTGGTGCAGGATGGATTTCTCATGATCAGAGTTAAGCTTTTAGGTAGAAGAGTAGGACTACAGGCCAAAAAGACAGTTATTCTAGAAAATTATTTTTCCAAGTTAGTGATAATGTTCATTTCAAGAATAAAGATGTAACACGATAAGCATTCAGATCTAAGCTATGCAATACGATAGCCACTAGGCATGTGTGGCTACATACATGTAAATTTAAATTAAGTAAATTTATTTAGTTTAATTAAAAATTAGTCCCTCAGTCAAGGGCTGAAGAGCGACATGTGATTAGTTGACTATGTATGAGACAGCACAACCACAGAACATTTTTGCCAACGCTGAAAGTTCTGTTGGAAACCACTGGTCCAAACATAAAAACAGATTTTTGTATCAGAGGATCAAAAATCAGGCTGGCATATAGAATTCTGTAATAGTAACTGCGTGAAGACAAAGAACAATTGTACAGCGATTAGAAGGTCAAATTTGTGACCTCTGAATTCTGTACTTGGCCAAGTTGTTCTTCATGGTGGAAAGTAATATAAAGACATTCATAGATGTAAACAAAGATGTGAAAACTTTAAATATTGTCCCATAGAATCCAGAGCAGTGTTTCAACCCTTTTTTCCCCCATTATTGCTCCCCTGTAGCACCTAACAAGCCATTTGTTCCCTAATCCTCTTTACTTTCTCAGATATTTAATACCCAGATATGCACTATGGCACTTTGAAAGGCCACAAACCATTGCAATAGCTAAGCTTTTCTTGCTGTCCTCGCCAAGAAACACATTTTGCCCTGTTGAAACACATTTTGCCCTGTTGAGAAGGCATGCTCAAGGAATGTATACTTCAGAGCTCTAAAGCCTAGATTTGATCTACAGATCTAAAAATAAGTTTACATTAGGAAACAATAATTTTAATATATCACATTGATCAGAGGCCTGATCACCGTGGCATATGTTTATCCTATAATCAGGCATTTATTTGATAAGATTTCATATTAATTACCAGTAAAATGACTTAGAAAAATAGGAATTGAGGGATACTTTCTGCACTTAATAACATCAATTCAAACCAATCGTCACCAACATTTTTAATGGTGAAACACTATATAGTGTTAAACCTTCTACAGGTCTAGGCCTTCTCATTGAAGTCAAGAACAAGACAAAGATGCCCATATAACTCATTTACTTAACATGTTCCAGAAGTGCCCACTAATGCAAAGATAAAAGAACCAAGGCATGCTGACTGTAGGGGAGAAAAGAACTGTATTATTTTCAGATCATATAATTATGTACTTACAAATATTATTGTATTGGCCAGATATAAAATTAATATTCTAAAATATTAGACTTATTTAGCAAAAACCAAGAAAACAATGGGAAAAGAGATCCTATTTGCAACAGTAAATGCCATAGAGATGTCTATAAGATAGCTTAGCAAAACCTTTAAAAATTATATTGGATTTATAAGGAAGAAAAAAACCAACCAAACAAAAACCCCACAAACTCTGACCTATAAGTCTCAAAAAACTGGGAGATTTAAAGCATACATTCTTAAAGGGATGGGGGGATGTTGTCTGCAATGGGGAGAAAATTGGTTCTTAGGAGGTGAAAAAATCTAAATCAATAGATATAGTGTATATCTGTGGTATTAAAAATTCATGGAGAGTTAGGCAACTGGGATAAAAAAATGCAAAAAAGCTCCAAAGGGAGCAATAATAAAAACAATCTCGAGAAACACAAATTTAAGAAAAACTGTAATAAGGATGTGTGTTTTTCCTATATGAAAAACTGGAAATTGTAAAGGTATGGACTTTCAACAGTAAGTTACAGATTTAATGGAATTCCAATAAAAATATGAATGGGCTTAAAAATTGGCAAGTGATACTGAAATTCACCTGGGAGAATAAAATGCTGAGATTACTAAGATAATACTGGGAAGAAAAGCTAAATGATATGAATATTTACCCTAAAACTGCAATAATTAAGAGTGTGGTACCCCTGGCGTCAGTATACACATTCAGATCAACCTAGAAAGTCCCAAATAAATAATTATATTATAATTCTTACATTACATAACAGATTAGTGAGGAAGAGATTTATTATTCAATAAGAGATTCTGGAATTATCAGTCAACTATTTGGATAAAAACATTAGGTTAAAGCTTTCTCTCATACCATACCCAAGTTATATTCTAGACAGATTAAAGAACTAAAACAGTCAAAACAACACAACAATGCAAACATCATATATACCTGAAAGAAAAAAGTACATGGAATATTTTCCTGATTTGATGGTAGAGAGAGCTTTTCAACAACAAAAAAATAGTGAAAACAGTATAAAACAATTGTAAATTTGGCCAAATAATAAAAATATATAAAGAATTTCCATAAACAATAACAAAATGAAAACAAACTCTGAAAGATATTTGCAGTAGTTTTCATGTATGATAAAGAGTTACTATCCTTGATAAATAAAGAGCTTCCATGCATCATAAGGTTAATAATATGAGAATGCAGTTTAGTAATGGCCATTAGGAATAACAAGCAATTCTTTTTTAATTTATTTGTTCTATTTATTTATTTTTGGCTGTGTTGGGTCTCCGTTGCTTTGCGTGGGCTTTTCTCTAGTTGCAGAGAGCAGGGGCTACTCTTCCTTGCAGTGCACAGGCTTCTCACTGCGTTGGCTTCTCTTGTTGCGGAGCACCGGCTCTAGGCACGCGGGCTTCAGTAGTTGTGGCTCGCAGGCTCTAGAGCGCAGGCTCAGTAGTTGTGGCGCACGGGCTTAGTTGCTCCGCAGCATGTGGGATCTTCCCGGACCAGGGCTCAAACCCACGTCCCCTGCACTGGCAGGCGGATTCTTAACTACTGTGCCACCAGGGAAGCCCATAACAAGCAATTCTTAAAAGAAAGGCAAATGAATACTAAGCTTATGAAAAACATGTTAATTCACCATGAGCTCAAGAAATGCAGATGAAAATTTAAATGGAATTTTTTTCTTCTCTCAATTGGCAATGACTAACCAAAAACACTTGGTATCTGGGGCTTTTGGGGATAAATGACTTGCATACACTGCTGGACAGAGTGCAGACTGGAATAGTCTCCCTTGGGACAGGGCGTTTGGCTTTTAAAAATATGTATCTGTTTTAACTCAATTCTTCCAGATTTTTATTCAGAGTAATACTCCAGGATATGTACAATGTTGATGTACAGGAACATTCATTGGAAGGTTAATCATAATAATGGAAATTTAGAAACAAATTATGTTTAGCAATAGGAAAGGAATTCATCATAGTATGTCTGTATGATGGAATAGTAAACTGCCATGAAATAGCCTATTTTGGAAGGCTAATCACATGAGCCGAAATTCTCAATGTACAATAATTACTAATAGTGGAAAATGACACCCCATTTTAAAAATTACATACGTGCACAGAAAGGTAAGGAATGAGATAGGTAAAGTTACTAATAGTGCTTATCTCTCGGTGGTGGATATAAGGGCAATTTCTTCTTCATTTTGCTTTCCTATAATTTAAAATTTTTGTTCAACAGTCATTTATTAATCTAGATAGATCAGGTAAAAGTCCATTAATGTTATGATTAAAAATACATTCTTTTGCAGGATCCTGGCTCCAATTGATCTGCAATGTTACCGGCCAGTTGAGTAACTTTGTCTACTGGAGGTGGAATGGGTCAGCAATTAAGGAATATGAACCTATGATGATGGAAGAGTTTACATAGTAAGTATGCTAAGAGCCAGACATGCCATAGAGACATTTTGGTATTAAATTCCATGTCATACGTTATATAACCATTATGATTGAATCTAGTGGCAGTGATCAAGTTGGTCATTGATTGGTCCTTAACCCTTTGCTGCCCATATTGAGTTTTGCTAAGCTCAGCAGGATTCATAAGATCTTGTCCAATGAAGGTGACAATACATGTCATTATGGTACAAATTCCAGACCACTTGGAAGGCTTTCTCTTCAATTCAGTTAAAAATGTTGCAGCATTCCCATGAAGCAATTGTCCTGAATTATCCTTCATGTCATTCCATTTTTAAAGTAGTTTAGAAAAGACTCATTAATTGTGGCCAAGAATCAGGCACTCCCCTGCTCAAGTCTCTGAGGGCGCCCTATTACTTCTTAGCATCACTTGCAAACCCTTTCCCATCTGTCCCAATCTACTCTTGTTTCATATATTCTTTGTGCCCCATGGAGACCAGAATGCCTATGTCCCCATTTTCCTTCTTGGAAGCTGGTAATTTTATTTCTCTGTGCTACTGAGTCTTTTACTAACAGTGGTCTTAGGGCTATGAAATATCAGATCAGTCTTACTAACAGCCTGATTCTTATACCTGTGCTTAGGGCTGGTGATTATTTCTGCTGTAACGATAAACCAGGGATGCTTATCGTATCTATAATTGATGCCATTTATACAATTTTATTACTCTTTTGAACAGCGTGCAGAATCCTTTAAACAAAAGGAGGAGTACAGTCATCGCACGGCTTAATATTACAGCAGTGGAAAGTAAATTTTTTCTACATCCATTTATCTGTTTAGCCAAGAATACAGAAGGAAGGAGTACAGCATATATCCAATTAATACATCCAGGTAAACAACACAGCTGTTTATTTGAAGTGCAATTTTGTTTTCCTGTAGTAAGATTTAATGACCTTGAGGTTTACAATGCTATTTCCTCTGCCCAGAATGCTCTTAGATTCCTCTTAACCTGGGGACTGCCATTCCTTTTTTACTTCTCAGCTGAACTATATCTTCTTCTAGGAGGTTTTTCTGTCCTGCTGCCTACTCTGAACCCATCTCTCTGCCCAAACAGATGAGGTGTTAGGGCCTCTGCTATGCATGTCCATATCTATCTTAGTTTTCTTTACTTGAATATAAATTCTGTGATGTTGCAGATAATTACTAATCATTCTATTTCCAGAGCTAATAGCAACTTAAGTCTTGTCATCCTCAGTACCTAATGAATATTTTTAGGTAAACAACTACATGATGAATGCACAGGGGAAGCCTAAATATCCACTTTCCAGACAGAATGTCAGAAGTTACTGGTTTTCATGAATTCTGTAATCAAACACAATAGTGGCAGTATTTGTTTTCCTGCTCACTGATTCATTTTTCTGCCTCATTTATTCTGCCATTGATCCCTTCTAGTGTATTTTTCATTTAAGTTATGGTACTCTTCAACTCTGGTTGCCTCTATATTTTCTAACTTTGTGTTAAAAACTTCTTATAGCTTTTTCCTCTGTGCATCCATTCTTTTCCCAAGTTCTTGGATCATCTTTACGATCATTATATTGAACTCTTTCTTGGGTAGATTGCCTATCTCCACTTCATTTAGTTGTTTTTCTGGGGTTTTATCTTTTTCCTTCGTCTGGAATGTATTCCTTTGCTGTCTCATTTTGTTAACTTTCTATTTGTATTTTTATGTATATGGAAGATTAGTTATGTTTCTTGGTCTTGGAGAAGTGGCCCTCTGTAGGGGATGTCCTATGTGTCAGTACACTCCCCTCTTGCTACCCAATGGCCTGGGACCAGCTGGTCCCAGGGTAGCTTCTGACCTGTTTGTGTACTCAGTTCCACAGGCTGTGGGATGATAGTTTTCTTGCTTCTGGTGGGTGAGGCTGGTCTTGCTTCTGGTGGGTGAGGCTGGTTTAGGGGCTCATGCAGGCTTCCTGGTAGGAGGGGCCAGTGCCTGACCACTGGTGGGTGCCACTGGGGCTTGGCCCTCTGGGGGGGCAGGGCCGTGTCAAGGGGAACGTCTAGAGCTGGCTGTGGGCTCAGGAAGTCTTTAGGCAGCCTGTCTGATGATGGGTGGGGCTGTGTTCCTGCCCTGGGTGGTCTTTTGGCCTGATGCAGCCCAGCACTGGAGCCTACAGGCTGTTGCAAGAGGCCAAGTCTTGGTGTCAAAGACCCAAGCAAGATATCTGCCTCTATCAAGAGTTCATGTAGATGAACACACCCAGATATGTCTGCCACCAGCTTTTATGATCCCAGAGAGAGCCACAGTTGCTGCCTGCCCAGCAGACCCTCCAAACCAGCAGGTAATGACTCCTATGTAGTCACTGCTTTTGCCCTGGGTTTTGGTGTGCACAAGACCTTGTGTACCCTCCAAGAGTGGAATCTCTTTCCCCCAGTCCTGTGGAGCTCCTGCAGTGAAGCCCCATGGGCCTTCAAAGCCAAATGATGTGAGGGCTCTTCCTCCTGATGCCAGACTCCTAGGTGAGGGAGCCTGATGTAGGGCTCAGAGCTCTCATGCCTGTGGGAGAACTTCTTCTGCAATATAATTATTTTCCAGTTTGTGGGTTGCCCACCTGGGTGGTATGGGATTTGAGTATATTGCGAGTGTGCCCCTCATACCATCTCATCATGATTTCTTCTTTAACTCCTTGGATGTAGAATGTCGTTTTTGATAGGTTCCAGTCTTATCGATGGTGGTTCAGCAGTTAGTTGTGATTTCGGTGTGCTCGTGAGAGGAGGTGAACTCAAGGTCCTTCTACTCTGCCATCTTGTGTTTCTTATTCTTAAAAGGCTTCAGTGATTCCTCATGGCCTACTGCATATTTCAAGCCTCTTACAGACTCTTTCAAGTGTTATTCAGCTTCCTCTCCCTCCTCATTTCACTGATACTCTGCAGCATTTGCCAACTCTCCTTAAAATTCTACTCTTTTCTTCTTGTACTTTCTCTTACTTCATTGTACCCTTATTTCCTTTGCTGTCTCCTTTTCTTTTTCATTGCACTAAAATTTATTTTCCTCAAAATTTCACCATTAGTATTCCTTATTTGCTCCATTAATAGTTTGGTCTTGAGACCACTTATTTTCAGAATCATATAGGTTGCTTTTAAAAGTTCAGACTCATCGACCTACCATGGGGCTGCAAAATTAGATTAGGAAGACACAGTGGTGGAAGCCACTGCTACAGAACAGAAAAAAGAATGAAAAATATGAGGACAGTTTACAAGACCTTGGGGACAATGTCAAATGCACCAATATTTGCATTATAGGGGTCCCAGAAGGAGAAGAGAGAGAGAAAGGACCTGAGAAAATAATTGAAGAGATAATAGCTGAAATTTTCCCTAACATGGGAAAGGAAACAGTCACCCAATTCCAGGAAGCACAGAGAGTCCCATACAGGATTAAACCAAGGAGGAACATGCCGAGACACATAGTAATCAAACTGACAAAAATTAATGATAAAGAGAAAATATTAAAAGCAACAAGGGAAAAGCAGAAAATAACATACAAGGGAAACCACATAAGCTTATCAGTTGGTTTTTCAGCAGAAACTCTCTGTAGGCCAGAAGGGAGTGGCACTGTATATTTACAATGATGTAATGGAAAAACCTACAACCAAGAATAATGTACACAGCAAGGTTATTCTTCAGATTTGATGGAGAAATCAAAAGCTTTACGTATAAGTAAAAGCTAAAAGAATTCAGTACCACCAAGCCAGCTTTACAAAACATGCTAAAGGAATGTATATAAGCAGAAAAGGAAAGGCCACAACTAGAAACAAGAAAATTATGTAACAGGAAAGCTCACCAGTAAAGGAAAACATACAGTAAAGGCAGGAAATCATAGACACACAAAGATATGAAAACCAGTAATCATGAGAAGAGGAGAGTACAAATGCAGGATATTGAAAATGCATTTGAAATTAAGAGATCAGCAACTTAATACAATCATGTATATATATAGCCTGCTATACCAAGACCTCATGTTAACAAACCAAAAATCTACACTAGATATACACACAAAAAAGGAAATTAACACTATAGGTAGTCATCAAATCACAAGAGAAGAGAACAAAAGAGGAAAAGAAAAAAAAAAAGTCCTACCAAAACAAATCCAGAACAATTAACAAAATGGCAATAAGAACATACAGACTGGCTGAATGGATACAAAAACAAGACCCATATATATGTATATCGTCTACCAGAGACCCACTTAAGATCTAGAGATATATACAGACTGAAACTGAGAGGATGGAAAAAGATATACCATGCAAATGGAAATCAAAAGAAAGCTGGTGTAGCAATTCTCATATCAGACAAAATAGACTTTAAAATAAAGACTGTTACAAGAGACAAAGAAGGACACTACATAATGATCAAGGGATCAATCCAAGAAGAAGATTTAACAATTGTAAATATATATGCACCTTGCATATAAGGAGCACCTCAATATATAAGGAGAATGTGATCAGATATAAAAGGAGAAATTGACAGTAAGGCAATAATAGTGGGGGACTTTAACACCCCACTTAGATCAATGGACAGATAATCCAGACTGAGCATCAATCAGGAAACTCAGGCCTTAAATGGCACAGTAGACCAGATGGACTTAATTGATAATTATAAGAGCATTCCATCTGAAAGCAGGAATAACACATTCTTTTCAAGTGCACATGGAACATTCTCCAGGATAGATCACATGTTGGGCCACAAAGCAAGCCTTGGTAAATTTAAGAAAATGGAAATCATATCAAGCATTGTTTCCAACCACAACACTGTGAGATTAGAAATCAACTACAAGAAAAAAACTGCAAAAAACACAAACATGTGGAGGCTATATAATACGCTACTAAAGAACCAATGGATCACCTGAAGAAATCAAAGAGGAAATAAGAAAAAAAAACCCTAGAGACAAATGAAAAAAACATGTCCATCCAAAACCTCTGGGATGCAGCAAAGGCAGTTCTAAGAGGGAAGTTTATAGTGATACAATCTTAGGAAACAAGAAAAATCTCAAATAACCTAATCTAATACCCTAAAGTAACTAGAGGAAGAAGAACAAACAAAACCCAAAGTTAGTAGAAGGAAAGAAATCATAAAGATCAGAGCAGAAATAAAGAAAATTGATAAACCTTTAGCCAGACTCATCAAGAAAAAAGGGAGATGGCCCAAAGTAATAAAATTAGAAACAAAAAAGAAGTTACAACTGACACTGCAGAAATACAGTGTCATAAGAGGATCATAAGAGACTACAACAACTAACTATATGCCAATAAAATGGACAACCTAAAAGAAATGGACAAATCCGTAGAAAGGTACAGTCTCCCAAGACTGAAACAGGATGAAATAGAAAATATGAACAGACCAATTACAAGTACTGAAATTAAATCTGTGATTTTAAAACTCCCAACAAACAAAAGTTCAGGACCAGATGGCTTCACAGGCAAATCCTACCAAATATTTAGAGAAGAGTTAATGCCTATCCTTCTGAAACTATTCCAAAGAATTGCAGAGGAAGGAACACTTCCAAACGCATTCTATGAGGCCCCCATCACCCTGATACCAAAACCAAAGATGCCACAAAAAAAGAAAATTACAGGCCAATATCAGTGATGAATATAAATGCAAACATCCTCAAAAAATACTAGCAAACCAAATCCAACAATACATTAAAAGGATCATACACCATGATCAAAGGGGATTTATCCCAGGGATGTAATAAGGGTTTTTCAGTATCCACAAATCAGTGTGATACACCACATTAACAAATTGAAGAATAAAAACCATATGATCATCTCAATAGATGCAGAAGAAGCTTTTGACAAAATTCAACACCCATTTATGATAAAAACTCTCCAGAAAGTGGGCATAGAGGGAACATAACATAATAAAAGTCATATATGACAAACCCACAGCTAACATTATAATCAACACTGAAAAGCTGAAAGCATTTCCTCTAAGATTTCCTCAGGAACAGTACAAGGATGCCCACTCTTACCACTTTTATTCAAGATAATTTTAGGATTCCTAGCCAGAGCAACCAGAGAAGAAAAAGAAATAAAAGGAAACCAAATTGGAAAAGAAGTAAAACTGTCACTGTTTGCAGATGACACGATACTATACATAGAAAATGCTAAAGATGCTACCAGAAAGCTACTAGAGCTCATCAATGAATTTGGTAAAGTTGCAGGATAGAAAATTAATACATAGAAATTTGTTGCATTTCTATACACTAACAATGGATCAGAAACAGAAATTGAGGAAACAATGCCATTTATCATCACATCAAAAAGAATAAAATACCTAGGAATAAACGTACCTAAGGAGGCAAAAGACCTGTACCCCGAAAACTATCAGACACTGATGAAAGAATTTGAAAATGACACAAACAGATGGAAAGATATACCATGTTCTTAGATTGGAAGAATCAATATTTTCAAACTGACCGTACTACCCCAGGTAATCTACAGATTCAGTGCAATCCCTATCAAACTACCAATGGCATTTTTCACAGAACTAGAACAAAAAAATTTGTAATCTCTATGGAAACACAAAAGAGCCTGAATAGCCAGAGCAATCTTGAGAAAGAAAAACAGCTGGAGAGATCAGGCTCTCTGGCTTCAGACTACACTGAAAAGCTACAATCATCAAAACAGTATGGTACTGTCACAAAAACAGAAATATAGATCAATGGAACAGGATAGAAAGCCCAGAAATAAACCCACACACCTGTGGTCAATTAAACAAAGGAAGCAATAATATACAGTGGAGAAAAGACAATCACTTCAATAAGTGGTGCTGGGAAAACTGGACAGCTACATGTAAAAGAATGAAATTAGAACATTCTTTAGGGCTTCCCTGGTGGCGCAGTGGTTGAGAATCTGCCTGCCAATGCAGGGGACATGGGTTCAAGCCCTGGTCTGGGACGATCCCACATGCTGCGGAGCAACTAGGCCCGTGAGCCACAATTACTGAGCCTGCGCATCTGGAGCCTGTGCTCTGCAACAAGAGAAGCCACGATAATGAGAGGCCCGCGCACCGCGATGAAGAGTGGCCCCCACTTGCCGCAACTAGAGAAAGCCCTCACACAGAAACGAAGACCCAACACAGCCATAAATCAATAAATAATTTAAAAAAAAAAACATTCTTTAACACCCTATACAAAAATAAACTCAAAATGGATTAAAAACCTAAATGTAAGACCAGATACTATAAAACTCCTAGAGGAAAATATAGGCAGAACATTCTTTGACATAAATCACAGCAATATTTTTTCCAATCCATCTTCTAGATAATGCCAATAAAAACAAAACCAAATGGGACCTAAGTAAACTTTAAAAGCTTTTGCACAGCAAATGAAACCATAAACAAAGTGAGAAGACGACCTATAGAATTGGAGGAATTATTTGCAAATGATGCATCCGACAAGGGATTAATCTCCAAAATACACAAATAGTCATACAACTCAATAACAAAAAAAAAAACCCAAGCAAAAAATGTGCAGAAGGGGGCTTCCCTGGTGGCGCAGTGGTTGAGAATCTGCCTGCCAATGCAGGGGACACGGGTTCGGGCCCTGGTCTGGGAGGATCCCACATGCCGCGGAGCAACTGGGCCCATGGGCTGCAATTGCTGAGCCTGCGCGTCTGGAGCCTGTGCTCCGCAGCAAGAGAGGCCGCGATAGTGAGAGGCCCGCGCACCGCGATGAGGAGTGGCCCCCGCTTGCCACAACTGGAGAAAGCCCTCGCGCAGAAATGAAGACCCAACACAGCCAAAATAAATTGATTAATTAATTAAAAAAAAATCATTAGATGCCTTTGGTTACATTTAAAAAAAAAAAAATGTGCAGAAGCCTAAATAGACATTTTCCCAAAGAAGACATACAGATAGCCAACAGGCACATGAAAAAATGCTCAACATCACTAATTATTAGAGAAATGCAAATCAAAACTACAATGAGGTGTCACCTCATTCTTGTCAAAATGGCCATCATCAAAACATCTACAAATAATAAATGCTGGAGAGGGAATGGAGAAAAGGGAACCCTCATATGCTGTTGGTGAGAATGTAAATTGGTACAGCCACTATAGAGAACAGTATGGCAGTTCCTTAGAAAACTAAAAATAGAGTTACCGTATGATCCTGCAATCCCACTTCTGGGCATATATCCAGAGAAAACTATAATTCAAAAAGATACACGCACCCCAATGTTCCTAACAGCACTATTTAACAATGGAAGCAACCTAAATGTCTATCAACTGATGAATGGATAAAGAAGATGTGGTATATATTTGCAATGAAATGTTACTCTGCCATAAATAGAATAATTCCATTTGTAGCAACATGGATAGACCTAGAGATTATCATACTAAGTGAAGTAGACCAAACAGAGAAAGACAAATATATGATATCACTTATATGTGGAATCTAAAAAAAAAAAAGATACAAATAAACTTGTTTACAAAACAGAAATAGACTCACAAACATAGCAAACAAACTTATGGTTACCAAAGGGGAAGGGGGGGGGATAAATTAGGAGTTTGGGATTAACATATACATACTAATATATATAAAATAGATAACCAACAAGAACATACTGTATAGCACAGGGAACTATACTCAATATTTTGTAATAACCTATAAGGGGAAAAAATCTGAAAAAGAATATATATATAGGCACAATATATATACATATCTAACTGAATTATATATATATTTTATTTGTATATATAACGAAATCACTTTGCTGTACACCTGAAACTAACATGACATTATAAATCAGCTATACTTCAATAAAAAAATCTTAAAGTGTTTGTGAAATATTTTAAGATAATTTGTAGTTGAATTAAAATACGGCATTTATGAATGTGTACATGGAAGAAAATCTAAAAGAACCTATGGACAAACTATTAGAATTAGTAAATGAATTTAGCACGATCACTAGTATATATGTTTATATATAGTATTTCTATGTATTTCTGCAAATACCAACAACAAATAGAAATTAAGTTTAAAAAATAACATTTACAGTAGCATCAAAAACTATCAAATATTCAGTACGTAGGAATAAATCCAGCAGCAGCTGTTCAAAATCTGTGATACAAACTAAAAATACATTATTGAGATAAATTAAAGACCTAATAGATGGAGGGATATACAATATCCATGGATTGAAAGACTGAAATACTCAGTATTATAAATATGTTAGTTCCCTTCAGATTAATCTATAGATTCAAAACAATTCCAATCAAAATCTCAGCAATATTTGTGCAGATGTGGGTGTGCATTTGTGTGGGCATGTTGTTGTGGGCACGTTTATCCTAAAGATCATATTGGAAATGCAAAGGGCCAAGAGTAGTGAAGGTGGTCTTGAATAAAAACAACAAATCAGGAAGATTTACACTTCAGATATCATGATCTTGTTCAAAGCGACAGTAATTAAGACTGTAAATGTGAACTATCAATTGGGCCAATCAGATATTGATCTATCTTGAGTTCCACTTCATAGCCAGTTCAACTGCAGATGGATCAATGACTGAAATTGGAAAAGCAAAATAACAGAGCTTTCTGGTTGCCTCCTTGGCCCCTGACATTTAGAAGGTTCCTTCTTTCTCTACTCTCCTCCCCCTTACCTCTCCACATGACTCCTCTGCAGTCATCAGATGAATAACTAGCATGTGAAGCTGGGAGGATGTGGAAGTGTGAAACACTGTCTGGCATCCCTAAACCCTTTTCTCCTTTCCCCTTGTCTTCAGCTTTCTCCACCTGACTCTTCTACTTTTGTAGAACTTTTGTAGGCTTTTGAGTGACTCTGACTTTACTCATAGTCCTATGGAATGTTGTATCCTATGGTCTTTGGTATTTTTTCTATGTTATTACATACGACTTAGGTGAAAATTTAATACAATGCACCTTAGTTTTATACAGTATCCATTCTCAATGACTTTGTACATTAGTATTCATTAATAAAAGATGATAATGAATGGGTTAATACTGTCTGGGATTTGGGATTACAGGCCAATCCCAAATATGGTTTCTCTGGGATGATAATGTTTAATTTGCTATGCTCAATTTTTAAATTCTTTGGGTTCTAATATTTTTTCCCCTCTTTTCTGCTGTAGCCCCTGATTTCCAGACGCCCACAATTGGTGTATTTGTCATGTTAACATTGGTAATTACATGCTCTGTTTTCATCTATAAAGTCTTCAAGGTTGACATTGTGCTTTGGTACAGAGATTCTTTCTATGATTTTCTCCCAAAAAAAGGTACAATTTTGTATTCTATGCAGTATTTTCTTGTTGGGATAGTTAAGAGATGTAAAAGCTAACTAGGAGGGGTTTTATTTAAATTTTAAAATGAAATGTGGCATATACAAAATAACAATTATACATAATTATAGTTTCTTAACCAAATAGACTGAATAGTATTATTTTCTAAGTTACTGCTCTGGTGTTCATAATGGTGGGATACACAGGCATTTAGAGCATCTGCTTATAAATCCAGTTATTCAGAAGCTGTGGCTGAGGACTTGCTCTGTGCTGGGTAGAACACAGATCACCCCATGATCTGCCATCAAATGGAAGAAATGATGTAATTTTCATGCATCAGGGAAGCACTCTCTCTTTTGTTTAAACCTCACAAAAAACTAATACTACACTAATATATAAAAGGAAGAATGGATAGAATTCAGGGCTTAGCCATTTGGAGAAGATGAGAACAGTGAGATAAGGATAGTTCCATACTGAGGGGTAAAGAATGTTTGCATATGAGGGGACCATCGAATAATATAAGAAGGACTTTGTAGTAAAACAGAATAAATGTAAACTTGTAAGAGATGAACACTTTAAAAAGGCATTATACTTTTGGTGTTGTTGATTCATACCATTGTACACAAAATTAATAATTCACTATGAAATGCATGTTTGCGATACTGACTTTACCAAATCTCGTTTTTTTTCTTTTGGTTCCAAATATATTGCATTTTCTCTTTAGCTTCAGATGGAAAGACGTATGATGCATACATACTATGTCCAAAGACCCCTGGAGAAGGGTCCACCTCTAACTCAGATATTTTTGTGTTTAACGTCTTACCTGAGGTCTTGGAAAAACAGTGTGGATATAAGCTGTTCATCAGTGGCCGAGATGACTACGTTGGGGAAAGTATGTATGCAATGGAAAAAGTAATAGTCTTGTAAAACTAATTTAATTACTAAACTTGGGTTCCCTCTTTCTGGAAGACTGTGACCTGGGTGTACATATTTGACAATTTTAAGAGCCTCTTAAGTGGTGCATGATGACGATTTTCATATTAAATGCAAAGTATTTACTTTTCTCATATTCTGTTGGGGCAACAATTAACTAAGTTTTATTTCGTTTTGGAAAACTTAACTAGTTAGATCCAGTAGTTACTTTACAACTGATGGTAAAATAGGAGTGATACAGATCCAGTGGTTTAACAAGAAAGTTTATAAATTTCTACTTAAGGTACTCTGACCCCTGCATGAAATACTCACCTTTTGTGGGTCAGTTTTTGATCTATTCTGTAAAATGAGAAACTCCTTCAATCTTAGGTAACGCAAGAAAAAAGAGCATTAGGAGACATAGGCCATGGGGTGGGAAGAACCTTGAGGGGTTTTGGTTCTGGAGGGAATGATTGTAAGTTGAAAGTTTACTTGCTGTGCTTCGTGTTTTTCAGGCATTGTTGAGGTTGCTAATGAAACCATAAAGAAAAGCAGAAGACTGATCATCATTTTGGCCCGAGAAATATCAGGATTCCGCTGGCTGGGGAATTCATCTGAAGACCAGATAGCCATGTACAACGCTCTCATTCAGGAAGGAATTAAAGTTGTCCTGCTGGAGCTAGAGAAAATCCCAGACTATGAGAAAATGCCAGAATCCATTAAATTCATTAAGCAGAAACAGGGGGCCATACGCTGGTCAGGGGACATTAGAGAAGGGTCGCAGTCTACGAACTCGAGGTTCTGGAAGAAGGTCAGGTACCACATGCCAGCCCAGCGGCAGCCGCCTTCAGCCAAGCACAAGCTGCTGTCCCCGGCCACTCAGCTGGACTGTAAGGAGAAACGGCCACTAGAGGTCCACGTGCCCCTCGGGTAGCAGAGAAGCTTGGCCAAGAGTTCCTTGGTGACTCCTGTCTTCAGGCATTGCAGGCGGGGCTGGGCCTCACTGACTTGTACAGTCATACCACACACCTGTGTAGTCCCTTATCCCTGAGGTCACCTAGAATTGGATTGTTAAGGGAGCAGGATGTAGTGACAGTTGCCCTGTGGCCAGGGCAACTCAGAGCAGAGGGCTTGGGAAGTCCTTTAACAAGGCAGCAGATGCCCTGTCTGAATGTTTGAACTGCTGAGAAAAGGCACTGAGGCAGCAAACAAGAGGAATGAACATGCAGGAAATACCTTCTATAGACAGCTTTAGGAAGTCACCCACAGTCTGAGGGCAGGGCTGTGGCCCAGTCTGGGGACAGTAGGGTCACTGGTCCTCGAGTGGTTCTCTTGGACATTGCTGCAGGCACAGTGAGACCCGTACTTCCCAGGGAAATTAGACGCATTCTTGGAGAACTTTCCATTTGCCTTGCATTTCCCATACCCATTGACAGCTGGCAGTCACTTTCCAAAGGTGGAATTTCACTTCACAGACCTTTAAAACTGTCATTTCAATGAACAAAGGAATTCTCCAGTATTAGAAGGGTTTGCAATAACCTTAGCTTTCTGCAGGAGAGAGAGAATTTCGAGAGAAAGAGTTGCAAAGAATTGATCCACCTCTTAATGTCTTCCCCCTGGAATGACCATTCGGTTCCACCTTATTCTTCTGCATTTTACTTGACTCGTCCCTTCTTTGGAAGGACAACTTCCAAGTCACCTCCTCCTTATACTCTGTCATACACACACGGCCCCAGATGAACCATCCTTCCCACGATGCTGCTCTGATCTCATCCTGCCCTGACTAGAATACTTCCACCGGCTCTTCCTGGTTCAGGAGCTAAAGCCCACATTCTCCCACTAGCATCTCACCACCCCAACACAGCTGGACCCCTCTTGGTCCTGCTCTGCGAATCCCAAGTTGTGCACCTTCATACCTGCCCCCAGTGCCCCTCCATCTCTGCCTCTCCTTCCTGTCTCCTCTGACTGGAAATTCTCCTCACATTTTCTCCAGCTGACCAGAATTTTACTGAAACTCAAAATTTACTCCAAGTCACTTCCTCCAAGAGATTTCCCCAAGAAACTGCCCTAAGGCACTTGCTCTCTTTTTCTCAGTCTGATTGTCCTTATTGTTGGCTGTCACTTTATGGGAAGTTTTTTCTGTCTCCAGCTAGGAGCCCTGCTCTCTGCAGGAGAGGTGTGGGTGTGTCTCTTTGTCGGAGGTGCCTTCAGAAGTAATTTGCACATATAACATAGATTTGTGTAGTGCTTTATTGTTTAAAAATGTCTGCAGATTATCTTATTTAATTTTTGAAAATCTCTTTTAAGGTTTCCTCTAACCTCTTCCTTTCAGGCCTTCCCCATTAATTAGATTTTACTGCATTATCTGATGGTAAATTTTTTGTTTGTTCTGGTCAGCCTAACTGTTTAAGTTTGCAAATGCAATGAAGTGTTTCATTTCCAGTTGTTAAAACTGGCTTAGCAGAATTTTTACTTTCCCCCTTCTGCCTCTATTTTATTTGCAGTAAAAGGGTATTGAGCCATTTTTTTCAATGATATTTTTGATAAATTATATTTGCACTGGTTAATGATGAAGGGGTTTTTTTTAAACTTGTTTGTATAATTCTGCAGCAGATACCAAATATTTTTATACAGTAAGATGCCAGATTCATGTACAGCACATATCATTGATCAATGGACTGTACTTATTTTCCAATAAAACTGTCAAAACCTGGTATTGACCGTTCTCCTTCAAATCTGTTTCTTTGCCGGCCCTCTCCTGAGTTTACCTGCACACTCCCAGGTCCCATAGAGAGTGAGGACACCTTCTGCCTGGGGAGGTCAGAGACCATTAGCTAATCAATGAGGGCTGATTCCCCTTTGTAGCCTCAGCTGTACTCCATCTGTTTGCTTGCTCCTAAAATGGATTAAAATGTGAGTCTTCTTATGAACCCTTTACCAGTCCAAAAACTGATAAGGGCAACCACTGTATAGACTTCTACATTTTCACAAGAAGGCCAAGACCCAGCTCTGCCCACCAGTGGGCAGACACTGGCCCCTCCCACCCAGAAGCATGAACAAGCCTCTAGACGAGCCTCACCCACCAGGGGGCAGACACCAGATGCAAGAAAACTACAGTCCTGCAGCCTGTGGATATGAGTCCCCAAGCACAGGTCAGAACCTACCCTGGGACCAGCTGGTCCCTGGCCCTTGGGTGAAGAAAGGGAGTGTACTGATGGGACACATAGGACAATCCCTACAGAGGTCCACTTCTCCAAGTTTGAGAAACATAACTAACCTTCCACATACATAAAAATGCAAACATATTTAGATGAAATGAGAAGGCAGAGAAATATGTTCCAGATGAAGGAACAAGATAAAACCCCAGAAGAACAACTAAGTGAAGTGGACATATGCAATGTACCCAAGAAATAGTTCAGAGTACTGATCATAAAGATGATCCAAGAACACGGGAAAAGAACAGATGCACAGAGTGAGAAGCTACAAGAAGTTTTTAACAAAGAGTTAGAATGTATAGAGACAACCAGAGCTGAAGAATACAAAACCTGAAATGCACTAGAAGAAATCTATAGCAGAATAAATGAGGCAGAAAAACAGTAAGTGAGCTGGAAGACGGGTGGAAATCACTGCCACAGAACAGAAAAAAGAATGAAAAGAAATGAGGACAGCCTAAGAGACTTCTGGAACAAGGTCAAATGCACCAACATTTGCATTATAGGGGTCCCAGAAGAAGAGAGAGAGAAAGGGCCTGAGAAAATATTTGAAGAGATAATAGCTAAAAACCTTCCTAACCTGGGAAAGGAAACAGTCATCCAAGCCCAGGAAGCACAGAGTCCCATACAGGATTAACCAAAGGAGGAAAACTCCAAGACACATAGTAATCAATTTAACAAAAATTGAAGATAAAGGGAAAATATTAACAGCAACAAAGAAAAAGCCACAAACATATAAAGGAATCCCCATAGGGTTTCAGCTGATTTTTCAGCAGAAATTCTATGCCAGAAAGGAACAGCATGATATACTGAAAGTGATAGAAGGGAAAAACCTACAACAAAAATACTCTACCCAGCAAGGTTCTCATTCAGATTTGACAGAGAAATCAAAAGATTTACAAACAAGCAAAAGCTAAAAGAATTTAGCATCACCAAAGCAGCTTTACAACAAAATGCTAAAGGAACTTTTGTAAGCAGAAAAGGCCACAACTAGAAACAAGACAATTAACGAAATGGGAAAGTTGCCTGGTAAAGGCAAACATACAGTAAAGGTAGGGAATCATCCACACACAAATATGATATGAAAAACAGTAATTGTGAGAGCAGGAGAGTACAAATGCTGGATATTTAAAATACATTTGATACACACTACTATGTATAAAATAGATAACTAATGAGAACCTACTGTATAGCACGAGGAATTCTACTCAGTACTCTGTAATGACATATATGGGAAAAGAATCTAAAAAAGAGTGGATATATGTATATGTATAACTGATTCACTTTGCTGTACAGCAGAAACTAACACAACACTGTAAATCAACTATACTCCAATAAAAATTAACGAAAATAAAATGCATTAAAAATTAAGAGGTGAGCAACTTAAAACAATCATGTATATACAGAGACTGCTATACCGAAAACTCATGGTAACCACAAACCCAAAATCTATAATAGATGTACACACAAAAAAGAAAAAGGAATCCAAACAACACTAAGAAGAGAAGAGAACAAAAGAGGAAAGGAAAAATAAGACTTAAAAAAACAAATCCAAAACAACTAACAAAATGGCAATAAAAAATACAAATTGAGGAGCCTCCCATCAAGCCGCTTAGATAGTCTCAGCCACCAGAGGGCAGACAGCAGAAGCAAGAAGAACTACAATCCTGCAGCCTGTGGAACAAAACCACATTCACAGAAAGATAGAAAAGATGAAAAGGCAGAGGGCTATATACCAGATGAAGGAACAAGATAAAACCCCAGAAAAACAACTAAATGAAGTGGAGATAGGCAACCTTCCAGAAAAAGAATTCAGAATAATGATAGTGAAGATGATCCAGGACCTCGGAAAAAGAATGGAGGCAAAGATCGAGAAGATGCAAGAAATGTTTAACAAAGACCTAGAAGAATTAAAGAACAAACGAACAGAGGTGAACAATACAATAACTGAAATGAAAACTACACTAGAAGGAATCAATAGCAGAATAACTGAGGCAGAAGAACGGATAAGTGACCTGGAAGACAGAATGGTGGAATTCACTGCTGCGGAACAGAATAAAGAAAAAAGAATGAAAAGAAATGAAGACAGCCTAAGAGACCTCTGGGACAACATTAAACGCAACAACATTCGCATTATAGGGGTCCCAGAAGGAGAAGAGAGAGAGAAAGGATCAGAGAAAATATTTGAAGAGATTATAGTCGAAAACTTCCCTAACATGGGAAAGGAAATAGCCACCCAAGTCCAGGAAGCGCAGAGAGTCCCATACAGGATAAACCCAAGGAGAAACATGCCGAGACACATAGTAATCAAAGTGGCAAAAATTAAAGACAAAGAAAAATTATTGAAAGCAGCACGGGAAAGACGACAAATAACATACAAGGGAACTCCCATAAGGTTAACAGCTGATTTCTCAGCAGAAACTCTACAAGCCAGAAGGGAGGGGCATGATATACTTAAAGTGATGAAAGGGAAGAACTTACAACCAAGATTACTCTACCTGGCAAGGATCTCATTTCGATTTGATGGAGAAATCAAAAGCTTTACAGACAAGCAAAAGCTAAGAGAATTCAGCACCACCAAACCAGCTCTACAACAAATGCTAAAGGAACTTCTCTAAGTGGGAAACACAAGAGTAGAAAAGGTCCTACAAAAACAAACCCAAAACAATTAAGAAAATGGTCATAGAAACATACATGTCAATAATTACCTTAAACGTGAATGGATTAAATGCTCCAACCAAAAGAAACAGGCTTGCTGAATGGATACAAAAACAAGACCCATATATATGCTGTCTACAAGAGACCAACTTCAGACCTAGGGACACATACAGACTGAAAGTGAGGGGATGGAAAAAGATATTCCATGCAAATGCAAATCAAAAGAAAGCTGGAGTAGCTATACTCATATCAGATAAAATAGACTTTAAAATAAAGAATGTTACAAGAGACAAGGAGGGACACTACATAATGATCAAGGGATCGTTCCAAGAAGAAGATATAACAATTATAAATATATATGCACCCAACATAGGAGCACCTCAATACATAAGGCAACTGCTAACAGCTATAAAAGAGGAAATGGACAGTAACACAATAATAGTGGGGGACTTTAACAACTCACTTACACCAATGGACAGATCATCCAAAATGAAAATAAATAAACAGAATCTTTAAATGACACAATAGACCAGATAGATTTAATTGATATTTATACGACATTCCATCCAAAAACAGCAGATTACACTTTCTTCTCAAGTGCGCACGGAACATTCTCCAGGATAGATCACATCTTGGGTCACAAATCAAGCCTCAGTAAATTTAAGAAAATTGAAATCATATCAAGCATCTTGTCTGACCAAAACGCTATGAGATTAGAAATGAATCACAGGGAAAAAAACGTGAAAAGCACAAACACATGGAAGCTAAACAATACGTTACTAAATAACCAAGAGATCACTGAAGAAATCAAAGAGGAAATCAAAAAATACCTAGAGACAAATGACAATGAAAACACGACGATCCAAAACATATGGGATGCAGCAAAAGCAGTTCGAAGAGGGAAGATTATAGCCATACAAGCCTAACTCAACAAACGAGAAGTCTCAAGTAAACAATCTAACCTTACACCTAAAGGAACTAGAGAAAGAAGAACAAACAAAACCCAAAGTTACCAGAAGGAAAGAAATCATAAAGATCAGAGAAGAAATAAATGAAATAGAAACAAAGAAAACAATAGCAAAGATCAATAAAACTACAAGCTGGTTCTTTGAGAAGATAAACAAAATTGATAAACCATTAGCCAGACCCATCAAGAAAAATAGGGAGAGGATTCAAATCAATAAAATTAGAAATGAAAAAGGAGAAGTTACAACAGACACCACAGAAATAAAAACCATCCTAAGAGATTACTACAAGCAAATCTATGCCAATAAAATGGACAACCTGGAAGAAATGGACAAATTCTTAGAAAGGTATAACCTTCCAGGATTGAACCAGGAAGAAACATAAAATATGAACAGACCAATCACAAGTAAGGAAATTGAAACTGTGATTAAAAATCTTCCAACAAACAGAAGTCCAGGACCAGATGGTTTCACAGGTGAATTCTACCAAATATTTAGAGAAGAGGTAACACCCATCCTTCTCAAACTCTTCTAAAAAATTGCAGAGGAAGGAACATTTCCAAACTCATTCTATGAGGCCACCATCACCCTGATCCCAAAACCAGACAAAGATACTACAAAAAAAGAAAATTACAGACCAATATCACTGATGAATATAGATGCAGAAATCCTCAACAAAATACTAGCAAACAGAATCCAACAACACATTAAAAGGGTCATACACCACGATCAAGTGGGATTTTCCAAGGGATGGAAGGATTCTTCAATATTGATGCAAATCAATCAATGTCATACACCATATTAACAAATTGAAGAAGAAAAACCATATGGTCATCTCAATACATGCAGAAAAAGCTTTTGACAAAATTCAACACCCGTTTATGATAGAAACTCTAAAGAAAGTGGGATTAGAGGGAACCTACTTCAACATAATAAAGGCCATATGTGACAAAACCACAGCAAACATCATTCTCAATGGTGAAAAACTGAAAGCATCTCCTCTAAGATCAGGAACGAGACAAGGATGTCCACTCTCACCACTATTATTCAACATAGTTTTGGAAGTCCTAGCCACGGCAATCAGAGAAGAAAAAGAAATAAAAGGAATACAAATTGGAAAAAAAGAAGTAAAACTGTCACTGTTTGCAGATGACATGATACTATACATAGAGAATCCTAGAAATGCCACCAGAAAACTACTAGAGCTAATCAATGAATTTGGTAAACTTGCAGGATACAAAATTAATGCACAGAAATCTCTTGCATTCCTATACACTGATGAAAAATCTGAAATTGAAATTATGGAAACACTCCCATTTACCACTGCAACAAAAAGAATAAAATACCTAGGAATAAACCTACCTAGGGAGACAAAAAACCTGTATGCAGAAAACTATAAGACACTGATGAAAGAAATTAAAGATGATAGCAACAGATGGAGAGATATACCATGTTCTTGGATTGGAAGAATCAATATTGTGAAAACGACTATACTATCCAAAGCAATCTACAGATTCAATGCAATCCCTATCAAGTTACCAATGGCATTTTTTTTTTTTACAAAACTAGAACAAATCATCTTAAAATTTGTATGGAGACACAAAAGACCCTGAATAGCCAAAGCAGTCTTGAGGGAAAAAAACAGAGCTGGAGGAATCAGACTCCCTGACTTCAGACTATACTACAAAGCTACAGTAATCAAGACAATATGGTACTGGCACAAAAGCAGAAACATAGATCCATGGAAAAAGATAGAAAGCCCAGAGATAAACCCACGCACCTATGGTCAACTAATCTATGACAAAGGAGGCAAAGATATACAATGGAGAAAAGACAGTCTCTTCAATAAGTGGTGCTGGGAAAACTGGACAGCTACATGTAAAAGAAGGAAATTAGAACACTCCCTAACACCATACGCAAAAATAAACTCAAAATGGATTCGAGACCTAAATGTAAGACTGGACACTATGAAACCCTTAGAGGAAAGCATAGAAAGAACACTCTTTGACATAACTCACAGCAAGATCTTTTTTGATCCACCTCCTAGAGTAATGGAAATAAAAACAGAAATAAACAAATAGGAGCTAATGAAACTTCAAAGCTTTTGCACAGCAAAGGAAACCATAAACAAGACGAAAAGACAACCCTCAGAATGGGAGAAAATATTTGCAAATGAATCAATGGACAAAGGATTAATCTCCAAAATATATAAACAGCTCATGCAACTCAATATTAAAGAAACAAACAACCCAATCCAAAAATGGGCAGAAGACCTAAATAGACAGTTCTCCAAAGAAGACATACGATGGCCAAGAAGAACATGAAAAGCTGCTCAACATCACTAATTATTAGAGAAATGCAAATCAAAACTACAATGAGGTATCACCTCACACCAGTTAGAATGGGCATCATCAGAAAATCTACAAACAACAAATGCTGGAGAGGGTGTGGAGGAAAGGGAACACTCTTGCACTGTTGGTGGGAATGTAAATTGATACAGCCACTATGGAGAACACTATGGAGGTTCCTTAAAAAACTAAAAATAGAATTACCATATGATCCAGCAATCCCACTACTGGGCATATACCCAGAGAAAAGCATAATTCAAAAAGACACATGCACCCCAATGTTCATTGCAGCACTATTTACAATAGCCAAGTCATGGAAGCAACCTAAATGCCCATCGACAGACGAATGGATGAAGAAGTTGTGGTACATATATACAATGGAATATTACTCAGCCATAAAAAGGAACGAAATTGAGTCATTTGTTGAGACTTGGATGGATCTAGAGACTGCCATACAGAGTGAAGTAAGTCAGAAAGAGAAAAACAAATATCGTATATTAACGCATGTATGTGGAACCTAGAAAAATGGTACAGATGAACCGGTTTGCAGGGCAGAAGTTCAGACACAGATGTAGAGAACAAACGTAGGGACACCAAGGGGGGAAAACTGCAGTGGGATGGGGATGGTGGTGTGCTGAATTGGGCGATTGGGATTGACATGTATAAAGTGATGTGTATAAAATTGATGCCTGATAAATAAATAAATAAATAAATAAATAACCAAAAAAAAAAAAAAAACAAACTGAAAGAGAGAGAAATTCTTACAAAATTCGATCAGGGTCTGTGATGCAACCTGGATTGACCATATCTAGACCCACAGCTGGATGAGACATAAGGCTGGACACTCTTGAGGCTGAGAGGTTTGGTGAGGTTGGGTGAGCAAATGCAGACCCTTTAAAGTAATACTGCGTGGTACCCATTCCATGGGTCCCAAATCTCCAGGTTCAAGGGAACAGGTGATGGGTATAAAATTGGGTATAAAAATAAACTGATGGGTATAAAAATACACTGATGGGTATAAAATTGATGACTGATTAAAACAAAATCTAATTTGATAAACAAATTAACATTCCTTTCAATGATCGCTAAAAAAAAAAAAAACATATTGATAATGACCTTAAATGTAAACAGATTAAATGATCCAACCAAAAGGCAGACTGGCTGACTGGATAGAAAAACAAGACCTGTACTTATACTGCCTACAAGAGACCCACTTAAGATCTAGAGACGTATACAGACTGAAGGCGAGGGGATACAAAATGATATTCCAAGCAAATGGGAATCAAAAGAAAGCTGGAGTAGCAATACCTATATCAGACAAAATAGACTTTAAAATAAAGACTGTTACAAGAGACAAAGACGGACACTACATAAAGATCAAGGAATCAATCCAAGAAGAAGATCTAACAATTGTAAATATATATGCACCCAACATAGGAGCACCTTAATATATAAGGCAAATGTTACCAGACATAAAAGGAGAAATTGACAGTAAGGCAATAATAGTGGGGGACTTCAACACCCCACTTATATCAATGGACGGAACATCCAGACTGAATATCAGTAAGGAAACTCAGGCCTTAAATGACACAGTAGACCAGATGGACTTAACTGATAATTATTGAGCATTCCATCTGAAAGCAGCAGAATAAACATTCTTTTCAAGGGCACGTGGAACTTCTCCAGGATAGATCACATGTTGGGCCACAAAGCAAGCCTTGGTAAATTTAAGAAAACTGGAATCATATCAAGCATCGTTTCGGACCACAACACTATGAGGTTAGAAATCAACTACAAGAAAAAAACTGCAAAAAACACAAACACGTGGAGGCTAAATAATATTCTACTGAAGAACCAGTGGATCACTGAAGAAATCAAAGAGAAAATTCAGAAAAAGCTAGAAACGAATAAAAACAAAAACGTGTTGATCCAAAATCTTTGGGAGGCAGCAAAAGCAGTTCTAAGAGGGAAGTTTATAGCAATACAATCTTACCTCAGGAAACAAGAAAAGTCTCAAACAACCTAACCTTACACATAAAGTGACTATAGAAAGAAGAACAAACAAAACCCAAAGTTAGTGGGAGGAAATCATAAAGATCAGAGCAGAAATAAATGGAATAGAAACAAAGAAAAAAGCAAAAATCAATGAAACTAAAAGCTGGTTCTTTGAAAGAGAAACAAAATGGATAAATCTTTAGCCAGACTCATCAACAAGAAAAGGGAGAGGATTCAAATGAATAAAATTAGAAATGAAAAAGGAGAAATTACAACTGACAGCACAGAAATACAAAGGATCGTAAGAGACTACAAAAAGCAACTAACTATATGCCAATAAAATGGACAACCTAGAAGAAATGGACACATTCTTAGCAAGGTACAGTCTCCCAAGACTGAAACAGGATGAAATAGATAATATGAACAGACCAATTACAAGTACTGAAATTGAATCTGTGATTTAAAAACTCCCAACAAACAAAAGTTCAGGACCAGATGGCTTCCCAGGTGAATTCTACCAAATATTTAGAGAAAAAGTTATGCCTATCCTTCTGAAACTATTCCAAAGAATTGCAGAGGAAGGAACACTTCCAAACTCATTCTATGAGGCCACCATCACCCTGATCCCAAAACCAGACAAAGATACTACAAAAAAAGAAAATTACAGACCAATATCACTGATGAATATAGATGCAGAAATCCTCAACAAAATACTAGCAAACAGAATCCAACAACACATTAAAAGGATCATGCACCATGAACAAGTGGGATTTATCCCAGGGATGCAAGGATTCTTCAATATTGACGCAAATCAATCAATGTGATACACCATATTAACAAATTGAAGAAGAAAAACCATATGGTCATCTCAATACTTGCAGAAAAAGCTTTTGACAAAATTCAACACCCATTTATGATAAAAACTCTCCAGAAAGTGGGATTAGAGGGAACCTACTTCAACATAATAAAGGCCATATATGACAAACCCACAGCAAACATCATTCTCAATGGTGAAAAACTGAAAGCATCTCCTCTAAGATCAGGAACGAGACAAGGATGTCCACTCTCACCACTATTATTCAACATAGTTTTGGAAGTCCTAGCCACGGCAATCAGAGAAGAAAAAGAAATAAAAGGAATGCAAATTAGAAAAAAAGAAGTAAAACTGTCACTGTTTGCAGATGACATGATACTATACATAGAGAATCCTAGAAACGCCACCAGAAAACTACTAGAGCTAATCAATGAATTTGGTAAACTTGCAGGATACAAAATTAATGCACAGAAATCTCTTGCATTCCTATACACTGATGAAAAATCTGAAATTGAAATTATGGAAACACACCCATTTACCACTGCAACAAAAAGAATAAAATACCTAGGAATAAACCTACCTAGGGAGACAAAAAACCTCTATGCAGAAAACTATAAGACACTGATGAAAGAAATTAAAGATGATAGCAACAGATGGAGAGATATACCATGTTCTTGGATTGGAAGAATCAATATTGTGAAAACGACTATACTATCCAAAGCAATCTACAGATTCAATGCAATCCCTATCAAGTTACCAATGGCATTTTTTTTTTTTTTACAGAACTAGAACAAATCATCTTAAAGTTTGTATGGAGACACAAAAGACCCCGAATAGCCAAAGCAGTCTTGAGGGAAAAAAACGGAGCTGGAGGAATCAGACTCCCTGACTTCAGACTATACTACAAAGCTACAGTAATCAAGACAATATGGTACTGGCACAAAAGCAGAAACATAGATCCATGGAAAAAGATAGAAAGCCCAGAGATAAACCCACGCACCTATGGTCAACTAATCTATGACAAAGGAGGCAAAGATATACAATGGAGAAAAGACAGTCTCTTCAATAAGTGGTGCTGGGAAAACTGGACAGCTACATGTAAAAGAAGGAAATTAGAACACTCCCTAACACCATACGCAAAAATAAACTCAAAATGGATTCGAGACCTAAATGTAAGACTGGACACTATGAAACTCTTAGAGGAAAGCATAGAAAGAACACTCTTTGACATAACTCACAGCAAGATCTTTTTTGATCCACCTCCTAGAGTAATGGAAATAAAAACAGAAATAAACAAATAGGACCTAATGAAACTTCAAAGCTTTTGCACAGCAAAGGAAACCATAAACAAGACGAAAAGACAACCCTCAGAATGGGAGAAAATATTTGCAAATGAATCAATGGACAAAGGATTAATCTCCAAAATATATAAACAGCTCATGCAGCTCAATATTAAAGAAACAAACAACCCAATCCAAAAATGGGCAGAAGACCTAAATAGACAGTTCTCCAAAGAAGACATACGATGGCCAAGAAGCACATGAAAAGCTGCTCAACATCACTAATTATTAGAGAAATGCAAATCAAAACTACAATGAGGTATCACCTCACACCAGTTAGAATGGGCATCATCAGAAAATCTACAAACAACAAATGCTGGAGAGGGTGTGGAGGAAAGGGAACACTCTTGCACTGTTGGTGGGAATGTAAATTGATACAGCCACTATGGAGAACACTATGGAGGTTCCTTAAAAAACTAAAAATAGAATTACCATATGATCCAGCAATCCCACTACTGGGCATATACCCAGAGAAAAGCATAATTCAAAAAGACACATGCACCCCAATGTTCATTGCAGCACTATTTACAATAGCCAAGTCATGGAAGCAACCTAAATGCCCATCGACAGAGGAATGGATGAGGAAGTTGTGGTACATATATACAATGGAATATTACTCAGCCATAAAAAGGAACGAAATTGAGTCATTTGTTGAGACTTGGATGGATCTAGAGACTGCCATACAGAGTGAAGTAAGTCAGAAAGAGAAAAACAAATATCGTATATTAACGCATGTATGTGGAACCTAGAAAAATGGTACAGATGAACCGGTTTGCAGGGCAGAAGTTCAGACACAGATGTAGAGAACAAACGTAGGGACACCAAGGGGGGAAAACTGCAGTGGGATGGGGATGGTGGTGTGCTGAATTGGGCGATTGGGATTGACATGTATAAAGTGATGTGTATAAAATTGATGCCTGATAAATAAATAAATAAATAAATAAATTACAAAAAAAAAAAAAAAAAAACAAAGTGAAAGAGAGAGAAATTCTTACCAAATTCGATCAGGGTCTGTGATGCAACCTGGATTGACCATATCTAGACCCACAGCTGGATGAGACATAAGGCTGGACACTCTTGAGGCTGAGAGGTTTGGTGAGGTTGGGTGAGCAAATGCAGACCCTTTAAAGTAATACTGCGTGGTACCCATTCCATGGGTCCCAAATCTCCAGGTTCAAGGGAACAGGTGATGGGTATAAAATTGGGTATAAAAATACACTGATGGGTATAAAAATACACTGATGGGTATAAAATTGATGACTGATTAAAACAAAATCTAATTTGATAAACAAATTAACATTCCTTTCAATGATCCCTAAAAAAAAAAAATACATATTGATAATGACCTTAAATGTAAACAGATTAAATGATCCAACCAAAAGGCAGACTGGCTGACTGGATAGAAAAACAAGACCTGTACTTATACTGCCTACAAGAGACCCACTTAAGATCTAGAGACGTATACAGACTGAAGGCGAGGGGATAGAAAATGATATTCCAAGCAAATGGGAATCAAAAGAAAGCTGGAGTAGCAATACTTATATCAGACAAAATAGACTTTAAAATAAAGACTGTTACAAGAGACAAAGACGGACACTACATAATGATCAAGGGATCAATCCAAGAAGAAGATCTAACAATTGTAAATATATATGCACCCAACATAGGAGCACCTTAATATATAAGGCAAATGTTACCAGACATAAAAGGAGAAATTGACAGTAAGGCAATAATAGTGGGGGACTTCAACACCCCACTTATATCAATGGACGGAACATCCAGACTGAATATCAGTAAGGAAACTCAGGCCTTAAATGACACAGTAGACCAGATGGACTTAACTGATAATTATTGAGCATTCCATCTGAAAGCAGCAGAATAAACATTCTTTTCAAGGGCACGTGGAACTTCTCCAGGATAGATCACATGTTGGGCCACAAAGCAAGCCTTGGTAAATTTAAGAAAACTGGAATCATATCAAGCATCGTTTCGGACCACAACACTATGAGGTTAGAAATCAACTACAAGAAAAAAACTGCAAAAAACACAAACACGTGGAGGCTAAATAATATTCTACTGAAGAACCAGTGGATCACTGAAGAAATCAAAGAGAAAATTCAGAAAAAGCTAGAAACGAATAAAAACAAAAACGTGTTGATCCAAAATCTTTGGGAGGCAGCAAAAGCAGTTCTAAGAGGGAAGTTTATAGCAATACAATCTTACCTCAGGAAACAAGAAAAGTCTCAAACAACCTAACCTTACACATAAAGTGACTATAGAAAGAAGAACAAACAAAACCCAAAGTTAGTGGGAGGAAATCATAAAGATCAGAGCAGAAATAAATGGAATAGAAACAAAGAAAAAAGCAAAAATCAATGAAACTAAAAGCTGGTTCTTTGAAAGAGAAACAAAATGGATAAATCTTTAGCCAGACTCATCAACAAGAAAAGGGAGAGGATTCAAATGAATAAAATTAGAAATGAAAAAGGAGAAATTACAACTGACAGCACAGAAATACAAAGGATCGTAAGAGACTACAACAAGCAACTAACTATATGCCAATAAAATGGACAACCTAGAAGAAATGGACACATTCTTAGCAAGGTACAGTCTCCCAAGACTGAAACAGGATGAAATAGATAATATGAACAGACCAATTACAAGTACTGAAATTGAATCTGTGATTTAAAAACTCCCAACAAACAAAAGTTCAGGACCAGATGGCTTCCCAGGTGAATTCTACCAAATAATTAGAGAAAAAGTTATGCCTATCCTTCTGAAACTATTCCAAAGAATTGCAGAGGAAGGAACACTTCCAAACTCATTCTATGAGGCCACCATCACCCTGATCCCAAAACCAGACAAAGATACTACAAAAAAAGAAAATTACAGACCAATATCACTGATGAATATAGATGCAGAAATCCTCAACAAAATACTAGCAAACAGAATCCAACAACACATTAAAAGGATCATGCACCATGAACAAGTGGGATTTATCCCAGGGATGCAAGGATTCTTCAATATTGACGCAAATCAATCAATGTGATACACCATATTAACAAATTGAAGAAGAAAAACCATATGGTCATCTCAATACATGCAGAAAAAGCTTTTGACAGAATTCAACACCCATTTATGATAAAAACTCTCCAGAAAGTGGGATTAGAGGGAACCTACTTCAACATAATAAAGGCCATATATGACAAACCCACAGCAAACATCATTCTCAATGGTGAAAAACTGAAAGCATCTCCTCTAAGATCAGGAACGAGACAAGGATGTCCACTCTCACCACTATTATTCAACATAGTTTTGGAAGTCCTAGCCACGGCAATCAGAGAAGAAAAAGAAATAAAAGGAATGCAAATTGGAAAAAAAGAAGTAAAACTGTCACTGTTTGCAGATGACATGATACTATACATAGAGAATCCTAGAAATGCCACCAGAAAACTACTAGAGCTAATCAATGAATTTGGTAAACTTGCAGGATACAAAATTAATGCACAGAAATCTCTTGCATTCCTATACACTGATGAAAAATCTGAAATTGAAATTATGGAAACACTCCCATTTACCACTGCAACAAAAAGAATAAAATACCTAGGAATAAACCTACCTAGGGAGACAAAAAACCTCTATGCAGAAAACTATAAGACACTGATGAAAGAAATTAAAGATGATAGCAACAGATGGAGAGATATACCATGTTCTTGGATTGGAAGAATCAATATTGTGAAAACGACTATACTATCCAAAGCAATCTACAGATTCAATGCAATCCCTATCAAGTTACCAATGGCATTTTTTTTTTTTACAGAACTAGAACAAATCATCTTAAAGTTTGTATGGAGACACAAAAGACCCCGAATAGCCAAAGCAGTCTTGAGGGAAAAAAACGGAGCTGGAGGAATCAGACTCCCTGACTTCAGACAAAGCTACAGTAATCAAGACAATATGGTACTGGCACAAAAGCAGAAACATAGATCCATGGAAAAAGATAGAAAGCCCAGAGATAAACCCACGCACCTATGGTCAACTAATCTATGACAAAGGAGGCAAAGATATACAATGGAGAAAAGACAGTCTCTTCAATAAGTGGTGCTGGGAAAACTGGACAGCTACATGTAAAAGAAGGAAATTAGAACACTCCCTAACACCATACGCAAAAATAAACTCAAAATGGATTCGAGACCTAAATGTAAGACTGGACACTATGAAACTCTTAGAGGAAAGCATAGAAAGAACACTCTTTGACATAACTCACAGCAAGATCTTTTTTGATCCACCTCCTAGAGTAATGGAAATAAAAACAGAAATAAACAAATAGGACCTAATGAAACTTCAAAGCTTTTGCACAGCAAAGGAAACCATAAACAAGACGAAAAGACAACCCTCAGAATGGGAGAAAATATTTGCAAATGAATCAATGGACAAAGGATTAATCTCCAAAATATATAAACAGCTCATGCAGCTCAATATTAAAGAAACAAACAACCCAATCCAAAAATGGGCAGAAGACCTAAATAGACAGTTCTCCAAAGAAGACATACGATGGCCAAGAAGCACATGAAAAGCTGCTCAACATCACTAATTATTAGAGAAATGCAAATCAAAACTACAATGAGGTATCACCTCACACCAGTTAGAATGGGCATCATCAGAAAATCTACAAACAACAAATGCTGGAGAGGGTGTGGAGGAAAGGGAACACTCTTGCACTGTTGGTGGGAATGTAAATTGATACAGCCACTATGGAGAACACTATGGAGGTTCCTTAAAAAACTAAAAATAGAATTACCATATGATCCAGCAATCCCACTACTGGGCACATACCCAGAGAAAAGCATAATTCAAAAAGACACATGCACCCCAATGTTCATTGCAGCACTATTTACAATAGCCAAGTCATGGAAGCAACCTAAATGCCCATCGACAGACGAATGGATGAAGAAGTTGTGGTACATATATACAATGGAATATTACTCAGCCATAAAAAGGAACGAAATTGAGTCATTTGTTGAGACTTGGATGGATCTAGAGACTGCCATACAGAGTGAAGTAAGTCAGAAAGAGAAAAACAAATATCGTATATTAACGCATGTATGTGGAACCTAGAAAAATGGTACAGATGAACCGGTTTGCAGGGCAGAAGTTCAGACACAGATGTAGAGAACAAACGTAGGGACACCAAGGGGGGAAAACTGCAGTGGGATGGGGATGGTGGTGTGCTGAATTGGGCGATTGGGATTGACATGTATAAAGTGATGTGTATAAAATTGATGCCTGATAAATAAATAAATAAATAAATAAATAAATAAATAAATAAATAACCAAAAAAAAAAAAAAAACAAAGTGAAAGAGAGAGAAATTCTTACAAAATTCGATCAGGGTCTGTGATGCAACCTGGATTGACCATATCTAGACCCACAGCTGGATGAGACATAAGGCTGGACACTCTTGAGGCTGAGAGGTTTGGTGAGGTTGGGTGAGCAAATGCAGACCCTTTAAAGTAATACTGCGTGGTACCCATTCCATGGGTCCCAAATCTCCAGGTTCAAGGGAACAGGTGATGGGTATAAAATTGGGTATAAAAATACACTGATGGGTATAAAATTGATGACTGATTAAAACAAAATCTAATTTGATAAACAAATTAACCTTCCTTTCAATGATCCCTAAAAAAAAAAAAAACATATTGATAATGACCTTAAATGTAAACAGATTAAATGATCCAACCAAAAGGCAGACTGGCTGACTGGATAGAAAAACAAGACCTGTACTTATACTGCCTACAAGAGACCCACTTAAGATCTAGAGACGTATACAGACTGAAGGCGAGGGGATAGAAAATGATATTCCAAGCAAATGGGAATCAAAAGAAAGCTGGAGTAGCAATACTTATATCAGACAAAATAGACTTTAAAATAAAGACTGTTACAAGAGACAAAGACGGACACTACATAATGATCAAGGGATCAATCCAAGAAGAAGATCTAACAATTGTAAATATATATGCACCCAACATAGGAGCACCTTAATATATAAGGCAAATGTTACCAGACATAAAAGGAGAAATTGACAGTAAGGCAATAATAGTGGGGGACTTCAACACCCCACTTATATCAATGGACGGAACATCCAGACTGAATATCAGTAAGGAAACTCAGGCCTTAAATGACACAGTAGACCAGATGGACTTAACTGATAATTATTGAGCATTCCATCTGAAAGCAGCAGAATAAACATTCTTTTCAAGGGCACGTGGAACTTCTCCAGGATAGATCACATGTTGGGCCACAAAGCAAGCCTTGGTAAATTTAAGAAAACTGGAATCATATCAAGCATCGTTTCGGACCACAACACTATGAGGTTAGAAATCAACTACAAGAAAAAAACTGCAAAAAACACAAACACGTGGAGGCTAAATAATATTCTACTGAAGAACCAGTGGATCACTGAAGAAATCAAAGAGAAAATTCAGAAAAAGCTAGAAACGAATAAAAACAAAAACGTGTTGATCCAAAATCTTTGGGAGGCAGCAAAAGCAGTTCTAAGAGGGAAGTTTATAGCAATACAATCTTACCTCAGGAAACAAGAAAAGTCTCAAACAACCTAACCTTACACATAAAGTGACTATAGAAAGAAGAACAAACAAAACCCAAAGTTAGTGGGAGGAAATCATAAAGATCAGAGCAGAAATAAATGGAATAGAAACAAAGAAAAAAGCAAAAATCAATGAAACTAAAAGCTGGTTCTTTGAAAGAGAAACAAAATGGATAAATCTTTAGCCAGACTCATCAACAAGAAAAGGGAGAGGATTCAAATGAATAAAATTAGAAATGAAAAAGGAGAAATTACAACTGACAGCACAGAAATACAAAGGATCGTAAGAGACTACAACAAGCAACTAACTATATGCCAATAAAATGGACAACCTAGAAGAAATGGACACATTCTTAGCAAGGTACAGTCTCCCAAGACTGAAACAGGATGAAATAGATAATATGAACAGACCAATTACAAGTACTGAAATTGAATCTGTGATTTAAAAACTCCCAACAAACAAAAGTTCAGGACCAGATGGCTTCCCAGGTGAATTCTACCAAATAATTAGAGAAAAAGTTATGCCTATCCTTCTGAAACTATTCCAAAGAATTGCAGAGGAAGGAACACTTCCAAACTCATTCTATGAGGCCACCATCACCCTGATCCCAAAACCAGACAAAGATACTACAAAAAAAGAAAATTACAGACCAATATCACTGATGAATATAGATGCAGAAATCCTCAACAAAATACTAGCAAACAGAATCCAACAACACATTAAAAGGATCATGCACCACGAACAAGTGGGATTTATCCCAGGGATGCAAGGATTCTTCAATATTGACGCAAATCAATCAATGTGATACACCATATTAACAAATTGAAGAAGAAAAACCATATGGTCATCTCAATACATGCAGAAAAAGCTTTTGACAAAATTCAACACCCATTTATGATAAAAACTCTCCAGAAAGTGGGATTAGAGGGAACCTACTTCAACATAATAAAGGCCATATATGACAAACCCACAGCAAACATCATTCTCAATGGTGAAAAACTGAAAGCATCTCCTCTAAGATCAGGAACGAGACAAGGATGTCCACTCTCACCACTATTATTCAGCATAGTTTTGGAAGTCCTAGCCACGGCAATCAGAGAGGAAAAAGAAATAAAAGGAATACAAATTGGAAAAAAAGAAGTAAAACTGTCACTGTTTGCAGATGACATGATACTATACATAGAGAATCCTAGAAATGCCACCAGAAAACTACTAGAGCTAATCAATGAATTTGGTAAACTTGCAGGATACAAAATTAATGCACAGAAATCTCTTGCATTCCTATACACTGATGAAAAATCTGAAATTGAAATTATGGAAACACTCCCATTTACCACTGCAACAAAAAGAATAAAATACCTAGGAATAAACCTACCTAGGGAGACAAAAAACCTGTATGCAGAAAACTATAAGACACTGATGGAAGAAATTAAAGATGATAGCAACAGATGGAGAGATATACCATGTTCTTGGATTGGAAGAATCAATATTGTGAAAACGACTATACTATCCAAAGCAATCTACAGATTCAATGCAATCCCTATCAAGTTACCAATGGCATTTTTTTTTTTACAGAACTAGAACAAATCATCTTAAAATTTGTATGGAGACACAAAAGACCCCGAATAGCCAAAGCAGTCTTGAGGGAAAAAAACGGAGCTGGAGGAATCAGACTCCCTGACTTCAGACTATACTACAAAGCTACAGTAATCAAGACAATATGGTACTGGCACAAAAGCAGAAACATAGATCCATGGAAAAAGATAGAAAGCCCAGAGATAAACCCACGCACCTATGGTCAACTAATCTATGACAAAGGAGGCAAAGATATACAATGGAGAAAAGACAGTCTCTTCAATAAGTGGTGCTGGGAAAACTGGACAGCTACATGTAAAAGAAGGAAATTAGAACACTCCCTAACACCATACGCAAAAATAAACTCAAAATGGATTCGAGACCTAAATGGAAGACTGGACACTATGAAACTCTTAGAGGAAAGCATAGAAAGAACACTCTTTGACATAACTCACAGCAAGATCTTTTTTGATCCACCTCCTAGAGTAATGGAAATAAAAACAGAAATAAACAAATAGGACCTAATGAAACTTCAAAGCTTTTGCACAGCAAAGGAAACCATAAACAAGACGAAAAGACAACCCTCAGAATGGGAGAAAATATTTGCAAATGAATCAATGGACAAAGGATTAATCTCCAAAATATATAAACAGCTCATGCAGCTCAATATTAAAGAAACAAACAACCCAATCCAAAAATGGGCAGAAGACCTAAATAGACAGTTCTCCAAAGAAGACATACGATGGCCAAGAAGCACATGAAAAGCTGCTCAACATCACTAATTATTAGAGAAATGCAAATCAAAACTACAATGAGGTATCACCTCACACCAGTTAGAATGGGCATCATCAGAAAATCTACAAACAACAAATGCTGGAGAGGGTGTGGAGGAAAGGGAACACTCTTGCACTGTTGGTGGGAATGTAAATTGATACAGCCACTATGGAGAACACTATGGAGGTTCCTTAGAAAACTAAAAATAGAATTACCATATGATCCAGCAATCCCACTACTGGGCACATACCCAGAGAAAAGCATAATTCAAAAAGACACATGCACCCCAATGTTCATTGCAGCACTATTTACAATAGCCAAGTCATGGAAGCAACCTAAATGCCCATCGACAGACGAATGGATGAAGAAGTTGTGGTACATATATACAATGGAATATTACTCAGCCATAAAAAGGAACGAAATTGAGTCATTTGTTGAGACTTGGATGGATCTAGAGACTGCCATACAGAGTGAAGTAAGTCAGAAAGAGAAAAACAAATATCGTATATTAACGCATGTATGTGGAACCTAGAAAAATGGTACAGATGAACCGGTTTGCAGGGCAGAAGTTCAGACACAGATGTAGAGAACAAACGTAGGGACACCAAGGGGGGAAAACTGCAGTGGGATGGGGATGGTGGTGTGCTGAATTGGGCGATTGGGATTGACATGTATAAAGTGATGTGTATAAAATTGATGCCTGATAAATAAATAAATAAATAAATAAATAAATAACCAAAAAAAAAAAAAAAAACAAAGTGAAAGAGAGAGAAATTCTTACAAAATTCGATCAGGGTCTGTGATGCAACCTGGATTGACCATATCTAGACCCACAGCTGGATGAGACATAAGGCTGGACACTCTTGAGGCTGAGAGGTTTGGGTGAGCAAATGCAGACCCTTTAAAGTAATACTGCGTGGTACCCATTCCATGGGTCCCAAATCTCCAGGTTCAAGGGAACAGGTGATGGGTATAAAATTGGGTATAAAAATACACTGATGGGTATAAAAATACACTGATGGGTATAAAATTGATGACTGATTAAAACAAAATCTAATTTGATAAACAAATTAACATTCCTTTCAATGATCCCTAAAAAAAAAAAATACATATTGATAATGACCTTATATGTAAACAGATTAAATGATCCAACCAAAAGGCAGACTGGCTGACTGGATAGAAAAACAAGACCTGTACTTATACTGCCTACAAGAGACCCACTTAAGATCTAGAGACGTATACAGACTGAAGGCGAGGGGATAGAAAATGATATTCCAAGCAAATGGGAATCAAAAGAAAGCTGGAGTAGCAATACTTATATCAGACAAAATAGACTTTAAAATAAAGACTGTTACAAGAGACAAAGACGGACACTACATAAAGATCAAGGGATCAATCCAAGAAGAAGATCTAACAATTGTAAATATATATGCACCCAACATAGGAGCACCTTAATATATAAGGCAAATGTTACCAGACATAAAAGGAGAAATTGACAGTAAGGCAATAATAGTGGGGGACTTCAACACCCCACTTATATCAATGGACGGAACATCCAGACTGAATATCAGTAAGGAAACTCAGGCCTTAAATGACACAGTAGACCAGATGGACTTTACTGATAATTATTGAGCATTCCATCTGAAAGCAGCAGAATAAACATTCTTTTCAAGGGCACGTGGAACTTCTCCAGGATAGATCACATGTTGGGCCACAAAGCAAGCCTTGGTAAATTTAAGAAAACTGGAATCATATCAAGCATCGTTTCGGACCACAACACTATGAGGTTAGAAATCAACTACAAGAAAAAAACTGCAAAAAACACAAACACGTGGAGGCTAAATAATATTCTACTGAAGAACCAGTGGATCACTGAAGAAATCAAAGAGAAAATTCAGAAAAAGCTAGAAACGAATAAAAACAAAAACGTGTTGATCCAAAATCTTTGGGAGGCAGCAAAAGCAGTTCTAAGAGGGAAGTTTATAGCAATACAATCTTACCTCAGGAAACAAGAAAAGTCTCAAACAACCTAACCTTACACATAAAGTGACTATAGAAAGAAGAACAAACAAAACCCAAAGTTAGTGGGAGGAAATCATAAAGATCAGAGCAGAAATAAATGGAATAGAAACAAAGAAAAAAGCAAAAATCAATGAAACTAAAAGCTGGTTCTTTGAAAGAGAAACAAAATGGATAAATCTTTAGCCAGACTCATCAACAAGAAAAGGGAGAGGATTCAAATGAATAAAATTAGAAATGAAAAAGGAGAAATTACAACTGACAGCACAGAAATACAAAGGATCGTAAGAGACTACAACAAGCAACTAACTATATGCCAATAAAATGGACAACCTAGAAGAAATGGACACATTCTTAGCAAGGTACAGTCTCCCAAGACTGAAACAGGATGAAATAGATAATATGAACAGACCAATTACAAGTACTGAAATTGAATCTGTGATTTAAAAACTCCCAACAAACAAAAGTTCAGGACCAGATGGCTTCCCAGGTGAATTCTACCAAATAATTAGAGAAAAAGTTATGCCTATCCTTCTGAAACTATTCCAAAGAATTGCAGAGGAAGGAACACTTCCAAACTCATTCTATGAGGCCACCATCACCCTGATCCCAAAACCAGACAAAGATACTACAAAAAAAGAAAATTACAGACCAATATCACTGATGAATATAGATGCAGAAATCCTCAACAAAATACTAGCAAACAGAATCCAACAACACATTAAAAGGATCATGCACCACGAACAAGTGGGATTTATCCCAGGGATGCAAGGATTCTTCAATATTGACGCAAATCAATCAATGTGATACACCATATTAACAAATTGAAGAAGAAAAACCATATGGTCATCTCAATACATGCAGAAAAAGCTTTTGACAAAATTCAACACCCATTTATGATAAAAACTCTCCAGAAAGTGGGATTAGAGGGAACCTACTTCAACATAATAAAGGCCATATATGACAAACCCACAGCAAACATCATTCTCAATGGTGAAAAACTGAAAGCATCTCCTCTAAGATCAGGAACGAGACAAGGATGTCCACTCTCACCACTATTATTCAACATAGTTTTGGAAGTCCTAGCCACGGCAATCAGAGAGGAAAAAGAAATAAAAGGAATACAAATTGGAAAAAAAGAAGTAAAACTGTCACTGTTTGCAGATGACATGATACTATACATAGAGAATCCTACAAATGCCACCAGAAAACTACTAGAGCTAATCAATGAATTTGGTAAAGTTGCAGGATACAAAATTAATGCACAGAAATCTCTTGCATTCCTATACACTGATGAAAAATCTGAAATTGAAATTATGGAAACACTCCCATTTACCACTGCAACAAAAAGAATAAAATACCTAGGAATAAACCTACCTAGGGAGACAAAAAACCTGTATGCAGAAAACTATAAGACACTGATGGAAGAAATTAAAGATGATAGCAACAGATGGAGAGATATACCATGTTCTTGGATTGGAAGAATCAATATTGTGAAAACGACTATACTATCCAAAGCAATCTACAGATTCAATGCAATCCCTATCAAGTTACCAATGGCATTTTTTTTTTTACAGAACTAGAACAAATCATCTTAAAATTTGTATGGAGACACAAAAGACCCCGAATAGCCAAAGCAGTCTTGAGGGAAAAAAACGGAGCTGGAGGAATCAGACTCCCTGACTTCAGACTATACTACAAAGCTACAGTAATCAAGACAATATGGTACTGGCACAAAAGCAGAAACATAGATCCATGGAAAAAGATAGAAAGCCCAGAGATAAACCCACGCACCTATGGTCAACTAATCTATGACAAAGGAGGCAAAGATATACAATGGAGAAAAGACAGTCTCTTCAATAAGTGGTGCTGGGAAAACTGGACAGCTACATGTAAAAGAAGGAAATTAGAACACTCCCTAACACCATACGCAAAAATAAACTCAAAATGGATTCGAGACCTAAATGTAAGACTGGACACTATGAAACTCTTAGAGGAAAGCATAGAAAGAACACTCTTTGACATAACTCACAGCAAGATCTTTTTTGATCCACCTCCTAGAGTAATGGAAATAAAAACAGAAATAAACAAATAGGACCTAATGAAACTTCAAAGCTTTTGCACAGCAAAGGAAACCATAAACAAGACGAAAAGACAACCCTCAGAATGGGAGAAAATATTTGCAAATGAATCAATGGACAAAGGATTAATCTCCAAAATATATAAACAGCTCATGCAGCTCAATATTAAAGAAACAAACAACCCAATCCAAAAATGGGCAGAAGACCTAAATAGACAGTTCTCCAAAGAAGACATACGATGGCCAAGAAGCACATGAAAAGCTGCTCAACATCACTAATTATTAGAGAAATGCAAATCAAAACTACAATGAGGTATCACCTCACACCAGTTAGAATGGGCATCATCAGAAAATCTACAAACAACAAATGCTGGAGAGGGTGTGGAGGAAAGGGAACACTCTTGCACTGTTGGTGGGAATGTAAATTGATACAGCCACTATGGAGAACACTATGGAGGTTCCTTAAAAAACTAAAAATAGAATTACCATATGATCCAGCAATCCCACTACTGGGCACATACCCAGAGAAAAGCATAATTCAAAAAGACACATGCACCCCAATGTTCATTGCAGCACTATTTACAATAGCCAAGTCATGGAAGCAACCTAAATGCCCATCGACAGACGAATGGATGAAGAAGTTGTGGTACATATATACAATGGAATATTACTCAGCCATAAAAAGGAACGAAATTGAGTCATTTGTTGAGACTTGGATGGATCTAGAGACTGCCATACAGAGTGAAGTAAGTCAGAAAGAGAAAAACAAATATCGTATATTAACGCATGTATGTGGAACCTAGAAAAATGGTACAGATGAACCGGTTTGCAGGGCAGAAGTTCAGACACAGATGTAGAGAACAAACGTAGGGACACCAAGGGGGGAAAACTGCAGTGGGATGGGGATGGTGGTGTGCTGAATTGGGCGATTGGGATTGACATGTATAAAGTGATGTGTATAAAATTGATGCCTGATAAATAAATAAATAAATAAATAAATAAATAAATAAATAAATAAATTACAAAAAAAAAAAAAACAAAGTGAAAGAGAGAGAAATTCTTACAAAATTCGATCAGGGTCTGTGATGCAACCAGGATTGACCATATCTAGACCCACAGCTGGATGAGACATAAGGCTGGACACTCTTGAGGCTGAGAGGTTTGGTGAGGTTGGGTGAGCAAATGCAGACCCTTTAAAGTAATACTGCGTGGTACCCATTCCATGGGTCCCAAATCTCCAGGTTCAAGGGAACAGGTGATGGGTATAAAATTGGGTATAAAAATACACTGATGGGTATAAAAATACACTGATGGGTATAAAATTGATGACTGATTAAAACAAAATCTAATTTGATAAACAAATTAACATTCCTTTCAATGATCCCTAAAAAAAAAAAAATACATATTGATAATGACCTTAAATGTAAACAGATTAAATGATCCAACCAAAAGGCAGACTGGCTGACTGGATAGAAAAACAAGACCTGTACTTATACTGCCTACAAGAGACCCACTTAAGATCTAGAGACGTATACAGACTGAAGGCGAGGGGATAGAAAATGATATTCCAAGCAAATGGGAATCAAAAGAAAGCTGGAGTAGCAATACTTATATCAGACAAAATAGACTTTAAAATAAAGACTGTTACAAGAGACAAAGACGGACACTACATAATGATCAAGGGATCAATCCAAGAAGAAGATCTAACAATTGTAAATATATATGCACCCAACATAGGAGCACCTGAATATATAAGGCAAATGTTAACAGACATAAAAGGAGAAATTGACAGTAAGGCAATAATAGTGGGGGACTTCAACACCCCACTTATATCAATGGACGGAACATCCAGACTGAATATCAGTAAGGAAACTCAGGCCTTAAATGACACAGTAGACCAGATGGACTTAACTGATAATTATTGAGCATTCCATCTGAAAGCAGCAGAATAAACATTCTTTTCAAGTGCACGTGGAACTTCTCCAGGATAGATCACATGTTGGGCCACAAAGCAAGCCTTGGTAAATTTAAGAAAACTGGAATCATATCAAGCATCGTTTCTGACCACAACACTATGAGGTTAGAAATCAACTACAAGAAAAAAACTGCAAAAAACACAAACACGTGGAGGCTAAATAATATTCTACTGAAGAACCAGTGGATCACTGAAGAAATCAAAGAGAAAATTCAGAAAAAGCTAGAAACAAATAAAAACAAAAACGTGTTGATCCAAAATCTTTGGGAGGCAGCAAAAGCAGTTCTAAGAGGGAAGTTTATAGCAATACAATCTTACCTCAGGAAACAAGAAAAGTCTCAAACAACCTAACCTTACACATAAAGTGACTATAGAAAGAAGAACAAACAAAACCCAAAGTTAGTGGGAGGAAATCATAAAGATCAGAGCAGAAATAAATGGAATAGAAACAAAGAAAAAAGCAAAAATCAATGAAACTAAAAGCTGGTTCTTTGAAAGAGAAACAAAATGGATAAATCTTTAGCCAGACCCATCAACAAGAAAAGGGAGAGGATTCAAATGAATAAAATTAGAAATGAAAAAGGAGAAATTACAACTGACAGCACAGAAATACAAAGGATCGTAAGAGACTACAACAAGCAACTAACTATATGCCAATAAAATGGACAACCTAGAAGAAATGGACACATTCTTAGAAAGGTACAGTCTCCCAAGACTGAAACAGGATGAAATAGATAATATGAACAGACCAATTACAAGTACTGAAATTGAATCTGTGATTTAAAAACTCCCAACAAACAAAAGTTCAGGACCAGATGGCTTCCCAGGTGAATTCTACCAAATATTTAGAGAAAAAGTTATGCCTATCCTTCTGAAACTATTCCAAAGAATTGCAGAGGAAGGAACACTTCCAAACTCATTCTATGAGGCCACCATCACCCTGATCCCAAAACCAGACAAAGATACTACAAAAAAAGAAAATTACAGACCAATATCACTGATGAATATAGATGCAGAAATCCTCAACAAAATACTAGCAAACAGAATCCAACAACACATTAAAAGGATCATGCACCACGAACAAGTGGGATTTATCCCAGGGATGCAAGGATTCTTCAATATTGACGCAAATCAATCAATGTGATACACCATATTAACAAATTGAAGAAGAAAAACCATATGGTCATCTCAATACATGCAGAAAAAGCTTTTGACAAAATTCAACACCCATTTATGATAAAAACTCTCCAGAAAGTGGGATTAGAGGGAACCTACTTCAACATAATAAAGGCCATATATGACAAACCCACAGCAAACATCATTCTCAATGGTGAAAAACTGAAAGCATCTCCTCTAAGATCAGGAACGAGACAAGGATGTCCACTCTCACCACTATTATTCAACATAGTTTTGGAAGTCCTAGCCACGGCAATCAGAGAGGAAAAAGAAATAAAAGGAATACAAATTGGAAAAAAAGAAGTAAAACTGTCACTGTTTGCAGATGACATGATACTATACATAGAGAATCCTAGAAATGCCACCAGAAAACTACTAGAGCTAATCAATGAATTTGGTAAACTTGCAGGATACAAAATTAATGCACAGAAATCTCTTGCATTCCTATACACTGATGAAAAATCTGAAATTGAAATTATGGAAACACTCCCATTTACCACTGCAACAAAAAGAATAAAATACCTAGGAATAAACCTACCTAGGGAGACAAAAAACCTCTATGCAGAAAACTATAAGACACTGATGAAAGAAATTAAAGATGATAGCAACAGATGGAGAGATATACCATGTTCTTGGATTGGAAGAATCAATATTGTGAAAACGACTATACTATCCAAAGCAATCTACAGATTCAATGCAATCCCTATCAAGTTACCAATGGCATTTTTTTCTTTATAGAACTAGAACAAATCATCTTAAAGTTTGTATGGAGACACAAAAGACCCCGAATAGCCAAAGCAGTCTTGAGGGAAAAAAACGGAGCTGGAGGAATCAGACTCCCTGACTTCAGACTATACTACAAAGCTACAGTAATCAAGACAATATGGTACTGGCACAAAAGCAGAAACATAGATCCATGGAAAAAGATAGAAAGCCCAGAGATAAACCCACGCACGTATGGTCAACTAATCTATGACAAAGGAGGCAAAGATATACAATGGAGAAAAGACAGTCTCTTCAATAAGTGGTGCTGGGAAAACTGGACAGCTACATGTAAAAGAAGGAAATTAGAACACTCCCTAACACCATACGCAAAAATAAACTCAAAATGGATTCGAGACCTAAATGTAAGACTGGACACTATGAAACTCTTAGAGGAAAGCATAGAAAGAACACTCTTTGACATAACTCACAGCAAGATCTTTTTTGATCCACCTCCTAGAGTAATGGAAATAAAAACAGAAATAAACAAATAGGACCTAATGAAACTTCAAAGCTTTTGCACAGCAAAGGAAACCATAAACAAGACGAAAAGACAACCCTCAGAATGGGAGAAAATATTTGCAAATGAATCAATGGACAAAGGATTAATCTCCAAAATATATAAACAGCTCATGCAGCTCAATATTAAAGAAACAAACAACCCAATCCAAAAATGGGCAGAAGACCTAAATAGACAGTTCTCCAAAGAAGACATACGATGGCCAAGAAGCACATGAAAAGCTGCTCAACATCAGTAATTATTAGAGAAATGCAAATCAAAATTACAATGAGGTATCACCTCACACCAGTTAGAATGGGCATCATCAGAAAATCTACAAACAACAAATGCTGGAGAGGGTGTGGAGGAAAGGGAACACTCTTGCACTGTTGGTGGGAATGTAAATTGATACAGCCACTATGGAGAACACTATGGAGGTTTCTTAAAAAACTAAAAATAGAATTACCATATGATCCAGCAATCCCACTACTGGGCACATACCCAGAGAAAAGCATAATTCAAAAAGACACATGCACCCCAATGTTCATTGCAGCACTATTTACAATAGCCAAGTCATGGAAGCAACCTAAATGCCCATCGACAGACGAATGGATGAAGAAGTTGTGGTACATATATACAATGGAATATTACTCAGCCATAAAAAGGAACGAAATTGAGTCATTTGTTGAGTCTTGGATGGATCTAGAGACTGCCATACAGAGTGAAGTAAGTCAGAAAGAGAAAAACAAATATCGTATATTAACGCATGTATGTGGAACCTAGAAAAATGGTACAGATGAACCGGTTTGCAGGGCAGAAGTTCAGACACAGATGTAGAGAACAAACGTAGGGACACCAAGGGGGGAAAACTGCAGTGGGATGGGGATGGTGGTGTGCTGAATTGGGCGATTGGGATTGACATGTATAAAGTGATGTGTATAAAATTGATGCCTGATAAATAAATAAATAAATAAATAAATAAATAAATAAGTTACCAAAAAAAAAAAAAAAAAACAAAGTGAAAGAGAGAGAAATTCTTACAAAATTCGATCAGGGTCTGTGATGCAACCTGGATTGACCATATCTAGACCCACAGCTGGATGAGACATAAGGCTGGACACTCTTGAGGCTGAGAGGTTTGGTGAGGTTGGGTGAGCAAATGCAGACCCTTTAAAGTAATACTGCGTGGTACCCATTCCATGGGTCCCAAATCTCCAGGTTCAAGGGAACAGGTGATGGGTATAAAATTGGGTATAAAAATACACCGATGGGTATAAAAATACACTGATGGGTATAAAATTGATGACTGATTAAAACAAAATCTAATTTGATAAACAAATTAACATTCCTTTCAATGATCCCTAAAAAAAAAAAAATACATATTGATAATGACCTTAAATGTAAACAGATTAAATGATCCAACCAAAAGGCAGACTGGCTGACTGGATAGAAAAACAAGACCTGTACTTATACTGCCTACAAGAGACCCACTTAAGATCTAGAGACGTATACAGACTGAAGGCGAGGGGATAGAAAATGATATTCCAAGCAAATGGGAATCAAAAGAAAGCTGGAGTAGCAATACTTATATCAGACAAAATAGACTTTAAAATAAAGACTGTTACAAGAGACAAAGACGGACACTACATAATGATCAAGGGATCAATCCAAGAAGATCTAACAATTGTAAATATATATGCACCCAACATAGGAGCACCTTAATATATAAGGCAAATGTTAACAGACATAAAAGGAGAAATTGACAGTAAGGCAATAATAGTGGGGGACTTCAACACCCCACTTATATCAATGGACGGAACATCCAGACTGAATATCAGTAAGGAAACTCAGGCCTTAAATGACACAGTAGACCAGATGGACTTAACTGATAATTATTGAGCATTCCATCTGAAAGCAGCAGAATAAACATTCTTTTCAAGTGCACGTGGAACTTCTCCAGGATAGATCACATGTTGGGCCACAAAGCAAGCCTTGGTAAATTTAAGAAAACTGGAATCATATCAAGCATCGTTTCTGACCACAACACTATGAGGTTAGAAATCAACTACAAGAAAAAAACTGCAAAAAACACAAACACGTGGAGGCTAAATAATATTCTACTGAAGAACCAGTGGATCACTGAAGAAATCAAAGAGAAAATTCAGAAAAAGCTAGAAACAAATAAAAACAAAAACGTGTTGATCCAAAATCTTTGGGAGGCAGCAAAAGCAGTTCTAAGAGGGAAGTTTATAGCAATACAATCTTACCTCAGGAAACAAGAAAAGTCTCAAACAACCTAACCTTACACATAAAGTGACTATAGAAAGAAGAACAAACAAAACCCAAAGTTAGTGGGAGGAAATCATAAAGATCAGAGCAGAAATAAATGGAATAGAAACAAAGAAAAAAGCAAAAATCAATGAAACTAAAAGCTGGTTCTTTGAAAGAGAAACAAAATGGATAAATCTTTAGCCAGACCCATCAACAAGAAAAGGGAGAGGATTCAAATGAATAAAATTAGAAATGAAAAAGGAGAAATTACAACTGACAGCACAGAAATACAAAGGATCGTAAGAGACTACAACAAGCAACTAACTATATGCCAATAAAATGGACAACCTAGAAGAAATGGACACATTCTTAGAAAGGTACAGTCTCCCAAGACTGAAACAGGATGAAATAGATAATATGAACAGACCAATTACAAGTACTGAAATTGAATCTGTGATTTAAAAACTCCCAACAAACAAAAGTTCAGGACCAGATGGCTTCCCAGGTGAATTCTACCAAATATTTAGAGAAAAAGTTATGCCTATCCTTCTGAAACTATTCCAAAGAATTGCAGAGGAAGGAACACTTCCAAACTCATTCTATGAGGCCACCATCACCCTGATCCCAAAACCAGACAAAGATACTACAAAAAAAGAAAATTACAGACCAATATCACTGATGAATATAGATGCAGAAATCCTCAACAAAATACTAGCAAACAGAATCCAACAACACATTAAAAGGATCATGCACCACGAACAAGTGGGATTTATCCCAGGGATGCAAGGATTCTTCAATATTGACGCAAATCAATCAATGTGATACACCATATTAACAAATTGAAGAAGAAAAACCATATGGTCATCTCAATACATGCAGAAAAAGCTTTTGACAAAATTCAACACCCATTTATGATAAAAACTCTCCAGAAAGTGGGATTAGAGGGAACCTACTTCAACATAATAAAGGCCATATATGACAAACCCACAGCAAACATCATTCTCAATGGTGAAAAACTGAAAGCATCTCCTCTAAGATCAGGAATGAGACAAGGATGTCCACTCTCACCACTATTATTCAACATAGTTTTGGAAGTCCTAGCCACGGCAATCAGAGAAGAAAAAGAAATAAAAGGAATACAAATTGGAAAAAAAGAAGTAAAACTGTCACTGTTTGCAGATGACATGATACTATACATAGAGAATCCTACAAATGCCACCAGAAAACTACTAGAGCTAATCAATGAATTTGGTAAAGTTGCAGGATACAAAATTAATGCACAGAAATCTCTTGCATTCCTATACACTGATGAAAAATCTGAAATTGAAATTATGGAAACACTCCCATTTACCACTGCAACAAAAAGAATAAAATACCTAGGAATAAACCTACCTAGGGAGACAAAAAACCTCTATGCAGAAAACTATAAGACACTGATGAAAGAAATTAAAGATGATAGCAACAGATGGAGAGATATACCATGTTCTTGGATTGGAAGAATCAATATTGTGAAAACGACTATACTATCCAAAGCAATCTACAGATTCAATGCAATCCCTATCAAGTTACCAATGGCATTTTTTTTTTTTTACAGAACTAGAACAAATCATCTTAAAATTTGTATGGAGACACAAAAGACCCCGAATAGCCAAAGCAGTCTTGAGGGAAAAAAACAGAGCTGGAGGAATCAGACTCCCTGACTTCAGACTATACTACAAAGCTACAGTAATCAAGACAATATGGTACTGGCACAAAAGCAGAAACATAGATCCATGGAAAAAGATAGGAAGCCCAGAGATAAACCCACGCACCTATGGTCAACTAATCTATGACAAAGGAGGCAAAGATATACAATGGAGAAAAGACAGTCTCTTCAATAAGTGGTGCTGGGAAAACTGGACAGCTACATGTAAAAGAAGGAAATTAGAACACTCCCTAACACCATACGCAAAAATAAACTCAAAATGGATTCGAGACCTAAATGTAAGACTGGACACTATGAAACTCTTAGAGGAAAGCATAGAAAGAACACTCTTTGACATAACTCACAGCAAGATCTTTTTTGATCCACCTCCTAGAGTAATGGAAATAAAAACAGAAATAAACAAATAGGACCTAATGAAACTTCAAAGCTTTTGCACAGCAAAGGAAACCATAAACAAGACGAAAAGACAACCCTCAGAATGGGAGAAAATATTTGCAAATGAATCAATGGACAAAGGATTAATCTCCAAAATATATAAACAGCTCATGCAGCTCAATATTAAAGAAACAAACAACCCAATCCAAAAATGGGCAGAAGACCTAAATAGACAGTTCTCCAAAGAAGACATACGATGGCCAAGAAGCACATGAAAAGCTGCTCAACATCACTAATTATTAGAGAAATGCAAATCAAAACTACAATGAGGTATCACCTCACACCAGTTAGAATGGGCATCATCAGAAAATCTACAAACAACAAATGCTGGAGAGGGTGTGGAGGAAAGGGAACACTCTTGCACTGTTGGTGGGAATGTAAATTGATACAGCCACTATGGAGAACACTATGGAGGTTCCTTAAAAAACTAAAAATAGAATTACCATATGATCCAGCAATCCCACTACTGGGCATATACCCAGAGAAAAGCATAATTCAAAAAGACACATGCACCCCAATGTTCATTGCAGCACTATTTACAATAGCCAAGTCATGGAAGCAACCTAAATGCCCATCGACAGACGAATGGATGAAGAAGTTGTGGTACATATATACAATGGAATATTACTCAGCCATAAAAAGGAACGAAATTGAGTCATTTGTTGAGACTTGGATGGATCTAGAGACTGCCATACAGAGTGAAGTAAGTCAGAAAGAGAAAAACAAATATCGTATATTAACGCATGTATGTGGAACCTAGAAAAATGGTACAGATGAACCGGTTTGCAGGGCAGAAGTTCAGACACAGATGTAGAGAACAAACGTAGGGACACCAAGGGGGGAAAACTGCAGTGGGATGGGGATGGTGGTGTGCTGAATTGGGCGATTGGGATTGACATGTATAAAGTGATGTGTATAAAATTGATGCCTGATAAATAAATAAATAAATAAATAAATAAATAAATAAATTACCAAAAAAAAAAAAAAAAAAACAAAGAGAAAGAGAGAGAAATTCTTACAAAATTCGATCAGGGTCTGTGATGCAACCTGGATTGACCACATCTAGACCCACAGCTGGATGAGACATAAGGCTGGACAGTCTTGAGGCTGAGAGGTTTGGTGAGGTTGGGTGAGCAAATGCAGACCCTTTAAAGTAATACTGCGTGGTACCCATTCCATGGGTCCCAAATCTCCAGGTTCAAGGGAACAGGTGATGGGTATAAAATTGGGTATAAAAATAAACTGATGGGTATAAAAATACACTGATGGGTATAAAATTGATGACTGATTAAAACAAAATCTAATTTGATAAACAAATTAACATTCCTTTCAATGATCCCTAAAAAAAAAAAATACATATTGATAATGACCTTAAATGTAAACAGATTAAATGATCCAACCAAAAGGCAGACTGGCTGACTGGATAGAAAAACAAGACCTGTACTTATACTGCCTACAAGAGACCCACTTAAGATCTAGAGACGTATACAGACTGAAGGCGAGGGGATAGAAAATGATATTCCAAGCAAATGGGAATCAAAAGAAAGCTGGAGTAGCAATACTTATATCAGACAAAATAGACTTTAAAATAAAGACTGTTACAAGAGACAAAGACGGACACTACATAATGATCAAGGGATCAATCCAAGAAGAAGATCTAACAATTGTAAATATATATGCACCCAACATAGGAGCACCTGAATATATAAGGCAAATGTTACCAGACATAAAAGGAGAAATTGACAGTAAGGCAATAATAGTGGGGGACTTCAACACCCCACTTATATCAATGGACGGAACATCCAGACTGAATATCAGTAAGGAAACTCAGGCCTTAAATGACACAGTAGACCAGATGGACTTAACTGATAATTATTGAGCATTCCATCTGAAAGCAGCAGAATAAACATTCTTTTCAAGGGCACGTGGAACTTCTCCAGGATAGATCACATGTTGGGCCACAAAGCAAGCCTTGGTAAATTTAAGAAAACTGGAATCATATCAAGCATCGTTTCTGACCACAACACTATGAGGTTAGAAATCAACTACAAGAAAAACACTGCAAAAAACACAAACACGTGGAGGCTAAATAATATTCTACTGAAGAACCAGTGGATCACTGAAGAAATCAAAGAGAAAATTCAGAAAAAGCTAGAAACAAATAAAAACAAAAAGGTGTTGATCCAAAATCTTTGGGAGGCAGCAAAAGCAGTTCTAAGACGGAAGTTTATAGCAATACAATCTTACCTCAGGAAACAAGAAAAGTCTCAAACAACCTAACCTTACACATAAAGTGACTATAGAAAGAAGAACAAACAAAACCCAAAGTTAGTGGGAGGAAATCATAAAGATCAGAGCAGAAATAAATGGAATAGAAACAAAGAAAAAAGCAAAAATCAATGAAACTAAAAGCTGGTTCTTTGAAAGAGAAACAAAATGGATAAATCTTTAGCCAGACTCATCAACAAGAAAAGGGAGAGGATTCAAATGAATAAAATTAGAAATGAAAAAGGAGAAATTACAACTGACAGCACAGAAATACAAAGGATCGTAAGAGACTACAACAAGCAACTAACTATATGCCAATAAAATGGACAACCTAGAAGAAATGGACACATTCTTAGAAAGGTACAGTCTCCCAAGACTGAAACAGGATGAAATAGATAATATGAACAGACCAATTACAAGTACTGAAATTGAATCTGTGATTTAAAAACTCCCAACAAACAAAAGTTCAGGACCAGATGGCTTCCCAGGTGAATTCTACCAAATATTTAGAGAAAAAGTTATGCCTATCCTTCTGAAACTATTCCAAAGAATTGCAGAGGAAGGAACACTTCCAAACTCATTCTATGAGGCCACCATCACCCTGATCCCAAAACCAGACAAAGATACTACAAAAAAAGAAAATTACAGACCAATATCACTGATGAATATAGATGCAGAAATCCTCAACAAAATACTAGCAAACAGAATCCAACAACACATTAAAAGGATCATGCACCACGAACAAGTGGGATTTATCCCAGGGATGCAAGGATTCTTCAATATTGACGCAAATCAATCAATGTGATACACCATATTAACAAATTGAAGAAGAAAAACCATATGGTCATCTCAATACATGCAGAAAAAGCTTTTGACAAAATTCAACACCCATTTATGATAAAAACTCTCCAGAAAGTGGGATTAGAGGGAACCTACTTCAACATAATAAAGGCCATATATGACAAACCCACAGCAAACATCATTCTCAATGGTGAAAAACTGAAAGCATCTCCTCTAAGATCAGGAACGAGACAAGGATGTCCACTCTCACCACTATTATTCAACATAGTTTTGGAAGTCCTAGCCACGGCAATCAGAGAAGAAAAAGAAATAAAAGGAATACAAATTGGAAAAAAAGAAGTAAAACTGTCACTGTTTGCAGATGACATGATACTATACATAGAGAATCCTAGAAATGCCACCAGAAAACTACTAGAGCTAATCAATGAATTTGGTAAACTTGCAGGATACAAAATTAATGCACAGAAATCTCTTGCATTCCTATACACTGATGAAAAATCTGAAATTGAAATTATGGAAACAATCCCATTTACCACTGCAACAAAAAGAATAAAATACCTAGGAATAAACCTACCTAGGGAGACAAAAAACCTGTATGCAGAAAACTATAAGACACTGATGAAAGAAATTAAAGATGATAGCAACAGATGGAGAGATATACCATGTTCTTGGATTGGAAGAATCAATATTGTGAAAACGACTATACTATCCAAAGCAATCTACAGATTCAATGCAATCCCTATCAAGTTACCAATGGCATTTTTTTTTTTTACAGAACTAGAACAAATCATCTTAAAATTTGTATGGAGACACAAAAGACCCCGAATAGCCAAAGCAGTCTTGAGGGAAAAAAACGGAGCTGGAGGAATCAGACTCCCTGACTTCAGACTATACTACAAAGCTACAGTAATCAAGACAATATGGTACTGGCACAAAAGCTGAAACATAGATCCATGGAAAAAGATAGGAAGCCCAGAGATAAACCCACGCACCTATGGTCAACTAATCTATGACAAAGGAGGCAAAGATATACAATGGAGAAAAGACAGTCTCTTCAATAAGTGGTGCTGGGAAAACTGGACAGCTACATGTAAAAGAAGGAAATTAGAACACTCCCTAACACCATACGCAAAAATAAACTCAAAATGGATTTGAGACCTAAATGTAAGACTGGACACTATGAAACTCTTAGAGGAAAGCATAGAAAGAACACTCTTTGACATAACTCACAGCAAGATCTTTTTTGATCCACCTCCTAGAGTAATGGAAATAAAAACAGAAATAAACAAATAGGACCTAATGAAACTTCAAAGCTTTTGCACAGCAAAGGAAACCATAAACAAGACGAAAAGACAACCCTCAGAATGGGAGAAAATATTTGCAAATGAATCAATGGACAAAGGATTAATCTCCAAAATATATAAACAGCTCATGCAGCTCAATATTAAAGAAACAAACAACCCAATCCAAAAATGGGCAGAAGACCTAAATAGACAGTTCTCCAAAGAAGACATACGATGGCCAAGAAGCACATGAAAAGCTGCTCAACATCACTAATTATTAGAGAAATGCAAATCAAAACTACAATGAGGTATCACCTCACACCAGTTAGAATGGGCATCATCAGAAAATCTACAAACAACAAATGCTGGAGAGGGTGTGGAGGAAAGGGAACACTCTTGCACTGTTGGTGGGAATGTAAATTGATACAGCCACTATGGAGAACACTATGGAGGTTCCTTAAAAAACTAAAAATAGAATTACCATATGATCCAGCAATCCCACTACTGGGCATATACCCAGAGAAAAGCATAATTCAAAAAGACACATGCACCCCAATGTTCATTGCAGCACTATTTACAATAGCCAAGTCATGGAAGCAACCTAAATGCCCATCGACAGACGAATGGATGAAGAAGTTGGGGTACATATATACAATGGAATATTACTCAGCCATAAAAAGGAACGAAATTGAGTCATTTGTTGAGACTTGGATGGATCTAGAGACTGCCATACAGAGTGAAGTAAGTCAGAAAGAGAAAAACAAATATCGTATATTAACGCATGTATGTGGAACCTAGAAAAATGGTACAGATGAACCGGTTTGCAGGGCAGAAGTTCAGACACAGATGTAGAGAACAAACGTAGGGACACCAAGGGGGGAAAACTGCAGTGAGATGGGGATGGTGGTGTGCTGAATTGGGCGATTGGGATTGACATGTATAAAGTGATGTGTATAAAATTGATGCCTGATAAATAAATAAATAAATAAATAAATAAATAAATAAATAAATAAATTACCAAAAAAAAAAAAAAAAAAACAAAGAGAAAGAGAGAGAAATTCTTACAAAATTCGATCAGGGTCTGTGATGCAACCTGGATTGACCATATCTAGACCCACAGCTGGATGAGACATAAGGCTGGACACTCTTGAGGCTGAGAGGTTTGGTGAGGTTGGGTGAGCAAATGCAGACCCTTTAAAGTAATACTGCGTGGTACCCATTCCATGGGTCCCAAATCTCCAGGTTCAAGGGAACAGGTGATGGGTATAAAATTGGGTATAAAAATAAACTGATGGGTATAAAAATACACTGATGGGTATAAAATTGATGACTGATTAAAACAAAATCAATTTGATAAACAAATTAACATTCCTTTCAATGATCCCTAAAAAAAAAAAATACATATTGATAATGACCTTAAATGTAAACAGATTAAATGATCCAACCAAAAGGCAGACTGGCTGACTGGATAGAAAAACAAGACCTGTACTTATACTGCCTACAAGAGACCCACTTAAGATCTAGAGACGTATACAGACTGAAGGCGAGGGGATAGAAAATGATATTCCAAGCAAATGGGAATCAAAAGAAAGCTGGAGTAGCAATACTTATATCAGACAAAATAGACTTTAAAATAAAGACTGTTACAAGAGACAAAGACGGACACTACATAATGATCAAGGGATCAATCCAAGAAGAAGATCTAACAATTGTAAATATATATGCACCCAACATAGGAGCACCTGAATATATAAGGCAAATGTTACCAGACATAAAAGGAGAAATTGACAGTAAGTCAATAATAGTGGGGGACTTTAACACCCCACTTCTATCAATGGACGGAACATCCAGACTGAATATCAGTAAGGAAACTCAGGCCTTAAATGACACAGTAGACCAGATGGACTTAACTGATAATTATTGAGCATTCCATCTGAAAGCAGCAGAATAAACATTCTTTTCAAGGGCACGTGGAACTTCTCCAGGATAGATCACATGTTGGGCCACAAAGCAAGCCTTGGTAAATTTAAGAAAACTGGAATCATATCAAGCATCGTTTCTGACCACAACACTATGAGGTTAGAAATCAACTACAAGAAAAAAACTGCAAAAAACACAAACACGTGGAGGCTAAATAATATTCTACTGAAGAACCAGTGGATCACTGAAGAAATCAAAGAGAAAATTCAGAAAAAGCTAGAAACAAATAAAAACAAAAACGTGTTGATCCAAAATCTTTGGGAGGCAGCAAAAGCAGTTCTAAGACGGAAGTTTATAGCAATACAATCTTACCTCAGGAAACAAGAAAAGTCTCAAACAACCTAACCTTACACATAAAGTGACTATAGAAAGAAGAACAAACAAAACCCAAAGTTAGTGGGAGGAAATCATAAAGATCAGAGCAGAAATAAATGGAATAGAAACAAAGAAAAAAGCAAAAATCAATGAAACTAAAAGCTGGTTCTTTGAAAGAGAAACAAAATGGATAAATCTTTAGCCAGACCCATCAACAAGAAAAGGGAGAGGATTCAAATGAATAAAATTAGAAATGAAAAAGGAGAAATTACAACTGACAGCACAGAAATACAAAGGATCGTAAGAGACTACAACAAGCAACTAACTATATGCCAATAAAATGGACAACCTAGAAGAAATGGACACATTCTTAAAAAGGTACAGTCTCCCAAGACTGAAACAGGATGAAATAGATAATATGAACAGACCAATTACAAGTACTGAAATTGAATCTGTGATTTAAAAACTCCCAACAAACAAAAGTTCAGGACCAGATGGCTTCCCAGGTGAATTCTACCAAATATTTAGAGAAAAAGTTATACCTATCCTTCTGAAACTATTCCAAAGAATTGCAGAGGAAGGAACACTTCCAAACTCATTCTATGAGGCCACCATCACCCTGATCCCAAAACCAGACAAAGATACTACAAAAAAAGAAAATTACAGACCAATATCACTGATGAATATAGATGCAGAAATCCTCAACAAAATACTAGCAAACAGAATCCAACAACACATTAAAAGGATCATGCACCACGAACAAGTGGGATTTATCCCAGGGATGCAAGGATTCTTCAATATTGACGCAAATCAATCAATGTGATACACCATATTAACAAATTGAAGAAGAAAAACCATATGGTCATCTCAATACATGCAGAAAAAGCTTTTGACAAAATTCAACACCCATTTATGATAAAAACTCTCCAGAAAGTGGGATTAGAGGGAACCTACTTCAACATAATAAAGGCCATATATGACAAACCCACAGCAAACATCATTCTCAATGGTGAAAAACTGAAAGCATCTCCTCTAAGATCAGGAACGAGACAAGGATGTCCACTCTCACCACTATTATTCAACATAGTTTTGGAAGTCCTAGCCACGGCAATCAGAGAAGAAAAAGAAATAAAAGGAATACAAATTGGAAAAAAAGAAGTAAAACTGTCGCTGTTTGCAGATGACATGATACTATACATAGAGAATCCTAGAAATGCCACCAGAAAACTACTAGAGCTAATCAATGAATTTGGTAAACTTGCAGGATACAAAATTACTGCACAGAAATCTCTTGCATTCCTATACACTGATGAAAAATCTGAAATTGAAATTATGGAAACACTCCCATTTACCACTGCAACAAAAAGAATAAAATACCTAGGAATAAACCTACCTAGGGAGACAAAAAACCTGTATGCAGAAAACTATAAGACACTGATGAAAGAAATTAAAGATGATAGCAACAGATGGAGAGATATACCATGTTCTTGGATTGGAAGAATCAATATTGTGAAAACGACTATACTATCCAAAGCAATCTACAGATTCAATGCAATCCCTATCAAGTTACCAATGGCATTTTTTTTTTTTACAGAACTAGAAGAAATCATCTTAAAATTTGTATGGAGACAGAAAAGACCCCGAATAGCCAAAGCAGTCTTGAGGGAAAAAAACAGAGCTGGAGGAATCAGACTCCCTGACTTCAGACTATACTACAAAGCTACAGTAATCAAGACAATATGGTACTGGCACAAAAGCAGAAACATAGATCCATGGAAAAAGATAGAAAGCCCAGAGATAAACCCACGCACCTATGGTCAACTAATCTATGACAAAGGAGGCAAAGATATACAATGGAGAAAAGACAGTCTCTTCAATAAGTGGTGCTGGGAAAACTGGACAGCTACATGTAAAAGAAGGAAATTAGAACACTCCCTAACACCATACGCAAAAATAAACTCAAAATGGATTCGAGACCTAAATGTAAGACTGGACACTATGAAACTCTTAGAGGAAAGCATAGAAAGAACACTCTTTGACATAACTCACAGCAAGATCTTTTTTGATCCACCTCCTAGAGTAATGGAAATAAAAACAGAAATAAACAAATAGGACCTAATGAAACTTCAAAGCTTTTGCACAGCAAAGGAAACCATAAACAAGACGAAAAGACAACCCTCAGAATGGGAGAAAATATTTGCAAATGAATCAATGGACAAAGGATTAATCTCCAAAATATATAAACAGCTCATGCAGCTCAATATTAAAGAAACAAACAACCCAATCCAAAAATGGGCAGAAGACCTAAATAGACAGTTCTCCAAAGAAGACATACGATGGCCAAGAAGCACATGAAAAGCTGCTCAACATCACTAATTATTAGAGAAATGCAAATCAAAACTACAATGAGGTATCACCTCACACCAGTTAGAATGGGCATCATCAGAAAATCTACAAACAACAAATGCTGGAGAGGGTGTGGAGGAAAGGGAACACTCTTGCACTGTTGGTGGGAATGTAAATTGATACAGCCACTATGGAGAACACTATGGAGGTTCCTTAAAAAACTAAAAATAGAATTACCATATGATCCAGCAATCCCACTACTGGGCATATACCCAGAGAAAAGCATAATTCAAAAAGACACATGCACCCCAATGTTCATTGCAGCACTATTTACAATAGCCAAGTCATGGAAGCAACCTAAATGCCCATCGACAGACGAATGGATGAAGAAGTTGGGGTATATATATACAATGGAATATTACTCAGCCATAAAAAGGAACGAAACTGAGTCATTTGTTGAGACTTGGATGGATCTAGAGACTGCCATACAGAGTGAAGTAAGTCAGAAAGAGAAAAACAAATATCGTATATTAACGCATGTATGTGGAACCTAGAAAAATGGTACAGATGAACCGGTTTGCAGGGCAGAAGTTCAGACACAGATGTAGAGAACAAACGTAGGGACACCAAGGGGGGAAAACTGCAGTGGGATGGGGATGGTGGTGTGCTGAATTGGGCGATTGGGATTGACATGTATAAAGTGATGTGTATAAAATTGATGCCTGATAAATAAATAAATAAATAAATAAATAAATAAATAAATAAATTACCAAAAAAAAAAAAAAAACAAAGTGAAAGAGAGAGAAATTCTTACAAAATTCGATCAGGGTCTGTGATGCAACCTGGATTGACCATATCTAGACCCACAGCTGGATGAGACATAAGGCTGGACACTCTTGAGGCTGAGAGGTTTGGTGAGGTTGGGTGAGCAAATGCAGACCCTTTAAAGTAATACTGCGTGGTACCCATTCCATGGGTCCCAAATCTCCAGGTTCAAGGGAACAGGTGATGGGTATAAAATTGGGTATAAAAATAAACTGATGGGTATAAAAATACACTGATGGGTATAAAATTGATGACTGATTAAAACAAAATCAATTTGATAAACAAATTAACATTCCTTTCAATGATCCCTAAAAAAAAAAAATACATATTGATAATGATCTTAAATGTAAACAGATTAAATGATCCAACCAAAAGGCAGACTGGCTGACTGGATAGAAAAACAAGACCTGTACTTATACTGCCTACAAGAGACCCACTTAAGATCTAGAGACGTATACAGACTGAAGGCGAGGGGATAGACAATGATATTCCAAGCAAATGGGAATCAAAAGAAAGCTGGAGTAGCAATACTTATATCAGACAAAATAGACTTTAAAATAAAGACTGTTACAAGAGACAAAGACGGACACTACATAATGATCAAGGGATCAATCCAAGAAGAAGATTTAACAATTGTAAATATATATGCACCCAACATAGGAGCACCTTAATATATAAGGCAAATGTTACCAGACATAAAAGGAGAAATTGACAGTAAGGCAATAATAGTGGGGGACTTTAACACCCCACTTATATCAATGGACGGAACATCCAGACTGAATATCAGTAAGGAAACTCAGGCCTTAAATGACACAGTAGACCAGATGGACTTAACTGATAATTATTGAGCATTCCATCTGAAAGCAGCAGAATAAACATTCTTTTCAAGGGCACGTGGAACTTCTCCAGGATAGATCACATGTTGGGCCACAAAGCAAGCCTTGGTAAATTTAAGAAAACTGGAATCATATCAAGCACCGTTTCTGACCACAACACTATGAGGTTAGAAATCAACTACAAGAAAAACACTGCAAAAAACACAAACACGTGGAGGCTAAATAATATTCTACTGAAGAACCAGTGGATCACTGAAGAAATCAAAGAGAAAATTCAGAAAAAGCTAGAAACAAATAAAAACAAAAACGTGTTGATCCAAAATCTTTGGGAGGCAGCAAAAGCAGTTCTAAGAGGGAAGTTTATAGCAATACAATCTTACCTCAGGAAACAAGAAAAGTCTCAAACAACCTAACCTTACACATAAAGTGACTACAGGAAGAAGAACAAACAAAACCCAAAGTTAGTGGGAGGAAATCATAAAGATCAGAGCAGAAATAAATGGAATAGAAACAAAGAAAAAAGCAAAAATCAATGAAACTAAAAGCTGGTTCTTTGAAAGAGAAACAAAATGGATAAATCTTTAGCCAGACTCATCAACAAGAAAAGGGAGAGGATTCAAATGAATAAAATTAGAAATGAAAAAGGAGAAATTACAACTGACAGCACAGAAATACAAAGGATCGTAAGAGACTACAACAAGCAACTAACTATATGCCAATAAAATGGACAACCTAGAAGAAATGGACACATTCTTAGAAAGGTACAGTCTCCCAAGACTGAAACAGGATGAAATAGATAATATGAACAGACCAATTACAAGTACTGAAATTGAATCTGTGATTTAAAAACTCCCAACAAACAAAAGTTCAGGACCAGATGGCTTCCCAGGTGAATTCTACCAAATATTTAGAGAAAAAGTTATGCCTATCCTTCTGAAACTATTCCAAAGAATTGCAGAGGAAGGAACACTTCCAAACTCATTCTATGAGGCCACCATCACCCTGATCCCAAAACCAGACAAAGATACTACAAAAAAAGAAAATTACAGACCAATATCACTGATGAATATAGATGCAGAAATCCTCAACAAAATACTAGCAAACAGAATCCAACAACACATTAAAAGGATCATGCACCACGAACAAGTGGGATTTATCCCAGGGATGCAAGGATTCTTCAATATTGACGCAAATCAATCAATGTGATACACCATATTAACAAATTGAAGAAGAAAAACCATATGGTCATCTCAATACATGCAGAAAAAGCTTTTGACAAAATTCAACACCCATTTATGATAAAAACTCTCCAGAAAGTGGGATTAGAGGGAACCTACTTCAACATAATAAAGGCCATATATGACAAACCCACAGCAAACATCATTCTCAATGGTGAAAAACTGAAAGCATCTCCTCTAAGATCAGGAACGAGACAAGGATGTCCACTCTCACCACTATTATTCAACATAGTTTTGGAAGTCCTAGCCACGGCAATCAGAGAAGAAAAAGAAATAAAAGGAATACAAATTGGAAAAAAAGAAGTAAAACTGTCACTGTTTGCAGATGACATGATACTATACATAGAGAATCCTAGAAATGCCACCAGAAAACTACTAGAGCTAATCAATGAATTTGGTAAACTTGCAGGATACAAAATTAATGCACAGAAATCTCTTGCATTCCTATACACTGATGAAAAATCTGAAATTGAAATTATGGAAACACTCCCGTTTACCACTGCAACAAAAAGAATAAAATACCTAGGAATAAACCTACCTAGGGAGACAAAAAACCTGTATGCAGAAAACTATAAGACACTGATGAAAGAAATTAAAGATGATAGCAACAGATGGAGAGATATACCATGTTCTTGGATTGGAAGAATCAATATTGTGAAAACGACTATACTATCCAAAGCAATCTACAGATTCAATGCAAGCCCTATCAAGTTACCAATGGCATTTTTTTTTTTTTTACAGAACTAGAACAAGTCATCTTAAAGTTTGTATGGAGACACAAAAGACCCCGAATAGCCAAAGCAGTCTTGAGGGAAAAAAACGGAGCTGGAGGAATCAGACTCCCTGACTTCAGACTATACTACAAAGCTACAGTAATCAAGACAATATGGTACTGGCACAAAAGCAGAAACATAGATCCATGGAAAAAGATAGAAAGCCCAGAGATAAACCCACGCACCTATGGTCAACTAATCTATGACAAAGGAGGCAAAGATATACAATGGAGAAAAGACAGTCTCTTCAATAAGTGGTGCTGGGAAAACTGGACAGCTACATGTAAAAGAAGGAAATTAGAACACTCCCTAACACCATACGCAAAAATAAACTCAAAATGGATTCGAGACCTAAATGTAAGACTGGACACTATGAAACTCTTAGAGGAAAGCATAGAAAGAACACTCTTTGACATAACTCACAGCAAGATCTTTTTTGATCCACCTCCTAGAGTAATGGAAATAAAAACAGAAATAAACAAATAGGACCTAATGAAACTTCAAAGCTTTTGCACAGCAAAGGAAACCATAAACAAGACGAAAAGACAACCCTCAGAATGGGAGAAAATATTTGCAAATGAATCAATGGACAAAGGATTAATCTCCAAAATATATAAACAGCTCATGCAGCTCAATATTAAAGAAACAAACAACCCAATCCAAAAATGGGCAGAAGACCTAAATAGACAGTTCTCCAAAGAAGACATACGATGGCCAAGAAGCACATGAAAAGCTGCTCAACATCACTAATTATTAGAGAAATGCAAATCAAAACTACAATGAGGTATCACCTCACACCAGTTAGAATGGGCATCATCAGAAAATCTACAAACAACAAATGCTGGAGAGGGTGTGGAGGAAAGGGAACACTCTTGCACTGTTGGTGGGAATGTAAATTGATACAGCCACTATGGAGAACACTATGGAGGTTCCTTAAAAAACTAAAAATAGAATTACCATATGATCCAGCAATCCCACTACTGGGCATATACCCAGAGAAAAGCATAATTCAAAAAGACACATGCACCCCAATGTTCATTGCAGCACTATTTACAATAGCCAAGTCATGGAAGCAACCTAAATGCCCATTGACAGACGAATGGATGAAGAAGTTGGGGTACATATATACAATGGAATATTACTCAGCCATAAAAAGGAACGAAATTGAGTCATTTGTTGAGACTTGGATGGAGCTAGAGACTGCCATACAGAGTGAAGTAAGTCAGAAAGAGAAAAACAAATATCGTATATTAACGCATGTATGTGGAACCTAGAAAAATGGTACAGATGAACCGGTTTGCAGGGCAGAAGTTCAGACACAGATGTAGAGAACCAACGTAGGGACACCAAGGGGGGAAAACTGCAGTGGGATGGGGATGGTGGTGTGCTGAATTGGGCGATTGGGATTGACATGTATAAAGTGATGTGTATAAAATTGATGCCTGATAAATAAATAAATAAATAAATAAATAAATAAATAAATAAATTACCAAAAAAAAAAAAAAAACCAAAGTGAAAGAGAGAGAAATTCTTACAAAATTCGATCAGGGTCTGTGATGCAACCTGGATTGACCATATCTAGACCCACAGCTGGATGAGACATAAGGCTGGACACTCTTGAGGCTGAGAGGTTTGGTGAGGTTGGGTGAGCAAATGCAGACCCTTTAAAGTAATACTGCGTGGTACCCATTCCATGGGTCCCAAATCTCCAGGTTCAAGGGAACAGGTGATGGGTATAAAATTGGGTATAAAAATAAACTGATGGGTATAAAAATACACTGATGGGTATAAAATTGATGACTGATTAAAACAAAATCTAATTTGATAAACAAATTAACATTCCTTTCAATGATCCCTAAAAAAAAAAAATACATATTGATAATGACCTTAAATGTAAACAGATTAAATGATCCAACCAAAAGGCAGACTGGCTGACTGGATAGAAAAACAAGACCTGTACTTATACTGCCTACAAGAGACCCACTTAAGATCTAGAGACGTATACAGACTGAAGGCGAGGGGATAGAAAATGATATTCCAAGCAAATGGGAATCAAAAGAAAGCTGGAGTAGCAATACTTATATCAGACAAAATAGACTTTAAAATAAAGACTGTTACAAGAGACAAAGACGGACACTACATAATGATCAAGGGATCAATCCAAGAAGAAGATCTAACAATTGTAAATATATATGCACCCAACATAGGAGCACCTGAATATATAAGGCAAATGTTACCAGACATAAAAGGAGAAATTGACAGTAAGGCAATAATAGTGGGGGACTTCAACACCCCACTTATATCAATGGACGGAACATCCAGACTGAATATCAGTAAGGAAACTCAGGCCTTAAATGACACAGTAGACCAGATGGACTTAACTGATAATTATTGAGCATTCCATCTGAAAGCAGCAGAATAAACATTCTTTTCAAGGGCACGTGGAACTTCTCCAGGATAGATCACATGTTGGGCCACAAAGCAAGCCTTGGTAAATTTAAGAAAACTGGAATCATATCAAGCATCATTTCTGACCACAACACTATGAGGTTAGAAATCAACTACAAGAAAAAAACTGCAAAAAACACAAACACGTGCAGGCTAAATAATATTCTACTGAAGAACCAGTGGATCACTGAAGAAATCAAAGAGAAAATTCAGAAAAAGCTAGAAACGAATAAAAACAAAAACGTGTTGATCCAAAATCTTTGGGAGGCAGCAAAAGCAGTTCTAAGAGGGAAGTTTATAGCAATACAATCTTACCTCAGGAAACAAGAAAAGTCTCAAACAACCTAACCTTACACATAAAGTGACTATAGAAAGAAGAACAAACAAAACCCAAAGTTAGTGGGAGGAAATCATAAAGATCAGAGCAGAAATAAATGGAATAGAAACAAAGAAAAAAGCAAAAATCAATGAAACTAAAAGCTGGTTCTTTGAAAGAGAAACAAAATGGATAAATCTTTAGCCAGACCCATCAACAAGAAAAGGGAGAGGATTCAAATGAATAAAATTAGAAATGAAAAAGGAGAAATTACAACTGACAGCACAGAAATACAAAGGATCGTAAGAGACTACAACAAGCAACTAACTATATGCCAATAAAATGGACAACCTAGAAGAAATGGACACATTCTTAGAAAGGTACAGTCTCCCAAGACTGAAACAGGATGAAATAGATAATATGAACAGACCAATTACAAGTACTGAAATTGAATCTGTGATTTAAAAACTCCCAACAAACAAAAGTTCAGGACCAGATGGCTTCCCAGGTGAATTCTACCAAATATTTAGAGAAAAAGTTATGCCTATCCTTCTGAAACTATTCCAAAGAATTGCAGAGGAAGGAACACTTCCAAACTCATTCTATGAGGCCACCATCACCCTGATCCCAAAACCAGACAAAGATACTACAAAAAAAGAAGATTACAGACCAATATCACTGATGAATATAGATGCAGAAATCCTCAACAAAATACTAGCAAACAGAATCCAACAACACATTAAAAGGATCATGCACCACGAACAAGTGGGATTTATCCCAGGGATGCAAGGATTCTTCAATATTGACGCAAATCAATCAATGTGATACACCATATTAACAAATTGAAGAAGAAAAACCATATGGTCATCTCAATACATGCAGAAAAAGCTTTTGACAAAATTCAACACCCATTTATGATAAAAAACTCTCCAGAAAGTGGGATTAAAGGGAACCTACTTCAACATAATAAAGGCCATATATGACAAACCCACAGCAAACATCATTCTCAATGGTGAAAAACTGAAAGCATCTCCTCTAAGATCAGGAACGAGACAAGGATGTCCACTCTCACCACTATTAATCAACATAGTTTTGGAAGTCCTAGCCACGGCAATCAGAGAAGAAAAAGAAATAAAAGGAATACAAATAGGAAAAAAAGAAGTAAAACTGTCACTGTTTGCAGATGACATGATACTATACATAGAGAATCCTAAAAATGCCACCAGAAAACTACTAGAGCTAATCAATGAATTTGGTAAAGTTGCAGGATACAAAATTAATGCACAGAAATCTCTTGCATTCCTATACACTGATGAAAAATCTGAAATTGAAATTATGGAAACACTCCCATTTACCACTGCAACAAAAAGAATAAAATACCTAGGAATAAACCTACCTAGGGAGACAAAAAACCTGTATGCAGAAAACTATAAGACACTGATGAAAGAAATTAAAGATGATAGCAACAGATGGAGAGATATACCATGTTCTTGGATTGGAAGAATCAATATTGTGAAAACGACTATACTATCCAAAGCAATCTACAGATTCAATGCAATCCCTATCAAGTTACCAATGGCATTTTTTTTTTTACAGAACTAGAACAAATCATCTTAAAGTTTGTATGGAGACACAAAAGACCCCGAATAGCCAAAGCAGTCTTGAGGGACAAAAACGGAGCTGGAGGAATCAGACTCCCTGACTTCAGACTATACTACAAAGCTACAGTAATCAAGACAATATGGTACTGGCACAAAAGCAGAAACATAGATCCATGGAAAAAGATAGAAAGCCCAGAGATAAACCCACGCACCTATGGTCAACTAATCTATGACAAAGGAGGCAAAGATATACAATGGAGAAAAGACAGTCTCTTCAATAAGTGGTGCTGGGAAAACTGGACAGCTACATGTAAAAGAAGGAAATTAGAACACTCCCTAACACCATACGCAAAAATAAACTCAAAATGGATTCGAGACCTAAATGTAAGACTGGACACTATGAAACTCTTAGAGGAAAGCATAGAAAGAACACTCTTTGACATAACTCACAGCAAGATCTTTTTTGATCCACCTCCTAGAGTAATGGAAATAAAAACAGAAATAAACAAATAGGACCTAATGAAACTTCAAAGCTTTTGCACAGCAAAGGAAACCATAAACAAGACGAAAAGACAACCCTCAGAATGGGAGAAAATATTTGCAAATGAATCAATGGACAAAGGATTAATCTCCAAAATATATAAACAGCTCATGCAGCTCAATATTAAAGAAACAAACAACCCAATCCAAAAATGGGCAGAAGACCTAAATAGACAGTTCTCCAAAGAAGACATACGATGGCCAAGAAGCACATGAAAAGCTGCTCAACATCACTAATTATTAGAGAAATGCAAATCAAAACTACAATGAGGTATCACCTCACACCAGTTAGAATGGGCATCATCAGAAAATCTACAAACAACAAATGCTGGAGAGGGTGTGGAGGAAAGGGAACACTCTTGCACTGTTGGTGGGAATGTAAATTGATACAGCCACTATGGAGAACACTATGGAGGTTCCTTAAAAAACTAAAAATAGAATTACCATATGATCCAGCAATCCCACTACTGGGCACATACCCAGAGAAAAGCATAATTCAAAAAGACACATGCACCCCAATGTTCATTGCAGCACTATTTACAATAGCCAAGTCATGGAAGCAACCTAAATGCCCATCGACAGAAGAATGGATGAAGAAGTTGTGGTACATATATACAATGGAATATTACTCAGCCATAAAAAGGAACGAAATTGAGTCATTTGTTGAGACTTGGATGGCTCTAGAGACTGCCATACAGAGTGAAGTAAGTCAGAAAGAGAAAAACAAATATCGTATATTAACGCATGTATGTGGAACCTAGAAAAATGGTACAGATGAACCGGTTTGCAGGGCAGAAGTTCAGACACAGATGTAGAGAACAAACGTAGGGACACCAAGGGGGGAAAACTGCAGTGGGATGGGGATGGTGGTGTGCTGAATTGGGCGATTGGGATTGACATGTATAAAGTGATGTGTATAAAATTGATGCCTGATAAATAAATAAATAAATAAATAAATAAATAAATAAATAAATTACCCAAAAAAAAAAAAAAAAACAAAGTGAAAGAGAGAGAAATTCTTACAAAATTCGATCAGGGTCTGTGATGCAACCTGGATTGACCATATCTAGACCCACAGCTGGATGAGACATAAGGCTGGACACTCTTGAGGCTGAGAGGTTTGGTGAGGTTGGGTGAGCAAATGCAGACCCTTTAAAGTAATACTGCGTGGTACCCATTCCATGGGTCCCAAATCTCCAGGTTCAAGGGAACAGGTGATGGGTATAAAATTGGGTATAAAAATAAACTGATGGGTATAAAAATACACTGATGGGTATAAAATTGATGACTGATTAAAACAAAATCTAATTTGATAAACAAATTAACATTCCTTTCAATGATCCCTAAAAAAAAAAAATACATATTGATAATGACCTTAAATGTAAACAGATTAAATGATCCAACCAAAAGGCAGACTGGCTGACTGGATAGAAAAACAAGACCTGTACTTATACTGCCTACAAGAGACCCACTTAAGATCTAGAGACGTATACAGACTGAAGGCGAGGGGATAGAAAATGATATTCCAAGCAAATGGGAATCAAAAGAAAGCTGGAGTAGCAATACTTATATCAGACAAAATAGACTTTAAAATAAAGACTGTTACAAGAGACAAAGACGGACACTACATAATGATCAAGGGATCAATCCAAGAAGAAGATCTAACAATTGTAAATATATATGCACCCAACATAGGAGCACCTGAATATATAAGGCAAATGTTACCAGACATAAAAGGAGAAATTGACAGTAAGGCAATAATAGTGGGGGACTTCAACACCCCACTTATATCAATGGACGGAACATCCAGACTGAATATCAGTAAGGAAACTCAGGCCTTAAATGACACAGTAGACCAGATGGACTTAACTGATAATTATTGAGCATTCCATCTGAAAGCAGCAGAATAAACATTCTTTTCAAGGGCACGTGGAACTTCTCCAGGATAGATCACATGTTGGGCCACAAAGCAAGCCTTGGTAAATTTAAGAAAACTGGAATCATATCAAGCATCGTTTCTGACCACAACACTATGAGGTTAGAAATCAACTACAAGAAAAAAACTGCAAAAAACACAAACACGTGGAGGCTAAATAATATTCTACTGAAGAACCAGTGGATCACTGAAGAAATCAAAGAGAAAATTCAGAAAAAGCTAGAAACAAATAAAAACAAAAACGTGTTGATCCAAAATCTCTGGGAGGCAGCAAAAGCAGTTCTAAGACGGAAGTTTATAGCAATACAATCTTACCTCAGGAAACAAGAAAAGTCTCAAACAACCTAACCTTACACATAAAGTGACTATAGAAAGAAGAACAAACAAAACCCAAAGTTAGTGGGAGGAAATCATAAAGATCAGAGCAGAAATAAATGGAATAGAAACAAAGAAAAAAGCAAAAATCAATGAAACTAAAAGCTGGTTCTTTGAAAGAGAAACAAAATGGATAAATCTTTAGCCAGACCCATCAACAAGAAAAGGGAGAGGATTCAAATGAATAAAATTAGAAATGAAAAAGGAGAAATTACAACTGACAGCACAGAAATACAAAGGATCATAAGAGACTACAACAAGCAACTAACTATATGCCAATAAAATGGACAACCTAGAAGAAATGGACACATTCTTAGAAAGGTACAGTCTCCCAAGACTGAAACAGGATGAAATAGATAATATGAACAGACCAATTACAAGTACTGAAATTGAATCTGTGATTTAAAAACTCCCAACAAACAAAAGTTCAGGACCAGATGGCTTCCCAGGTGAATTCTACCAAATATTTAGAGAAAAAGTTATGCCTATCCTTCTGAAACTATTCCAAAGAATTGCAGAGGAAGGAACACTTCCAAACTCATTCTATGAGGCCACCATCACCCTGATCCCAAAACCAGACAAAGATACTACAAAAAAAGAAGATTACAGACCAATATCACTGATGAATATAGATGCAGAAATCCTCAACAAAATACTAGCAAACAGAATCCAACAACACATTAAAAGGATCATGCACCACGAACAAGTGGGATTTATCCCAGGGATGCAAGGATTCTTCAATATTGACGCAAATCAATCAATGTGATACACCATATTAACAAATTGAAGAAGAAAAACCATATGGTCATCTCAATACATGCAGAAAAAGCTTTTGACAAAATTCAACACCCATTTATGATAAAAACTCTCCAGAAAGTGGGATTAGAGGGAACCTACTTCAACATAATAAAGGCCATATATGACAAACCCACAGCAAACATCATTCTCAATGGTGAAAAACTGAAAGCATCTCCTCTAAGATCAGGAACGAGACAAGGATGTCCACTCTCACCACTATTATTCAACATAGTTTTGGAAGTCCTAGCCACGGCAATCAGAGAAGAAAAAGAAATAAAAGGAATACAAATCGGAAAAAAAGAAGTAAAACTGTCACTGTTTGCAGATGACATGATACTATACATAGAGAATCCTAAAAATGCCACCAGAAAACTACTAGAGCTAATCAATGAATTTGGTAAAGTTGCAGGATACAAAATTAATGCACAGAAATCTCTTGCATTCCTATACACTGATGAAAAATCTGAAATTGAAATTATGGAAACACTCCCATTTACCACTGCAACAAAAAGAATAAAATACCTAGGAATAAACCTACCTAGGGAGACAAAAAACCTCTATGCAGAAAACTATAAGACACTGATGGAAGAAATTAAAGATGATAGCAACAGATGGAGAGATATACCATGTTCTTGGATTGGAAGAATCAATATTGTGAAAACGACTATACTATCCAAAGCAATCTACAGATTCAATGCAATCCCTATCAAGTTACCAATGGCATTTTTTTTTTTACAGAACTAGAACAAATCATCTTAAAGTTTGTATGGAGACACAAAAGACCCCGAATAGCCAAAGCAGTCTTGAGGGAAAAAAACGGAGCTGGAGGAATCAGACTCCCTGACTTCAGACTATACTACAAAGCTACAGTAATCAAGACAATATGGTACTGGCACAAAAGCAGAAACATAGATCCATGGAAAAAGATAGAAAGCCCAGAGATAAACCCACGCACCTATGGTCAACTAATCTATGACAAAGGAGGCAAAGATATACAATGGAGAAAAGACAGTCTCTTCAATAAGTGGTGCTGGGAAAACTGGACAGCTACATGTAAAAGAAGGAAATTAGAACACTCCCTAACACCATACGCAAAAATAAACTCAAAATGGATTCGAGACCTAAATGTAAGACTGGACACTATGAAACTCTTAGAGGAAAGCATAGAAAGAACACTCTTTGACATAACTCACAGCAAGATCTTTTTTGATCCACCTCCTAGAGTAATGGAAATAAAAACAGAAATAAACAAATAGGACCTAATGAAACTTCAAAGCTTTTGCACAGCAAAGGAAACCATAAACAAGACGAAAAGACAACCCTCAGAATGGGAGAAAATATTTGCAAATGAATCAATGGACAAAGGATTAATCTCCAAAATATATAAACAGCTCATGCAGCTCAATATTAAAGAAACAAACAACCCAATCCAAAAATGGGCAGAAGACCTAAATAGACAGTTCTCCAAAGAAGACATACGATGGCCAAGAAGCACATGAAAAGCTGCTCAACATCACTAATTATTAGAGAAATGCAAATCAAAACTACAATGAGGTATCACCTCACACCAGTTAGAATGGGCATCATCAGAAAATCTACAAACAACAAATGCTGGAGAGGGTGTGGAGGAAAGGGAACACTCTTGCACTGTTGGTGGGAATGTAAATTGATACAGCCACTATGGAGAACACTATGGAGGTTCCTTAAAAAACTAAAAATAGAATTACCATATGATCCAGCAATCCCACTACTGGGCACATACCCAGAGAAAAGCATAATTCAAAAAGACACATGCACCCCAATGTTCATTGCAGCACTATTTACAATAGCCAAGTCATGGAAGCAACCTAAATGCCCATCGACAGAAGAATGGATGAAGAAGTTGTGGTACATATATACAATGGAATATTACTCAGCCATAAAAAGGAACGAAATTGAGTCATTTGTTGAGACTTGGATGGCTCTAGAGACTGCCATACAGAGTGAAGTAAGTCAGAAAGAGAAAAACAAATATCGTATATTAACGCATGTATGTGGAACCTAGAAAAATGGTACAGATGAACCGGTTTGCAGGGCAGAAGTTCAGACACAGATGTAGAGAACAAACGTAGGGACACCAAGGGGGGAAAACTGCAGTGGGATGGGGATGGTGGTGTGCTGAATTGGGCGATTGGGATTGACATGTATAAAGTGATGTGTATAAAATTGATGCCTGATAAATAAATAAATAAATAAATAAATAAATAAATAAATAAATTACCCCCCAAAAAAAAAAAAAACAAAGTGAAAGAGAGAGAAATTCTTACAAAATTCGATCAGGGTCTGTGATGCAACCTGGATTGACCATATCTAGACCCACAGCTGGATGAGACATAAGGCTGGACACTCTTGAGGCTGAGAGGTTTGGTGAGGTTGGGTGAGCAAATGCAGACCCTTTAAAGTAATACTGCGTGGTACCCATTCCATGGGTCCCAAATCTCCAGGTTCAAGGGAACAGGTGATGGGTATAAAATTGGGTATAAAAATAAACTGATGGGTATAAAAATACACTGATGGGTATAAAATTGATGACTGATTAAAACAAAATCTAATTTGATAAACAAATTAACATTCCTTTCAATGATCCCTAAAAAAAAAAAATACATATTGATAATGACCTTAAATGTAAACAGATTAAATGATCCAACCAAAAGGCAGACTGGCTGACTGGATAGAAAAACAAGACCTGTACTTATACTGCCTACAAGAGACCCACTTAAGATCTAGAGACGTATACAGACTGAAGGCGAGGGGATAGAAAATGATATTCCAAGCAAATGGGAATCAAAAGAAAGCTGGAGTAGCAATACTTATATCAGACAAAATAGACTTTAAAATAAAGACTGTTACAAGAGACAAAGACGGACACTACATAATGATCAAGGGATCAATCCAAGAAGAAGATCTAACAATTGTAAATATATATGCACCCAACATAGGAGCACCTGAATATATAAGGCAAATGTTACCAGACATAAAAGGAGAAATTGACAGTAAGGCAATAATAGTGGGGGACTTCAACACCCCACTTATATCAATGGACGGAACATCCAGACTGAATATCAGTAAGGAAACTCAGGCCTTAAATGACACAGTAGACCAGATGGACTTAACTGATAATTATTGAGCATTCCATCTGAAAGCAGCAGAATAAACATTCTTTTCAAGGGCACGTGGAACTTCTCCAGGATAGATCACATGTTGGGCCACAAAGCAAGCCTTGGTAAATTTAAGAAAACTGGAATCATATCAAGCATCGTTTCTGACCACAACACTATGAGGTTAGAAATCAACTACAAGAAAAAAACTGCAAAAAACACAAACACGTGGAGGCTAAATAATATTCTACTGAAGAACCAGTGGATCACTGAAGAAATCAAAGAGAAAATTCAGAAAAAGCTAGAAACAAATAAAAACAAAAACGTGTTGATCCAAAATCTCTGGGAGGCAGCAAAAGCAGTTCTAAGACGGAAGTTTATAGCAATACAATCTTACCTCAGGAAACAAGAAAAGTCTCAAACAACCTAACCTTACACATAAAGTGACTATAGAAAGAAGAACAAACAAAACCCAAAGTTAGTGGGAGGAAATCATAAAGATCAGAGCAGAAATAAATGGAATAGAAACAAAGAAAAAAGCAAAAATCAATGAAACTAAAAGCTGGTTCTTTGAAAGAGAAACAAAATGGATAAATCTTTAGCCAGACCCATCAACAAGAAAAGGGAGAGGATTCAAATGAATAAAATTAGAAATGAAAAAGGAGAAATTACAACTGACAGCACAGAAATACAAAGGATCATAAGAGACTACAACAAGCAACTAACTATATGCCAATAAAATGGACAACCTAGAAGAAATGGACACATTCTTAGAAAGGTACAGTCTCCCAAGACTGAAACAGGATGAAATAGATAATATGAACAGACCAATTACAAGTACTGAAATTGAATCTGTGATTTAAAAACTCCCAACAAACAAAAGTTCAGGACCAGATGGCTTCCCAGGTGAATTCTACCAAATATTTAGAGAAAAAGTTATGCCTATCCTTCTGAAACTATTCCAAAGAATTGCAGAGGAAGGAACACTTCCAAACTCATTCTATGAGGCCACCATCACCCTGATCCCAAAACCAGACAAAGATACTACAAAAAAAGAAAATTACAGACCAATATCACTGATGAATATAGATGCAGAAATCCTCAACAAAATACTAGCAAACAGAATCCAACAACACATTAAAAGGATCATGCACCACGAACAAGTGGGATTTATCCCAGGGATGCAAGGATTCTTCAATATTGACGCAAATCAATCAATGTGATACACCATATTAACAAATTGAAGAAGAAAAACCATATGGTCATCTCAATACATGCAGAAAAAGCTTTTGACAAAATTCAACACCCATTTATGATAAAAACTCTCCAGAAAGTGGGATTAGAGGGAACCTACTTCAACATAATAAAGGCCATATATGACAAACCCACAGCAAACATCATTCTCAATGGTGAAAAACTGAAAGCATCTCCTCTAAGATCAGGAACGAGACAAGGATGTCCACTCTCACCACTATTATTCAACATAGTTTTGGAAGTCCTAGCCACGGCAATCAGAGAAGAAAAAGAAATAAAAGGAATACAAATTGGAAAAAAAGAAGTAAAACTGTCACTGTTTGCAGATGACATGATACTATACATAGAGAATCCTAGAAATGCCACCAGAAAACTACTAGAGCTAATCAATGAATTTGGTAAACTTGCAGGATACAAAATTAATGCACAGAAATCTCTTGCATTCCTATACACTGATGAAAAATCTGAAATTGAAATTATGGAAACACTCCCATTTACCACTGCAACAAAAAGAATAAAATACCTAGGAATAAACCTACCTAGGGAGACAAAAAACCTGTATGCAGAAAACTATAAGACACTGATGAAAGAAATTAAAGATGATAGCAACAGATGGAGAGATATACCATGTTCTTGGATTGGAAGAATCAATATTGTGAAAACGACTATACTATCCAAAGCAATCTACAGATTCAATGCAATCCCTATCAAGTTACCAATGGCATTTTTTTTTTTACAGAACTAGAACAAATCATCTTAAAATTTGTATGGAGACACAAAAGACCCCGAATAGCCAAAGCAGTCTTGAGGGAAAAAAACGGAGCTGGAGGAATCAGACTCCCTGACTTCAGACTATACTGCAAAGATACAGTAATCAAGACAATATGGTACTGGCACAAAAGCAGAAACATAGATCCATGGAAAAAGATAGGAAGCCCAGAGATAAACCCACGCACCTATGGTCAACTAATCTATGACAAAGGAGGCAAAGATATACAATGGAGAAAAGACAGTCTCTTCAATAAGTGGTGCTGGGAAAACTGGACAGCTACATGTAAAAGAAGGAAATTAGAACACTCCCTAACACCATACGCAAAAATAAACTCAAAATGGATTCGAGACCTAAATGTAAGACTGGACACTATGAAACTCTTAGAGGAAAGCATAGAAAGAACACTCTTTGACATAACTCACAGCAAGATCTTTTTTGATCCACCTCCTAGAGTAATGGAAATAAAAACAGAAATAAACAAATAGGACCTAATGAAACTTCAAAGCTTTTGCACAGCAAAGGAAACCATAAACAAGACGAAAAGACAACCCTCAGAATGGGAGAAAATATTTGCAAATGAATCAATGGACAAAGGATTAATCTCCAAAATATATAAACAGCTCATGCAGCTCAATATTAAAGAAACAAACAACCCAATCCAAAAATGGGCAGAAGACCTAAATAGACAGTTCTCCAAAGAAGACATACGATGGCCAAGAAGCACATGAAAAGCTGCTCAACATCACTAATTATTAGAGAAAGGCAAATCAAAACTACAATGAGGTATCACCTCACACCAGTTAGAATGGGCATCATCAGAAAATCTACAAACAACAAATGCTGGAGAGGGTGTGGAGGAAAGGGAACACTCTTGCACTGTTGGTGGGAATGTAAATTGATACAGCCACTATGGAGAACACTATGGAGGTTCCTTAAAAAACTAAAAATAGAATTACCATATGATCCAGCAATCCCACTACTGGGCACATACCCAGAGAAAAGCATAATTCAAAAAGACACATGCACCCCAATGTTCATTGCAGCACTATTTACAATAGCCAAGTCATGGAAGCAACCTAAATGCCCATCGACAGAAGAATGGATGAAGAAGTTGTGGTACATATATACAATGGAATATTACTCAGCCATAAAAAGGAACGAAATTGAGTCATTTGTTGAGACTTGGATGGCTCTAGAGACTGCCATACAGAGTGAAGTAAGTCAGAAAGAGAAAAACAAATATCGTATATTAACGCATGTATGTGGAACCTAGAAAAATGGTACAGATGAACCGGTTTGCAGGGCAGAAGTTCAGACACAGATGTAGAGAACAAACGTAGGGACACCAAGGGGGGAAAACTGCAGTGGGATGGGGATGGTGGTGTGCTGAATTGGGCGATTGGGATTGACATGTATAAAGTGATGTGTATAAAATTGATGCCTGATAAATAAATAAATAAATAAATAAATAAATAAATAAATAAATAAATTACCCAAAAAAAAAAAAAAACCAAAGTGAAAGAGAGAGAAATTCTTACAAAATTCGATCAGGGTCTGTGATGCAACCTGGATTGACCATATCTAGACCCACAGCTGGATGAGACATAAGGCTGGACACTCTTGAGGCTGAGAGGTTTGGTGAGGTTGGGTGAGCAAATGCAGACCCTTTAAAGTAATACTGCGTGGTACCCATTCCATGGGTCCCAAATCCCCAGGTTCAAGGGAACAGGTGATGGGTATAAAATTGGGTATAAAAATACACTGATGGGTATAAAAATACACTGATGGGTATAAAATTGATGACTGATTAAAACAAAATCTAATTTGATAAACAAATTAACATTCCTTTCAATGATCCCTAAAAAAAAAAAATACATATTGATAATGACCTTAAATGTAAACAGATTAAATGATCCAACCAAAAGGCAGACTGGCTGACTGGATAGAAAAACAAGACCTGTACTTATACTGCCTACAAGAGACCCACTTAAGATCTAGAGACGTATACAGACTGAAGGCGAGGGGATAGAAAATGATATTCCAAGCAAATGGGAATCAAAAGAAACCTGGAGTAGCAATACTTATATCAGACAAAATAGACTTTAAAATAAAGACTGTTACAAGAGACAAAGACGGACACTACATAATGATCAAGGGATCAATCCAAGAAGAAGATCTAACAATTGTAAATATATATGCACCCAACATAGGAGCACCTGAATATATAAGGCAAATGTTACCAGACATAAAAGGAGAAATTGACAGTAAGGCAATAATAGTGGGGGACTTCAACACCCCACTTATATCAATGGACGGAACATCCAGACTGAATATCAGTAAGGAAACTCAGGCCTTAAATGACACAGTAGACCAGATGGACTTAACTGATAATTATTGAGCATTCCATCTGAAAGCAGCAGAATAAACATTCTTTTCAAGGGCACGTGGAACTTCTCCAGGATAGATCACATGTTGGGCCACAAAGCAAGCCTTGGTAAATTTAAGAAAACTGGAATCATATCAAGCATCGTTTCTGACCACAACACTATGAGGTTAGAAATCAACTACAAGAAAAAAACTGCAAAAAACACAAACACGTGGAGGCTACATAATATTCTACTGAAGAACCAGTGGATCACTGAAGAAATCAAAGAGAAAATTCAGAAAAAGCTAGAAACAAATAAAAACAAAAACGTGTTGATCCAAAATCTTTGGGAGGCAGCAAAAGCAGTTCTAAGAGGGAAGTTTATAGCAATACAATCTTACCTCAGGAAACAAGAAAAGTCTCAAACAACCTAACCTTACACATAAAGTGACTATAGAAAGAAGAACAAACAAAACCCAAAGTTAGTGGGAGGAAATCATAAAGATCAGAGCAGAAATAAATGGAATAGAAACAAAGAAAAAAGCAAAAATCAATGAAACTAAAAGCTGGTTCTTTGAAAGAGAAACAAAATGGATAAATCTTTAGCCAGACCCATCAACAAGAAAAGGGAGAGGATTCAAATGAATAAAATTAGAAATGAAAAAGGAGAAATTACAACTGACAGCACAGAAATACAAAGGATCGTAAGAGACTACAACAAGCAACTAACTATATGCCAATAAAATGGACAACCTAGAAGAAATGGACACATTCTTAGAAAGGTACAGTCTCCCAAGACTGAAACAGGATGAAATAGATAATATGAACAGACCAATTACAAGTACTGAAATTGAATCTGTGATTTAAAAACTCCCAACAAACAAAAGTTCAGGACCAGATGGCTTCCCAGGTGAATTCTACCAAATATTTAGAGAAAAAGTTATGCCTATCCTTCTGAAACTATTCCAAAGAATTGCAGAGGAAGGAACACTTCCAAACTCATTCTATGAGGCCACCATCACCCTGATCCCAAAACCAGACAAAGATACTACAAAAAAAGAAAATTACAGACCAATATCACTGATGAATATAGATGCAGAAATCCTCAACAAAATACTAGCAAACAGAATCCAACAACACATTAAAAGGATCATGCACCATGAACAAGTGGGATTTATCCCAGGGATGCAAGGATTCTTCAATATTGACGCAAATCAATCAATGTGATACACCATATTAACAAATTGAAGAAGAAAAACCATATGGTCATCTCAATACATGCAGAAAAAGCTTTTGACAAAATTCAACACCCATTTATGATAAAAACTCTCCAGAAAGTGGGATTAGAGGGAACCTACTTCAACATAATAAAGGCCATATATGACAAACCCACAGCAAACATCATTCTCAATGGTGAAAAACTGAAAGCATCTCCTCTAAGATCAGGAACGAGACAAGGATGTCCACTCTCACCACTATTATTCAACATAGTTTTGGAAGTCCTAGCCACGGCAATCAGAGAAGAAAAAGAAATAAAAGGAATATAAATTGGAAAAAAAGAAGTAAAACTGTCACTGTTTGCAGATGACATGATACTATACATAGAGAATCCTAGAAATGCCACCAGAAAACTACTAGAGCTAATCAATGAATTTGGTAAAGTTGCAGGATACAAAATTAATGCACAGAAATCTCTTGCATTCCTATACACTGATGAAAAATCTGAAATTGAAATTATGGAAACACTCCCATTTACCACTGCAACAAAAAGAATAAAATACCTAGGAATAAACCTACCTAGGGAGACAAAAAACCTGTATGCAGAAAACTATAAGACACTGATGAAAGAAATTAAAGATGATAGCAACAGATGGAGAGATATACCATGTTCTTGGATTGGAAGAATCAATATTGTGAAAACGACTATACTATCCAAAGCAATCTACAGATTCAATGCAATCCCTATCAAGTTACCAATGGCATTTTTTTTTTTTACAGAACTAGAACAAATCATCTTAAAATTTGTATGGAGACACAAAAGACCCCGAATAGCCAAAGCAGTCTTGAGGGAAAAAAACGGAGCTGGAGGAATCAGACTTCCTGACTTCAGACTATACTACAAAGCTACAGTAATCAAGACAATATGGTACTGGCACAAAAGCAGAAACATAGATCCATGGAAAAAGATAGGAAGCCCAGAGATAAACCCACGCACCTATGGTCAACTAATCTATGACAAAGGAGGCAAAGATATACAATGGAGAAAAGACAGTCTCTTCAATAAGTGGTGCTGGGAAAACTGGACAGCTACATGTAAAAGAAGGAAATTAGAACACTCCCTAACACCATACGCAAAAATAAACTCAAAATGGATTCGAGACCTAAATGTAAGACTGGACACTATGAAACTCTTAGAGGAAAGCATAGAAAGAACACTCTTTGACATAACTCACAGCAAGATCTTTTTTGATCCACCTCCTAGAGTAATGGAAATAAAAACAGAAATAAACAAATAGGACCTAATGAAACTTCAAAGCTTTTGCACAGCAAAGGAAACCATAAACAAGACGAAAAGACAACCCTCAGAATGGGAGAAAATATTTGCAAATGAATCAATGGACAAAGGATTAATCTCCAAAATATATAAACAGCTCATGCAGCTCAATATTAAAGAAACAAACAACCCAATCCAAAAATGGGCAGAAGACCTAAATAGACAGTTCTCCAAAGAAGACATACGATGGCCAAGAAGCACATGAAAAGCTGCTCAACATCACTAATTATTAGAGAAATGCAAATCAAAACTACAATGAGGTATCACCTCACACCAGTTAGAATGGGCATCATCAGAAAATCTACAAACAACAAATGCTGGAGAGGGTGTGGAGGAAAGGGAACACTCTTGCACTGTTGGTGGGAATGTAAATTGATACAGCCACTATGGAGAACACTATGGAGGTTCCTTAAAAAACTAAAAATAGAATTACCATATGATCCAGCAATCCCACTACTGGGCACATACCCAGAGAAAAGCATAATTCAAAAAGACACATGCACCCCAATGTTCATTGCAGCACTATTTACAATAGCCAAGTCATGGAAGCAACCTAAATGCCCATCGACAGACGAATGGATGAAGAAGTTGTGGTACATATATACAATGGAATATTACTCAGCCATAAAAAGGAACGAAATTGAGTCATTTGTTGAGACTTGGATGGATCTAGAGACTGCCATACAGAGTGAAGTAAGTCAGAAAGAGAAAAACAAATATCGTATATTAATGCATGTATGTGGAACCTAGAAAAATGGTACAGATGAACGGTTTGCAGGGCAGAAGTTCAGACACAGATGTAGAGAACAAACGTAGGGACACCAAGGGGGGAAAACTGCAGTGGGATGGGGATGGTGGTGTGCTGAATTGGGCGATTGGGATTGACATGTATAAAGTGATGTGTATAAAATTGATGCCTGATAAATAAATAAATAAATAAATAAATAAATAAATAAATTACCAAAAAAAAAAAAAAAAACAAAGTGAAAGAGAGAGAAATTCTTACAAAATTCGATCAGGGTCTGTGATGCAACCTGGATTGACCATATCTAGACCCACAGCTGGATGAGACATAAGGCTGGACACTCTTGAGGCTGAGAGGTTTGGTGAGGTTGGGTGAGCAAATGCAGACCCTTTAAAGTAATACTGCGTGGTACCCATTCCATGGGTCCCAAATCTCCAGGTTCAAGGGAACAGGTGATGGGTATAAAATTGGGTATAAAAATACACTGATGGGTATAAAATTGATGACTGATTAAAACAAAATCTAATTTGATAAACAAATTAACATTCCTTTCAATGATCCCTAAAAAAAAAAAATACATATTGATAATGACCTTAAATGTAAACAGATTAAATGATCCAACCAAAAGGCAGACTGGCTGACTGGATAGAAAAACAAGACCTGTACTTATACTGCCTACAAGAGACCCACTTAAGATCTAGAGACGTATACAGACTGAAGGCGAGGGGATAGAAAATGATATTCCAAGCAAATGGGAATCAAAAGAAAGCTGGAGTAGCAATACTTATATCAGACAAAATAGACTTTAAAATAAAGACTGTTACAAGAGACAAAGACGGACACTACATAATGATCAAGGGATCAATCCAAGAAGAAGATCTAACAATTGTAAATATATATGCACCCAACATAGGAGCACCTGAATATATAAGGCAAATGTTACCAGACATAAAAGGAGAAATTGACAGTAAGGCAATAATAGTGGGGGACTTCAACACCCCACTTATATCAATGGACGGAACATCCAGACTGAATATCAGTAAGGAAACTCAGGCCTTAAATGACACAGTAGACCAGATGGACTTAACTGATAATTATTGAGCATTCCATCTGAAAGCAGCAGAATAAACATTCTTTTCAAGGGCACGTGGAACTTCTCCAGGATAGATCACATGTTGGGCCACAAAGCAAGCCTTGGTAAATTTAAGAAAACTGGAATCATATCAAGCATCGTTTCTGACCACAACACTATGAGGTTAGAAATCAACTACAAGAAAAAAACTGCAAAAAACACAAACACGTGGAGGCTACATAATATTCTACTGAAGAACCAGTGGATCACTGAAGAAATCAAAGAGAAAATTCAGAAAAAGCTAGAAACAAATAAAAACAAAAACGTGTTGATCCAAAATCTTTGGGAGGCAGCAAAAGCAGTTCTAAGAGGGAAGTTTATAGCAATACAATCTTACCTCAGGAAACAAGAAAAGTCTCAAACAACCTAACCTTACACATAAAGTGACTATAGAAAGAAGAACAAACAAAACCCAAAGTTAGTGGGAGGAAATCATAAAGATCAGAGCAGAAATAAATGGAATAGAAACAAAGAAAAAAGCAAAAATCAATGAAACTAAAAGCTGGTTCTTTGAAAGAGAAACAAAATGGATAAATCTTTAGCCAGACCCATCAACAAGAAAAGGGAGAGGATTCAAATGAATAAAATTAGAAATGAAAAAGGAGAAATTACAACTGACAGCACAGAAATACAAAGGATCGTAAGAGACTACAACAAGCAACTAACTATATGCCAATAAAATGGACAACCTAGAAGAAATGGACACATTCTTAGAAAGGTACAGTCTCCCAAGACTGAAACAGGATGAAATAGATAATATGAACAGACCAATTACAAGTACTGAAATTGAATCTGTGATTTAAAAACTCCCAACAAACAAAAGTTCAGGACCAGATGGCTTCCCAGGTGAATTCTACCAAATATTTAGAGAAAAAGTTATGCCTATCCTTCTGAAACTATTCCAAAGAATTGCAGAGGAAGGAACACTTCCAAACTCATTCTATGAGGCCACCATCACCCTGATCCCAAAACCAGACAAAGATACTACAAAAAAAGAAAATTACAGACCAATATCACTGATGAATATAGATGCAGAAATCCTCAACAAAATACTAGCAAACAGAATCCAACAACACATTAAAAGGATCATGCACCATGAACAAGTGGGATTTATCCCAGGGATGCAAGGATTCTTCAATATTGACGCAAATCAATCAATGTGATACACCATATTAACAAATTGAAGAAGAAAAACCATATGGTCATCTCAATACATGCAGAAAAAGCTTTTGACAAAATTCAACACCCATTTATGATAAAAACTCTCCAGAAAGTGGGCATAGAGGGAATCTACTTCAACATAATAAAGGCCATATATGACAAACCCACAGCAAACATCATTCTCAATGGTGAAAAACTGAAAGCATCTCCTCTAAGATCAGGAACGAGACAAGGATGTCCACTCTCACCACTATTATTCAACATAGTTTTGGAAGTCCTAGCCACGGCAATCAGAGAAGAAAAAGAAATAAAAGGAATACAAATAGGAAAAAAAGAAGTAAAACTGTCACTGTTTGCAGATGACATGATACTATACATAGAGAATCCTAAAAATGCCACCAGAAAACTACTAGAGCTAATCAATGAATTTGGTAAAGTTGCAGGATACAAAATTACTGCACAGAAATCTCTTGCATTCCTATACACTGATGAAAAATCTGAAATTGAAATTATGGAAACACTCCCATTTACCACTGCAACAAAAAGAATAAAATACCTAGGAATAAACCTACCTAGGGAGACAAAAAACCTGTATGCAGAAAACTATAAGACACTGATGAAAGAAATTAAAGATGATAGCAAAAGATGGAGAGATATACCATGTTCTTGGATTGGAAGAATCAATATTGTGAAAACGACTATACTATCCAAAGCAATCTACAGATTCAATGCAATCCCTATCAAGTTACCAATGGCATTTTTTTTTTTTACAGAACTAGAACAAATCATCTTAAAATTTGTATGGAGACACAAAAGACCCCGAATAGCCAAAGCAGTCTTGAGGGAAAAAAACGGAGCTGGAGGAATCAGACTCCCTGACTTCAAACTATACTACAAAGCTACAGTAATCAAGACAATATGGTACTGGCACAAAAGCAGAAACATAGATCCATGGAAAAAGATAGGAAGCCCAGAGATAAACCCACGCACCTATGGTCAACTAATCTATGACAAAGGAGGCAAAGATATACAATGGAGAAAAGACAGTCTCTTCAATAAGTGGTGCTGGGAAAACTGGACAGCTACATGTAAAAGAAGGAAATTAGAACACTCCCTAACACCATACGCAAAAATAAACTCAAAATGGATTCGAGACCTAAATGTAAGACTGGACACTATGAAACTCTTAGAGGAAAGCATAGAAAGAACACTCTTTGACATAACTCACAGCAAGATCTTTTTTGATCCACCTCCTAGAGTAATGGAAATAAAAACAGAAATAAACAAATAGGACCTAATGAAACTTCAAAGCTTTTGCACAGCAAAGGAAACCATAAACAAGACGAAAAGACAACCCTCAGAATGGGAGAAAATATTTGCAAATGAATCAATGGACAAAGGATTAATCTCCAAAATATATAAACAGCTCATGCAGCTCAATATTAAAGAAACAAACAACCCAATCCAAAAATGGGCAGAAGACCTAAATAGACAGTTCTCCAAAGAAGACATACGATGGCCAAGAAGCACATGAAAAGCTGCTCAACATCACTAATTATTAGAGAAATGCAAATCAAAACTACAATGAGGTATCACCTCACACCAGTTAGAATGGGCATCATCAGAAAATCTACAAACAACAAATGCTGGAGAGGGTGTGGAGGAAAGGGAACACTCTTGCACTGTTGGTGGGAATGTAAATTGATACAGCCACTATGGAGAACACTATGGAGGTTCCTTAAAAAACTAAAAATAGAATTACCATATGATCCAGCAAACCCACTACTGGGCACATACCCAGAGAAAAGCATAATTCAAAAAGACACATGCACCCCAATGTTCATTGCAGCACTATTTACAATAGCCAAGTCATGGAAGCAACCTAAATGCCCATCGACAGACGAATGGATGAAGAAGTTGTGGTACATATATACAATGGAATATTACTCAGCCATAAAAAGGAACGAAATTGAGTCATTTGTTGAGACTTGGATGGCTCTAGAGACTGCCATACAGAGTGAAGTAAGTCAGAAAGAGAAAAACAAATATCGTATATTAACGCATGTATGTGGAACCTAGAAAAATGGTACAGATGAACCGGTTTGCAGGGCAGAAGTTCAGACACAGATGTAGAGAACAAACGTAGGGACACCAAGGGGGGAAAACTGCAGTGGGATGGGGATGGTGGTGTGCTGAATTGGGCGATTGGGATTGACATGTATAAAGTGATGTGTATAAAATTGATGCCTGATAAATAAATAAATAAATAAATAAATAAATAAATAAATAAATAAATTACCAAAAAAAAAAAAAAAAAAAACAAAGTGAAAGAGAGAGAAATTCTTACAAAATTCGATCAGGGTCTGTGATGCAACCTGGATTGACCATATCTAGACCCACAGCTGGATGAGACATAAGGCTGGACACTCTTGAGGCTGAGAGGTTTGGTGAGGTTGGGTGAGCAAATGCAGACCCTTTAAAGTAATACTGCGTGGTACCCATTCCATGGGTCCCAAATCTCCAGGTTCAAGGGAACAGGTGATGGGTATAAAATTGGGTATAAAAATACACTGATGGGTATAAAATTGATGACTGATTAAAACAAAATCTAATTTGATAAACAAATTAACATTCCTTTCAATGATCCCTAAAAAAAAAAAATACATATTGATAATGACCTTAAATGTAAACAGATTAAATGATCCAACCAAAAGGCAGACTGGCTGACTGGATAGAAAAACAAGACCTGTACTTATACTGCCTACAAGAGACCCACTTAAGATCTAGAGACGTATACAGACTGAAGGCGAGGGGATAGAAAATGATATTCCAAGCAAATGGGAATCAAAAGAAACCTGGAGTAGCAATACTTATATCAGACAAAATAGACTTTAAAATAAAGACTGTTACAAGAGACAAAGACGGACACTACATAATGATCAAGGGATCAATCCAAGAAGAAGATCTAACAATTGTAAATATATATGCACCCAACATATGAGCACCTTAATATATAAGGCAAATGTTACCAGACATAAAAGGAGAAATTGACAGTAAGGCAATAATACTGGGGGACTTCAACACCCCACTTATATCAATGGACGGAACATCCAGACTGAATATCAGTAAGGAAACTCAGGCCTTAAATGACACAGTAGACCAGATGGACTTAACTGATAATTATTGAGCATTCCATCTGAAAGCAGCAGAATAAACATTCTTTTCAAGTGCACGTGGAACTTCTCCAGGATAGATCACATGTTGGGCCACAAAGTAAGCCTTGGTAAATTTAAGAAAACTGGAATCATATCAAGCATCGTTTCTGACCACAACACTATGAGGTTAGAAATCAACTACAAGAAAAAAACTGCAAAAAACACAAACACGTGGAGGCTACAAAATATTCTACTGAAGAACCAGTGGATCACTGAAGAAATCAAAGAGAAAATTCAGAAAAAGCTAGAAACAAATAAAAACAAAAACGTGTTGATCCAAAATCTTTGGGAGGCAGCAAAAGCAGTTCTAAGAGGGAAGTTTATAGCAATACAATCTTACCTCAGGAAACAAGAAAAGTCTCAAACAACCTAACCTTACACATAAAGTGACTATAGAAAGAAGAACAAACAAAACCCAAAGTTAGTGGGAGGAAATCATAAAGATCAGAGCAGAAATAAATGGAATAGAAACAAAGAAAAAAGCAAAAATCAATGAAACTAAAAGCTGGTTCTTTGAAAGAGAAACAAAATGGATAAATCTTTAGCCAGACCCATCAACAAGAAAAGGGAGAGGATTCAAATGAATAAAATTAGAAATGAAAAAGGAGAAATTACAACTGACAGCACAGAAATACAAAGGATCGTAAGAGACTACAACAAGCAACTAACTATATGCCAATAAAATGGACAACCTAGAAGAAATGGACACATTCTTAGAAAGGTACAGTCTCCCAAGACTGAAACAGGATGAAATAGATAATATGAACAGACCAATTACAAGTACTGAAATTGAATCTGTGATTTAAAAACTCCCAACAAACAAAAGTTCAGGACCAGATGGCTTCCCAGGTGAATTCTACCAAATATTTAGAGAAAAAGTTATGCCTATCCTTCTGAAACTATTCCAAAGAATTGCAGAGGAAGGAACACTTCCAAACTCATTCTATGAGGCCACCATCACCCTGATCCCAAAACCAGACAAAGATACTACAAAAAAAGAAAATTACAGACCAATATCACTGATGAATATAGATGCAGAAATCCTCAACAAAATACTAGCAAACAGAATCCAACAACACATTAAAAGGATCATGCACCATGAACAAGTGGGATTTATCCCAGGGATGCAAGGATTCTTCAATATTGACGCAAATCAATCAATGTGATACACCATATTAACAAATTGAAGAAGAAAAACCATATGGTCATCTCAATACATGCAGAAAAAGCTTTTGACAAAATTCAACACCCATTTATGATAAAAACTCTCCAGAAAGTGGGATTAGAGGGAACCTACTTCAACATAATAAAGGCCATATATGACAAACCCACAGCAAACATCATTCTCAATGGTGAAAAACTGAAAGCATCTCCTCTAAGATCAGGAACGAGACAAGGATGTCCACTCTCACCACTATTATTCAACATAGTTTTGGAAGTCCTAGCCACGGCAATCAGAGAAGAAAAAGAAATAAAAGGAATACAAATAGGAAAAAAAGAAGTAAAACTGTCACTGTTTGCAGATGACATGATACTATACATAGAGAATCCTAAAAATGCCACCAGAAAACTACTAGAGCTAACCAATGAATTTGGTAAAGTTGCAGGATACAAAATCAATGCACAGAAATCTCTTGCATTCCTATACACTGATGAAAAATCTGAAATTGAAATTACGGAAACACTCCCATTTACCACTGCAACAAAAAGAATAAAATACCTAGGAATAAACCTACCTATGGAGACAAAAAACCTCTATGCAGAAAACTATAAGACACTGATGGAAGAAATTAAAGATGATAGCAACAGATGGAGAGATATACCATGTTCTTGGATTGGAAGAATCAATATTGTGAAAACGACTATACTATCCAAAGCAATCTACAGATTCAATGCAATCCCTATCAAGTTACCAATGGCATTTTTTTTTTTTACAGAACTAGAACAAATCATCTTAAAATTTGTATGGAGACACAAAAGACCCCGAATAGCCAAAGCAGTCTTGAGGGAAAAAAACGGAGCTGGAGGAATCAGATTCCCTGACTTCAAACTATACTACAAAGCTACAGTAATCAAGACAATATGGTACTGGCACAAAAGCAGAAACATAGATCCATGGAAAAAGATAGGAAGCCCAGAGATAAACCCACACACCTATGGTCAACTAATCTATGACAAAGGAGGCAAAGATATACAATGGAGAAAAGACAGTCTCTTCAATAAGTGGTGCTGGGAAAACTGGACAGCTACATGTAAAAGAAGGAAATTAGAACACTCCCTAACACCATACGCAAAAATAAACTCAAAATGGATTCGAGACCTAAATGTAAGACTGGACACTATGAAACTCTTAGAGGAAAGCATAGAAAGAACACTCTTTGACATAACTCACAGCAAGATCTTTTTTGATCCACCTCCTAGAGTAATGGAAATAAAAACAGAAATAAACGAATAGGACCTAATGAAACTTCAAAGCTTTTGCACAGCAAAGGAAACCATAAACAAGACGAAAAGACAACCCTCAGAATGGGAGAAAATATTTGCAAATGAATCAATGGACAAAGGATTAATCTCCAAAATATATAAACAGCTCATGCAGCTCAATATTAAAGAAACAAACAACCCAATCCAAAAATGGGCAGAAGACCTAAATAGACAGTTCTCCAAAGAAGACATACGATGGCCAAGAAGCACATGAAAAGCTGCTCAACATCACTAATTATTAGAGAAATGCAAATCAAAACTACAATGAGGTATCACCTCACACCAGTTAGAATGGGCATCATCAGAAAATCTACAAACAACAAATGCTGGAGAGGGTGTGGAGGAAAGGGAACACTCTTGCACTGTTGGTGGGAATGTAAATTGATACAGCCACTATGGAGAACACTATGGAGGTTCCTTAAAAAACTAAAAATAGAATTACCATATGATCCAGCAATCCCACTACTGGGCACATACCCAGAGAAAAGCATAATTCAAAAAGACACATGCACCCCAATGTTCATTGCAGCACTATTTACAATAGCCAAGTCATGGAAGCAACCTAAATGCCCATCGACAGACGAATGGATGAAGAAGTTGTGGTACATATATACAATGGAATATTACTCAGCCATAAAAAGGAACGAAATTGAGTCATTTGTTGAGACTTGGATGGATCTAGAGACTGCCATACAGAGTGAAGTAAGTCAGAAAGAGAAAAACAAATATCGTATATTAACGCATGTATGTGGAACCTAGAAAAATGGTAAAGATGAACGGTTTGCAGGGCAGAAGTTCAGACACAGATGTAGAGAACAAACGTAGGGACACCAAGGGGGGAAAACTGCAGTGGGATGGGGATGGTGGTGTGCTGAATTGGGCGATTGGGATTGACATGTATAAAGTGATGTGTATAAAATTGATGCCTGATAAATAAATAAATAAATAAATTACCAAAAAAAAAAAAAAACAAAGTGAAAGAGAGAGAAATTCTTACAAAATTCGATCAGGGTCTGTGATGCAACCTGGATTGACCATATCTAGACCCACAGCTGGATGAGACATAAGGCTGGACACTCTTGAGGCTGAGAGGTTTGGTGAGGTTGGGTGAGCAAATGCAGACCCTTTAAAGTAATACTGCGTGGTACCCATTCCATGGGTCCCAAATCCCCAGGTTCAAGGGAACAGGTGATGGGTATAAAATTGGGTATAAAAATACACTGATGGGTATAAAAATACACTGATGGGTATAAAATTGATGACTGATTAAAACAAAATCTAATTTGATAAACAAATTAACATTCCTTTCAATGATCCCTAAAAAAAAAAATACATATTGATAATGACCTTAAATGTAAACAGATTAAATGATCCAACCAAAAGGCAGACTGGCTGACTGGATAGAAAAACAAGACCTGTACTTATACTGCCTACAAGAGACCCACTTAAGATCTAGAGACGTATACAGACTGAAGGCGAGGGGATAGAAAATGATATTCCAAGCAAATGGGAATCAAAAGAAAGCTGGAGTAGCAATACTTATATCAGACAAAATAGACTTTAAAATAAAGACTGTTACAAGAGACAAAGACGGACACTACATAATGATCAAGGGATCAATCCAAGAAGAAGATCTAACAATTGTAAATATATATGCACCCAACATAGGAGCACCTTAATATATAAGGCAAATGTTACCAGACATAAAAGGAGAAATTGACAGTAAGGCAATAATAGTGGGGGACTTCAACACCCCACTTATATCAATGGACGGAACATCCAGACTGAATATCAGTAAGGAAACTCAGGCCTTAAATGACACAGTAGACCAGATGGACTTAACTGATAATTATTGAGCATTCCATCTGAAAGCAGCAGAATAAACATTCTTTTCAAGGGCACGTGGAACTTCTCCAGGATAGATCACATGTTGGGCCACAAAGCAAGCCTTGGTAAATTTAAGAAAACTGGAATCATATCAAGCATCGTTTCTGACCACAACACTATGAGGTTAGAAATCAACTACAAGAAAAAAACTGCAAAAAACACAAACACGTGGAGGCTAAATAATATTCTACTGAAGAACCAGTGGATCACTGAAGAAATCAAAGAGAAAATTCAGAAAAAGCTAGAAACGAATAAAAACAAAAACGTGTTGATCCAAAATCTTTGGGAGGCAGCAAAAGCAGTTCTAAGAGGGAAGTTTATAGCAATACAATCTTACCTCAGGAAACAAGAAAAGTCTCAAACAACCTAACCTTACACATAAAGTGACTATAGAAAGAAGAACAAACAAAACCCAAAGTTAGTGGGAGGAAATCATAAAGATCAGAGCAGAAATAAATGGAATAGAAACAAAGAAAAAAGCAAAAATCAATGAAACTAAAAGCTGGTTCTTTGAAAGAGAAACAAAATGGATAAATCTTTAGCCAGACCCATCAACAAGAAAAGGGAGAGGATTCAAATGAATAAAATTAGAAATGAAAAAGGAGAAATTACAACTGACAGCACAGAAATACAAAGGATCGTAAGAGACTACAACAAGCAACTAACTATATGCCAATAAAATGGACAACCTAGAAGAAATGGACACATTCTTAGAAAGGTACAGTCTCCCAAGACTGAAACAGGATGAAATAGATAATATGAACAGACCAATTACAAGTACTGAAATTGAATCTGTGATTTAAAAACTCCCAACAAACAAAAGGTCAGGACCAGATGGCTTCCCAGGTGAATTCTACCAAATATTTAGAGAAAAAGTTATGCCTATCCTTCTGAAACTATTCCAAAGAATTGCAGAGGAAGGAACACTTCCAAACTCATTCTATGAGGCCACCATCACCCTGATCCCAAAACCAGACAAAGATACTACAAAAAAAGAAAATTACAGACCAATATCACTGATGAATATAGATGCAGAAATCCTCAACAAAATACTAGCAAACAGAATCCAACAACACATTAAAAGGATCATGCACCATGAACAAGTGGGATTTATCCCAGGGATGCAAGGATTCTTCAATATTGATGCAAATCAATCAATGTGATACACCATATTAACAAATTGAAGAAGAAAAACCATATGGTCATCTCAATATATGCAGAAAAAGCTTTTGACAAAATTCAACACCCATTTATGATAAAAACTCTCCAGAAAGTGGGATTAGAGGGAACCTACTTCAACATAATAAAGGCCATATATGACAAACCCACAGCAAACATCATTCTCAATGGTGAAAAACTGAAAGCATCTCCTCTAAGATCAGGAACGAGACAAGGATGTCCACTCTCACCACTACTATTCAACATAGTTTTGGAAGTCCTAGCCACGGCAATCAGAGAAGAAAAAGAAATAAAAGGAATACAAATAGGAAAAAAAGAAGTAAAACTGTCACTGTTTGCAGATGACATGATACTATACATAGAGAATCCTAGAAATGCCACCAGAAAACTACTAGAGCTAACCAATGAATTTGGTAAAGTTGCAGGATACAAAATTACTGCACAGAAATCTCTTGCATTCCTATACACTGATGAAAAATCTGAAATTGAAATTATGGAAACACTCCCATTTACCACTGCAACAAAAAGAATAAAATACCTAGGAATAAACCTACCTAGGGAGACAAAAAACCTGTATGCAGAAAACTATAAGACACTGATGGAAGAAATTAAAGATGATAGCAAAAGATGGAGAGATATACCATGTTCTTGGATTGGAAGAATCAATATTGTGAAAACGACTATACTATCCAAAGCAATCTACAGATTCAATGCAATCCCTATCAAGTTACCAATGGCATTTTTTTTTTTACAGAACTAGAACAAATCATCTTAAAATTTGTATGGAGACACAAAAGACCCCGAATAGCCAAAGCAGTCTTGAGGGAAAAAAACGGAGCTGGAGGAATCAGACTCCCTGACTTCAGACTATACTACAACGCTACAGTAATCAAGACAGTATGGTACTGGCACAAAAGCAGAAACATAGATCCATGGAAAAAGATAGGAAGCCCAGAGATAAACCCACGCACCTATGGTCAACTAATCTATGACAAAGGAGGCAAAGATATACAATGGAGAAAAGACAGTCTCTTCAATAAGTGGTGCTGGGAAAACTGGACAGCTACATGTAAAAGAAGGAAATTAGAACACTCCCTAACACCATACGCAAAAATAAACTCAAAATGGATTCGAGACCTAAATGTAAGACTGGACACTATGAAACTCTTAGAGGAAAGCATAGAAAGAACACTCTTTGACTTAACTCACAGCAGGATCTTTTTTGATCCACCTCCTAGAGTAATGGAAATAAAAACAGAAATAAACAAATAGGACCTAATGAAACTTCAAAGCTTTTGCACAGCAAAGGAAACCATAAACAAGACGAAAAGACAACCCTCAGAATGGGAGAAAATATTTGCAAATGAATCAATGGACAAAGGATTAATCTCCAAAATATATAAACAGCTCATGCAGCTCAATATTAAAGAAACAAACAACCCAATCCAAAAATGGGCAGAAGACCTAAATAGACAGTTCTCCAAAGAAGACATACGATGGCCAAGAAGCACATGAAAAGCTGCTCAACATCACTAATTATTAGAGAAATGCAAATCAAAACTACAATGAGGTATCACCTCACACCAGTTAGAATGGGCATCATCAGAAAATCTACAAACAACAAATGCTGGAGAGGGTGTGGAGGAAAGGGAACACTCTTGCACTGTTGGTGGGAATGTAAATTGATACAGCCACTATAGAGAACACTTTGGAGGTTCCTTAAAAAACTAAAAATAGAATTACCATATGATCCAGCAATCCCACTATTGGGCACATACCCAGAGAAAAGCATAATTCAAAAAGACACATGCACCCCAATGTTCATTGCAGCACTATTTACAATAGCCAAGTCATGGAAGCAACCTAAATGCCCATCGACAGACGAATGGATGAAGAAGTTGTGGTACATATATACAATGGAATATTACTCAGCCATAAAAAGGAACGAAATTGAGTCATTTGTTGAGACTTGGATGGATCTAGAGACTGCCATACAGAGTGAAGTAAGTCAGAAAGAGAAAAACAAATATCGTATATTAACGCATGTATGTGGAACCTAGAAAAATAGTACAGATGAACGGTTTGCAGGGCAGAAGTTCAGACACAGATGTAGAGAACAAACGTAGGGACACCAAGGGGGGAAAACTGCAGTGGGATGGGGATGGTGGTGTGCTGAATTGGGCGATTGGGATTGACATGTATAAAGTGATGTGTATAAAATTGATGCCTGATAAATAAATAAATAAATAAATAAATAAATAAATAAATAAATAAATAAATTACCAAAAAAAAAAAAAACAAAGTGAAAGAGAGAGAAATTCTTACAAAATTCGATCAGGGTCTGTGATGCAACCTGGATTGACCATATCTAGACCCACAGCTGGATGAGACATAAGGCTGGACACTCTTGAGGCTGAGAGGTTTGGTGAGGTTGGGTGAGCAAATGCAGACCCTTTAAAGTAATACTGCGTGGTACCCATTCCATGGGTCCCAAATCTCCAGGTTCAAGGGAACAGGTGATGGGTATAAAATTGGGTATAAAAATACACTGATGGGTATAAAAATACACTGATGGGTATAAAATTGATGACTGATTAAAACAAAATGTAATTTGATAAACAAATTAACATTCCTTTCAATGATCCCTAAAAAAAAAAAAACATATTGATAATGACCTTAAATGTAAACAGATTAAATGATCCAACCAAAAGGCAGACTGGCTGACTGGATAGAAAAACAAGACCTGTACTTATACTGCCTACAAGAGACCCACTTAAGATCTAGAGACGTATACAGACTGAAGGCGAGGGGATAGAAAATGATATTCCAAGCAAATGGGAATCAAAAGAAAGCTGGAGTAGCAATACTTATATCAGACAAAATAGACTTTAAAATAAAGACTGTTACAAGAGACAAAGACGGACACTACATAATGATCAAGGGATCAATCCAAGAAGAAGATCTAACAATTGTAAATATATATGCACCCAACATAGGAGCACCTTAATATATAAGGCAAATGTTACCAGACATAAAAGGAGAAATTGACAGTAAGGCAATAATAGTGGGGGACTTTAACACCCCACTTATATCAATGGACGGAACATCCAGACTGAATATCAGTGAGGAAACTCAGGCCTTAAATGACACAGTAGACCAGATGGACTTAACTGATAATTATTGAGCATTCCATCTGAAAGCAGCAGAATAAACATTCTTTTCAAGTGCACATGGAACTTCTCCAGGATAGATCACATGTTGGGCCACAAAGCAAGCCTTGGTAAATTTAAGAAAACTGGAATCATATCAAGCACCGTTTCTGACCACAACACTATGAGGTTAGAAATCAACTACAAGAAAAAAACTGCAAAAAACACAAACACGTGGAGGCTAAATAATATTCTACTGAAGAACCAGTGGATCACTGAAGAAATCAAAGAGAAAATTCAGAAAAAGCTAGAAACAAATAAAAACAAAAACGTGTTGATCCAAAATCTTTGGGAGGCAGCAAAAGCAGTTCTAAGAGGGAAGTTTATAGCAATACAATCTTACCTCAGGAAACAAGAAAAGTCTCAAACAACCTAACCTTACACATAAAGTGACTATAGAAAGAAGAACCAAAAAAACCCAAAGTTAGTGGGAGGAAATCATAAAGATCAGAGCAGAAATAAATGGAATAGAAACAAAGAAAAAAGCAAAAATCAATGAAACTAAAAGCTGGTTCTTTGAAAGAGAAACAAAATGGATAAATCTTTAGCCAGACTCATCAACAAGAAAAGGGAGAGGATTCAAATGAATAAAATTAGAAATGAAAAAGGAGAAATTACAACTGACAGCACAGAAATACAAAGGATCATAAGAGACTACAACAAGCAACTAACTATATGCCAATAAAATGGACAACCTAGAAGAAATGGACACATTCTTAGAAAGGTACAGTCTCCCAAGACTGAAACAGGATGAAATAGATAATATGAACAGACCAATTACAAGTACTGAAATTGAATCTGTGATTTAAAAACTCCCAACAAACAAAAGTTCAGGCCCAGATGGCTTCACAGGTGAATTCTACCAAATATTTAGAGAGAAAGTTATGCCTATCCTTCTGAAACTATTCCAAAGAATTGCAGAGGAAGGAACACTTCCAAACTCATTCTATGAGGCCACCATCACCCTGATCCCAAAACCAGACAAAGATACTACAAAAAAAGAAAATTACAGACCAATATCACTGATGAATATAGATGCAGAAATCCTCAACAAAATACTAGCAAACAGAATCCAACAACACATTAAAAGGATCATGCACCATGAACAAGTGGGATTTATCCCAGGGATGCAAGGATTCTTCAATATTGACGCAAATCAATCAATGTGATACACCATATTAACAAATTGAAGAAGAAAAATCATATGGTCATCTCAATACATGCAGAAAAAGCTTTTGACAAAATTCAACACCCATTTATGATAAAAACTCTCCAGAAAGTGGGCATAGAGGGAATCTACCTCAACGTAATAAAGGCCATATATGACAAACCCACAGCAAACATCATTCTCAATGGTGAAAAACTGAAAGCATCTCCTCTAAGATCAGGAACGAGACAAGGATGTCCACTCTCACCACTATTATTCAACATAGTTTTGGAAGTCCTAGCCACGGCAATCAGAGAAGAAAAAGAAATAAAAGGAATACAAATTGGAAAAAAAGAAGTAAAACTGTCACTGTTTGCAGATGACATGATACTATACATAGAGAATCCTAAAAATGCCACCAGAAAACTACTAGAGCTAACCAATGAATTTGGTAAAGTTGCACGATACAAAATCAATGCACAGAAATCTCTTGCATTCCTATACACTGATGAAAAATCTGAAATTGAAATTATGGAAACACTCCCATTTACCACTGCAACAAAAAGAATAAAATACCTAGGAATAAACCTACCTAGGGAGACAAAAAACCTGTATGCAGAAAACTATAAGACACTGATGAAAGAAATTAAAGATGATAGCAACAGATGGAGAGATATACCATGTTCTTGGATTGGAAGAATCAATATTGTGAAAACGACTATACTATCCAAAGCAATCTACAGATTCAATGCAATCCCTATCAAGTTACCAACGGCATTTTTTTTTTTACAGAACTAGAACAAATCATCTTAAAATTTGTATGGAGACACAAAAGACCCCGAATAGCCAAAGCAGTCTTGAGGGAAAAAAACGGAGCTGGAGGAATCAGACTCCCTGACTTCAGACTATACTACAAAGCTACAGTAATCAAGACAATATGGTACTGGCACAAAAACAGAAACATAGATCCATGGAAAAAGATAGAAAGCCCAGAGATAAACCCACGCACCTATGGTCAACTAATCTATGACAAAGGAGGCAAAGATATACAATGGAGAAAAGACAGTCTCTTCAATAAGTGGTGCTGGGAAAACTGGACAGCTACATGTAAAAGAAGGAAATTAGAACACTCCCTAACACCATACGCAAAAATAAACTCAAAATGGATTCGAGACCTAAATGTAAGACTGGACACTATAAAACTCTTAGAGGAAAGCATAGAAAGAACACTCTTTGACATAAATCACAGCAAGATCTTTTTTGATCCACCTCCTAGAGTAATGGAAATAAAAACAGAAATAAACAAATGGGACCTAATGAAACTTCAAAGCTTTTGCACAGCAAAGGAAACCATAAACAAGACGAAAAGACAACCCTCAGAATGGGAGAAAATATTTGCAAATGAACCAATGGACAAAGGATTAATCTCCAAAATATATAAACAGCTCATGCAGCTCAATATTAAAGAAACAAACAACCCAATCCAAAAATGGGCAGAAGACCTAAATAGACAGTTCTCCAAAGAAGACATACGATGGCCAAGAAGCACATGAAAAGCTGCTCAACATCACTAATTATTAGAGAAATGCAAATCAAAACTACAATGAGGTATCACCTCACACCAGTTAGAATGGGCATCATCAGAAAATCTACAAACAACAAATGCTGGAGAGGGTGTGGAGGAAAGGGAACACTCTTGCACTGTTGGTGGGAATGTAAATTGATACAGCCACTATGGAGAACACTATGGAGGTTCCTTAAAAAACTAAAAATAGAATTACCATATGATCCAGCAATCCCACTACTGGGCACATACCCAGAGAAAAGCATAATTCAAAAAGACACATGCACCCCAATGTTCATTGCAGCACTATTTACAATAGCCAAGTCATGGAAGCAACCTAAATGCCCATCGACAGACGAATGGATGAAGAAGTTGTGGTACATATATACAATGGAATATTACTCAGCCATAAAAAGGAACGAAATTGAGTCATTTGTTGAGACTTGGATGGATCTAGAGACTGCCATACAGAGTGAAGTAAGTCAGAAAGAGAAAAACAAATATCGTATATTAACGCATGTATGTGGAACCTAGAAAAATGGTACAGATGAACCGGTTTGCAGAAGTTCAGACACAGATGTAGAGAACAAACGTAGGGACACCAAGGGGGGAAAACTGCAGTGGGATGGGGATGGTGGTGTGCTGAATTGGGCGATTGGGATTGACATGTATAAAGTGATGTGTATAAAATTGATGCCTGATAAATAAATAAATAAATAAATTACCAAAAAAAAAAAAAAACAAAGTGAAAGAGAGAGAAATTCTTACAAAATTCGATCAGGGTCTGTGATGCAACCTGGATTGACCATATCTAGACCCACAGCTGGATGAGACATAAGGCTGGACACTCTTGAGGCTGAGAGGTTTGGTGAGGTTGGGTGAGCAAATGCAGACCCTTTAAAGTAATACTGCGTGGTACCCATTCCATGGGTCCCAAATCTCCAGGTTCAAGGGAACAGGTGATGGGTATAAAATTGGGTATAAAAATACACTGATGGGTATAAAAATACACTGATGGGTATAAAATTGATGACTGATTAAAACAAAATCTAATTTGATAAACAAATTAACATTCCTTTCAATGATCCCTAAAAAAAAAAAATACATATTGATAATGACGTTAAATGTAAACAGATTAAATGATCCAACCAAAAGGCAGACTGGCTGACTGGATAGAAAAACAAGACCTGTACTTATACTGCCTACAAGAGACCCACTTAAGATCTAGAGACGTATACAGACTGAAGGCGAGGGGATAGAAAATGATATTCCAAGCAAATGGGAATCAAAAGAAAGCTGGAGTAGCAATACTTATATCAGACAAAATAGACTTTAAAATAAAGACTGTTACAAGAGACAAAGACGGACACTACATAATGATCAAGGGATCAATCCAAGAAGAAGATCTAACAATTGTAAATATATATGCACCCAACATAGGAGCACCTTAATATATAAGGCAAATGTTACCAGACATAAAAGGAGAAATTGACAGTAAGGCAATAATAGTGGGGGACTTTAACACCCCACTTATATCAATGGACGGAACATCCAGACTGAATATCAGTGAGGAAACTCAGGCCTTAAATGACACAGTAGACCAGATGGACTTAACTGATAATTATTGAGCATTCCATCTGAAAGCAGCAGAATAAACATTCTTTTCAAGGGCACGTGGAACTTCTCCAGGATAGATCACATGTTGGGCCACAAAGCAAGCCTTGGTAAATTTAAGAAAACTGGAATCATATCAAGCACCGTTTCTGACCACAACACTATGAGGTTAGAAATCAACTACAAGAAAAAAACTGCAGAAAACACAAACACGTGGAGGCTAAATAATATTCTACTGAAGAACCAGTGGATCACTGAAGAAATCAAAGAGAAAATTCAGAAAAAGCTAGAAACAAATAAAAACAAAAACGTGTTGATCCAAAATCTTTGGGAGGCAGCAAAAGCAGTTCTAAGAGGGAAGTTTATAGCAATACAATCTTACCTCAGGAAACAAGAAAAGTCTCAAACAACCTAACCTTACACATAAAGTGACTATAGAAAGAAAAACCAAAAAAACACAAAGTTAGTGGGAGGAAATCATAAAGATCAGAGCAGAAATAAATGGAATAGAAACAAAGAAAAAAGCAAAAATCAATGAAACTAAAAGCTGGTTCTTTGAAAGAGAAACAAAATGGATAAATCTTTAGCCAGACTCATCAACAAGAAAAGGGAGAGGATTCAAATGAATAAAATTAGAAATGAAAAAGGAGAAATTACAACTGACAGCACAGAAATACAAAGGATCATAAGAGACTACAACAAGCAACTAACTATATGCCAATAAAATGGACAACCTAGAAGAAATGGACACATTCTTAGAAAGGTACAGTCTCCCAAGACTGAAACAGGATGAAATAGATAATATGAACAGACCAATTACAAGTACTGAAATTGAATCTGTGATTTAAAAACTCCCAACAAACAAAAGTTCAGGCCCAGATGGCTTCACAGGTGAATTCTACCAAATATTTAGAGAAAAAGTTATGCCTATCCTTCTGAAACTATTCCAAAGAATTGCAGAGGAAGGAACACTTCCAAACTCATTCTATGAGGCCACCATCACCCTGATCCCAAAACCAGACAAAGATACTACAAAAAAAGAAAATTACAGACCAATATCACTGATGAATATAGATGCAGAAATCCTCAACAAAATACTAGCAAACAGAATCCAACAACACATTAAAAGGATCATGCACCATGAACAAGTGGGATTTATCCCAGGGATGCAAGGATTCTTCAATATTGACGCAAATCAATCAATGTGATACACCATATTAACAAATTGAAGAAGAAAAATCATATGGTCATCTCAATACATGCAGAAAAAGCTTTTGACAAAATTCAACACCCATTTATGATAAAAACTCTCCAGAAAGTGGGCATAGAGGGAATCTACCTCAACGTAATAAAGGCCATATATGACAAACCCACAGCAAACATCATTCTCAATGGTGAAAAACTGAAAGCATCTCCTCTAAGATCAGGAACGAGACAAGGATGTCCACTCTCACCACTATTATTCAACATAGTTTTGGAAGTCCTAGCCACGGCAATCAGAGAAGAAAAAGAAATAAAAGGAATACAAATAGGAAAAAAAGAAGTAAAACTGTCACTGTTTGCAGATGACATGATACTATACATAGAGAATCCTAAAAATGCCACCAGAAAACTACTAGAGCTAACCAATGAATTTGGTAAAGTTGCACGATACAAAATCAATGCACAGAAATCTCTTGCATTCCTATACACTGATGAAAAATCTGAAATTGAAATTATGGAAACACTCCCATTTACCACTGCAACAAAAAGAATAAAATACCTAGGAATAAACCTACCTAGGGAGACAAAAAACCTGTATGCAGAAAACTATAAGACACTGATGAAAGAAATTAAAGATGATAGCAACAGATGGAGAGATATACCATGTTCTTGGATTGGAAGAATCAATATTGTGAAAACGACTATACTATCCAAAGCAATCTACAGATTCAATGCAATCCCTATCAAGTTACCAACGGCATTTTTTTTTTTTACAGAACTAGAACAAATCATCTTAAAATTTGTATGGAGACACAAAAGACCCCGAATAGCCAAAGCAGTCTTGAGGGAAAAAAACGGAGCTGGAGGAATCAGACTCCCTGACTTCAGACTATACTACAAAGCTACAGTAATCAAGACAATATGGTACTGGCACAAAAGCAGAAACATAGATCCATGGAAAAAGATAGAAAGCCCAGAGATAAACCCACGCACCTATGGTCAACTAATCTATGACAAAGGAGGCAAAGATATACAATGGAGAAAAGACAGTCTCTTCAATAAGTGGTGCTGGGAAAACTGGACAGCTACATGTAAAAGAAGGAAATTAGAACACTCCCTAACACCATACGCAAAAATAAACTCAAAATGGATTCGAGACCTAAATGTAAGACTGGACACTATGAAACTCTTAGAGGAAAGCATAGAAAGAACACTCTTTGACATAACTCACAGCAAGATCTTTTTTGATCCACCTCCTAGAGTAATGGAAATAAAAACAGAAATAAACAAATAGGACCTAATGAAACTTCAAAGCTTTTGCACAGCAAAGGAAACCATAAACAAGACGAAAAGACAACCCTCAGAATGGGAGAAAATATTTGCAAATGAATCAATGGACAAAGGATTAATCTCCAAAATATATAAACAGCTCATGCAGCTCAATATTAAAGAAACAAACAACCCAATCCAAAAATGGGCAGAAGACCTAAATAGACAGTTCTCCAAAGAAGACATACGATGGCCAAGAAGCACATGAAAAGCTGCTCAACATCACTAATTATTAGAGAAATGCAAATCAAAACTACAATGAGGTATCACCTCACACCAGTTAGAATGGGCATCATCAGAAAATCTACAAACAACAAATGCTGGAGAGGGTGTGGAGGAAAGGGAACACTCTTGCACTGTTGGTGGGAATGTAAATTGATACAGCCACTATGGAGAACACTATGGAGGTTCCTTAAAAAACTAAAAATAGAATTACCATATGATCCAGCAATCCCACTACTGGGCACATACCCAGAGAAAAGCATAATTCAAAAAGACACATGCACCCCAATGTTCATTGCAGCACTATTTACAATAGCCAAGTCATGGAAGCAACCTAAATGCCCATCGACAGAAGAATGGATGAAGAAGTTGTGGTACATATATACAATGGAATATTACTCAGCCATAAAAAGGAACGAAATTGAGTCATTTGTTGAGACTTGGATGGCTCTAGAGACTGCCATACAGAGTGAAGTAAGTCAGAAAGAGAAAAACAAATATCGTATATTAACGCATGTATGTGGAACCTAGAAAAATGGTACAGATGAACCGGTTTGCAGGGCAGAAGTTCAGACACAGATGTAGAGAACAAACGTAGGGACACCAAGGGGGGAAAACTGCAGTGGGATGGGGATGGTGGTGTGCTGAATTGGGCGATTGGGATTGACATGTATAAAGTGATGTGTATAAAATTGATGCCTGATAAATAAATAAATAAATAAATAAATAAATAAATAAATAAATTACCCCCAAAAAAAAAAAAAAACAAAGTGAAAGAGAGAGAAATTCTTACAAAATTCGATCAGGGTCTGTGATGCAACCTGGATTGACCATATCTAGACCCACAGCTGGATGAGACATAAGGCTGGACACTCTTGAGGCTGAGAGGTTTGGTGAGGTTGGGTGAGCAAATGCAGACCCTTTAAAGTAATACTGCGTGGTACCCATTCCATGGGTCCCAAATCTCCAGGTTCAAGGGAACAGGTGATGGGTATAAAATTGGGTATAAAAATAAACTGATGGGTATAAAAATACACTGATGGGTATAAAATTGATGACTGATTAAAACAAAATCTAATTTGATAAACAAATTAACATTCCTTTCAATGATCCCTAAAAAAAAAAAATACATATTGATAATGACCTTAAATGTAAACAGATTAAATGATCCAACCAAAAGGCAGACTGGCTGACTGGATAGAAAAACAAGACCTGTACTTATACTGCCTACAAGAGACCCACTTAAGATCTAGAGACGTATACAGACTGAAGGCGAGGGGATAGAAAATGATATTCCAAGCAAATGGGAATCAAAAGAAAGCTGGAGTAGCAATACTTATATCAGACAAAATAGACTTTAAAATAAAGACTGTTACAAGAGACAAAGACGGACACTACATAATGATCAAGGGATCAATCCAAGAAGAAGATCTAACAATTGTAAATATATATGCACCCAACATAGGAGCACCTGAATATATAAGGCAAATGTTACCAGACATAAAAGGAGAAATTGACAGTAAGTCAATAATAGTGGGGGACTTCAACACCCCACTTATATCAATGGACGGAACATCCAGACTGAATATCAGTAAGGAAACTCAGGCCTTAAATGACACAGTAGACCAGATGGACTTAACTGATAATTATTGAGCATTCCATCTGAAAGCAGCAGAATAAACATTCTTTTCAAGGGCACGTGGAACTTCTCCAGGATAGATCACATGTTGGGCCACAAAGCAAGCCTTGGTAAATTTAAGAAAACTGGAATCATATCAAGCATCGTTTCTGACCACAACACTATGAGGTTAGAAATCAACTACAAGAAAAAAACTGCAAAAAACACAAACACGTGGAGGCTAAATAATATTCTACTGAAGAACCAGTGGATCACTGAAGAAATCAAAGAGAAAATTCAGAAAAAGCTAGAAACAAATAAAAACAAAAACGTGTTGATCCAAAATCTCTGGGAGGCAGCAAAAGCAGTTCTAAGACGGAAGTTTATAGCAATACAATCTTACCTCAGGAAACAAGAAAAGTCTCAAACAACCTAACCTTACACATAAAGTGACTATAGAAAGAAGAACAAACAAAACCCAAAGTTAGTGGGAGGAAATCATAAAGATCAGAGCAGAAATAAATGGAATAGAAACAAAGAAAAAAGCAAAAATCAATGAAACTAAAAGCTGGTTCTTTGAAAGAGAAACAAAATGGATAAATCTTTAGCCAGACCCATCAACAAGAAAAGGGAGAGGATTCAAATGAATAAAATTAGAAATGAAAAAGGAGAAATTACAACTGACAGCACAGAAATACAAAGGATCATAAGAGACTACAACAAGCAACTAACTATATGCCAATAAAATGGACAACCTAGAAGAAATGGACACATTCTTAGAAAGGTACAGTCTCCCAAGACTGAAACAGGATGAAATAGATAATATGAACAGACCAATTACAAGTACTGAAATTGAATCTGTGATTTAAAAACTCCCAACAAACAAAAGTTCAGGACCAGATGGCTTCCCAGGTGAATTCTACCAAATATTTAGAGAAAAAGTTATGCCTATCCTTCTGAAACTATTCCAAAGAATTGCAGAGGAAGGAACACTTCCAAACTCATTCTATGAGGCCACCATCACCCTGATCCCAAAACCAGACAAAGATACTACAAAAAAAGAAAATTACAGACCAATATCACTGATGAATATAGATGCAGAAATCCTCAACAAAATACTAGCAAACAGAATCCAACAACACATTAAAAGGATCATGCACCACGAACAAGTGGGATTTATCCCAGGGATGCAAGGATTCTTCAATATTGACGCAAATCAATCAATGTGATACACCATATTAACAAATTGAAGAAGAAAAACCATATGGTCATCTCAATACATGCAGAAAAAGCTTTTGACAAAATTCAACACCCATTTATGATAAAAACTCTCCAGAAAGTGGGATTAGAGGGAACCTACTTCAACATAATAAAGGCCATATATGACAAACCCACAGCAAACATCATTCTCAATGGTGAAAAACTGAAAGCATCTCCTCTAAGATCAGGAACGAGACAAGGATGTCCACTCTCACCACTATTATTCAACATAGTTTTGGAAGTCCTAGCCACGGCAATCAGAGAAGAAAAAGAAATAAAAGGAATACAAATTGGAAAAAAAGAAGTAAAACTGTCACTGTTTGCAGATGACATGATACTATACATAGAGAATCCTAGAAATGCCACCAGAAAACTACTAGAGCTAATCAATGAATTTGGTAAACTTGCAGGATACAAAATTAATGCACAGAAATCTCTTGCATTCCTATACACTGATGAAAAATCTGAAATTGAAATTATGGAAACACTCCCATTTACCACTGCAACAAAAAGAATAAAATACCTAGGAATAAACCTACCTAGGGAGACAAAAAACCTGTATGCAGAAAACTATAAGACACTGATGAAAGAAATTAAAGATGATAGCAACAGATGGAGAGATATACCATGTTCTTGGATTGGAAGAATCAATATTGTGAAAACGACTATACTATCCAAAGCAATCTACAGATTCAATGCAATCCCTATCAAGTTACCAATGGCATTTTTTTTTTTACAGAACTAGAACAAATCATCTTAAAATTTGTATGGAGACACAAAAGACCCCGAATAGCCAAAGCAGTCTTGAGGGAAAAAAACGGAGCTGGAGGAATCAGACTCCCTGACTTCAGACTATACTGCAAAGATACAGTAATCAAGACAATATGGTACTGGCACAAAAGCAGAAACATAGATCCATGGAAAAAGATAGGAAGCCCAGAGATAAACCCACGCACCTATGGTCAACTAATCTATGACAAAGGAGGCAAAGATATACAATGGAGAAAAGACAGTCTCTTCAATAAGTGGTGCTGGGAAAACTGGACAGCTACATGTAAAAGAAGGAAATTAGAACACTCCCTAACACCATACGCAAAAATAAACTCAAAATGGATTCGAGACCTAAATGTAAGACTGGACACTATGAAAGTCTTAGAGGAAAGCATAGAAAGAACACTCTTTGACATAACTCACAGCAAGATCTTTTTTGATCCACCTCCTAGAGTAATGGAATTAAAAACAGAAATAAACAAATAGGACCTAATGAAACTTCAAAGCTTTTGCACAGCAAAGGAAACCATAAACAAGACGAAAAGACAACCCTCAGAATGGGAGAAAATATTTGCAAATGAATCAATGGACAAAGGATTAATCTCCAAAATATATAAACAGCTCATGCAGCTCAATATTAAAGAAACAAACAACCCAATCCAAAAATGGGCAGAAGACCTAAATAGACAGTTCTCCAAAGAAGACATACGATGGCCAAGAAGCACATGAAAAGCTGCTCAACATCACTAATTATTAGAGAAAGGCAAATCAAAACTACAATGAGGTATCACCTCACACCAGTTAGAATGGGCATCATCAGAAAATCTACAAACAACAAATGCTGGAGAGGGTGTGGAGGAAAGGGAACACTCTTGCACTGTTGGTGGGAATGTAAATTGATACAGCCACTATGGAGAACACTATGGAGGTTCCTTAAAAAACTAAAAATAGAATTACCATATGATCCAGCAATCCCACTACTGGGCACATACCCAGAGAAAAGCATAATTCAAAAAGACACATGCACCCCAATGTTCATTGCAGCACTATTTACAATAGCCAAGTCATGGAAGCAACCTAAATGCCCATCGACAGAAGAATGGATGAAGAAGTTGTGGTACATATATACAATGGAATATTACTCAGCCATAAAAAGGAACGAAATTGAGTCATTTGTTGAGACTTGGATGGCTCTAGAGACTGCCATACAGAGTGAAGTAAGTCAGAAAGAGAAAAACAAATATCGTATATTAACGCATGTATGTGGAACCTAGAAAAATGGTACAGATGAACCGGTTTGCAGGGCAGAAGTTCAGACACAGATGTAGAGAACAAACGTAGGGACACCAAGGGGGGAAAACTGCAGTGGGATGGGGATGGTGGTGTGCTGAATTGGGCGATTGGGATTGACATGTATAAAGTGATGTGTATAAAATTGATGCCTGATAAATAAATAAATAAATAAATAAATAAATAAATAAATAAATAAATTACCCAAAAAAAAAAAAAAACCAAAGTGAAAGAGAGAGAAATTCTTACAAAATTCGATCAGGGTCTGTGATGCAACCTGGATTGACCATATCTAGACCCACAGCTGGATGAGACATAAGGCTGGACACTCTTGAGGCTGAGAGGTTTGGTGAGGTTGGGTGAGCAAATGCAGACCCTTTAAAGTAATACTGCGTGGTACCCATTCCATGGGTCCCAAATCCCCAGGTTCAAGGGAACAGGTGATGGGTATAAAATTGGGTATAAAAATACACTGATGGGTATAAAAATACACTGATGGGTATAAAATTGATGACTGATTAAAACAAAATCTAATTTGATAAACAAATTAACATTCCTTTCAATGATCCCTAAAAAAAAAAAATACATATTGATAATGACCTTAAATGTAAACAGATTAAATGATCCAACCAAAAGGCAGACTGGCTGACTGGATAGAAAAACAAGACCTGTACTTATACTGCCTACAAGAGACCCACTTAAGATCTAGAGACGTATACAGACTGAAGGCGAGGGGATAGAAAATGATATTCCAAGCAAATGGGAATCAAAAGAAAGCTGGAGTAGCAATACTTATATCAGACAAAATAGACTTTAAAATAAAGACTGTTACAAGAGACAAAGACGGACACTACATAATGATCAAGGGATCAATCCAAGAAGAAGATCTAACAATTGTAAATATATATGCACCCAACATAGGAGCACCTGAATATATAAGGCAAATGTTACCAGACATAAAAGGAGAAATTGACAGTAAGGCAATAATAGTGGGGGACTTCAACACCCCACTTATATCAATGGACGGAACATCCAGACTGAATATCAGTAAGGAAACTCAGGCCTTAAATGACACAGTAGACCAGATGGACTTAACTGATAATTATTGAGCATTCCATCTGAAAGCAGCAGAATAAACATTCTTTTCAAGGGCACGTGGAACTTCTCCAGGATAGATCACATGTTGGGCCACAAAGCAAGCCTTGGTAAATTTAAGAAAACTGGAATCATATCAAGCATCGTTTCTGACCACAACACTATGAGGTTAGAAATCAACTACAAGAAAAAAACTGCAAAAAACACAAACACGTGGAGGCTACATAATATTCTACTGAAGAACCAGTGGATCACTGAAGAAATCAAAGAGAAAATTCAGAAAAAGCTAGAAACGAATAAAAACAAAAACGTGTTGATCCAAAATCTTTGGGAGGCAGCAAAAGCAGTTCTAAGAGGGAAGTTTATAGCAATACAATCTTACCTCAGGAAACAAGAAAAGTCTCAAACAACCTAACCTTACACATAAAGTGACTATAGAAAGAAGAACAAACAAAACCCAAAGTTAGTGGGAGGAAATCATAAAGATCAGAGCAGAAATAAATGGAATAGAAACAAAGAAAAAAGCAAAAATCAATGAAACTAAAAGCTGGTTCTTTGAAAGAGAAACAAAATGGATAAATCTTTAGCCAGACCCATCAACAAGAAAAGGGAGAGGATTCAAATGAATAAAATTAGAAATGAAAAAGGAGAAATTACAACTGACAGCACAGAAATACAAAGGATCGTAAGAGACTACAACAAGCAACTAACTATATGCCAATAAAATGGACAACCTAGAAGAAATGGACACATTCTTAGAAAGGTACAGTCTCCCAAGACTGAAACAGGATGAAATAGATAATATGAACAGACCAATTACAAGTACTGAAATTGAATCTGTGATTTAAAAACTCCCAACAAACAAAAGTTCAGGACCAGATGGCTTCCCAGGTGAATTCTACCAAATATTTAGAGAAAAAGTTATGCCTATCCTTCTGAAACTATTCCAAAGAATTGCAGAGGAAGGAACACTTCCAAACTCATTCTATGAGGCCACCATCACCCTGATCCCAAAACCAGACAAAGATACTACAAAAAAAGAAAATTACAGACCAATATCACTGATGAATATAGATGCAGAAATCCTCAACAAAATACTAGCAAACAGAATCCAACAACACATTAAAAGGATCATGCACCATGAACAAGTGGGATTTATCCCAGGGATGCAAGGATTCTTCAATATTGACGCAAATCAATCAATGTGATACACCATATTAACAAATTGAAGAAGAAAAACCATATGGTCATCTCAATACATGCAGAAAAAGCTTTTGACAAAATTCAACACCCATTTATGATAAAAACTCTCCAGAAAGTGGGATTAGAGGGAACCTACTTCAACATAATAAAGGCCATATATGACAAACCCACAGCAAACATCATTCTCAATGGTGAAAAACTGAAAGCATCTCCTCTAAGATCAGGAACGAGACAAGGATGTCCACTCTCACCACTATTATTCAACATAGTTTTGGAAGTCCTAGCCACGGCAATCAGAGAAGAAAAAGAAATAAAAGGAATATAAATTGGAAAAAAAGAAGTAAAACTGTCACTGTTTGCAGATGACATGATACTATACATAGAGAATCCTAGAAATGCCACCAGAAAACTACTAGAGCTAATCAATGAATTTGGTAAAGTTGCAGGATACAAAATTAATGCACAGAAATCTCTTGCATTCCTATACACTGATGAAAAATCTGAAATTGAAATTATGGAAACACTCCCATTTACCACTGCAACAAAAAGAATAAAATACCTAGGAATAAACCTACCTAGGGAGACAAAAAACCTGTATGCAGAAAACTATAAGACACTGATGAAAGAAATTAAAGATGATAGCAACAGATGGAGAGATATACCATGTTCTTGGATTGGAAGAATCAATATTGTGAAAACGACTATACTATCCAAAGCAATCTACAGATTCAATGCAATCCCTATCAAGTTACCAATGGCATTTTTTTTTTTTACAGAACTAGAACAAATCATCTTAAAATTTGTATGGAGACACAAAA